>NC_139710.1:20647188-20652188 GCF_964188405.1 Protomyctophum parallelum | reverse complement strand
CAGGGCAACCAGGGGTGATGCCGAAGGGAGGGAGGGATGGAGAGAGGGAGGGAGGGAGGGAGGGGTGCTTCCGTTGTGATCCGACCGTCTGAGGTCAGTGGGAGCTCTAGGGGGACAAATCTCCATCCACCCCTTTTTACACGGTGTGTAGTGTGTGTGTGTGTGTGTGTGTGTGTGTCAATGCAGCCGCGTGTTCGTTGTTGTGCGTGAGCGCATTTGTTTGTGCGTGCTTCATATTGATCCGTAAGCGAGGTGCATGAGTGCTTAGTATGCACACACTGAGTGTTAATTCAGCCATTTAGGGTTATTTTTCATATACCCTCAGAGTTGGTTTATCACTCAGGATTTTGAAGTGCAGGATTAGCTCAGCAGAATGTAGGGTCAGGGTTAGCTTGCGGGGTGAACTATTGTGGAGGTAGGCATTTATTTGCAAGCACATGTCGTGTATGCTTGGGTTACTGTACTGTGTGTGTGTGTGTGTGTGTGTGTGTGTGTGTGTGTGTGTGTGTGTGTGTGTGTGTGTGTGTGTGTGTGTGTGTGTGTGTGTGTGTGTGTGTGTGTGTGTGTGTGTGTGTGTGTGGACGTTTGGAATGGGGGCAAGTTGACAGATGGAGCCATGCCTCACTGTGTCTCATCAATGTTATCATGGGCCAGTGCACCCAAATATTGTTTGGGTTCCTCAACTCTGCAGTTTCTGGGTTAAATACAGAGAGGATAGAGGGAGAGTAGTGAGAAAGTCAAGTGAAAGGGCAAAATCACACCCGTGTGAACTGAGTGGTGCAACTCCCCTCTCCTCCTGCATCTCTCTCTCTCTCTCTCTCTCTCTCTCTCTGTGTAATTAGCAGGCAACAGTGCAACACTATCTCTCTCTCTCTCTGTTTCTGGCACAACAGCGCCACTTTTGCCCCTACTGGGGGGGGGGGGGGAAGAAAGAGGGTCAGATGCAAGTGAAAGATTGAGGGTGAGTTAGAGAGGAGATGAGAGAGAGCCTGCCTTGCTATGGCAACAACCATTGTTTAGATTCAACTCGCCATGGGGTTTGGACTCCAGAGACAAGGAGCATCCAGGAGAATGGAGAGGGATGTGATGGAAGGACAAATAACAGAGGCGAGAGAGAGAGAGAGAGAGAGAGAGAGGGAGAAAAAAAGAGAGTAAATTGTTCGATGGAAGAAAAAGAGAGAAAACGGGGGAGTAAGCAACAGAAAAAGATGGTATTGAGGAAAAGACAAAGGCATGTGAAAGAGTCGGGGTGACAATGGAGAGGCAAAGAGCAGAGAGAGGAAGCAAGGGTACGACATGGCGAGGGTGAAGAAGGAGGCGGTACAGAGAGAGTGAGCAGGACGGGTGCATGGGACCAGGGTTGCTCCGGGGTTACAGATGATGGCACAGTTGGCGTGGTGTTGCGGCCAGGAGGTGCCCTACGGGGACAATAATAAACCCCACGGCTGTCCACAACGCATGATTGGTCTCACTGCTGTCTGAACCCAACAGGCCACATAGATGGATGGACGGACGGACGGACGGACGGACGGACGGACGGACAGACATAGGCCTACAGACAAGACAGACACATACACACACAATAGACACAATACATAGACACAATACATAAACACATAGACATGCAAACTATATGCATGCATCACAATTGAGGTAACCATACAAATTAGACCTAATTGGCATGTCAATATCTGATGTGAGGAAGCACATGCAAGGGGAAACCTTTTATACAGTTTGTGGTAGAAGCTTTGCCCAAACTTAAAAAGCTCCTGCATTGATCTCCTTTCCCCCCTCCTATTCCCTTTCTTTTTTATTTATTAGAAAAACAACAAAATGGGAGCCTTGCACAAAAACGAAGTTTTTACTTGTAAAACTGTGATGTGACATGCTGATTCTGATACTGCATATGTTGCTCTGACTCTCTCTCTCTCTCTCCTCAATCATGTCAGTGTTTGATCAGTTTGCATATGAAGCCTCTGTGGCCACTAACGATAATACACTGCCCTCACACACACGCACGTCGCACGCACACATGCACACACGCACACGCAGAACACAAAGCACTTGGCAGGAGGTGGTTTTGATTGACCAGGCACTTTGTGACTCTTAAATTGCTTTATTGCCTTCCCCACTCCCCCCCCAACTACACCTTCTCTCTGCTACCTCCTTACCTCCCCCCCCCTCCCCCCGAGGCCGGGGTCCTCAGGCCCTCCCTGTGACTTGAAATTAATGACACCACACATACGCTAACGGCCGCCGCTAACCTCAGAGCTCCCCAACGCATGCGCAGAATAAGCACACACACACACACACACACTCACTCACACGTACACCCAGCTCATGTCTCAGGTCCCCTCCCACTGTCTGGAATTCATCAAGGTGACCCCGCAAATCTAGAGCGGACTTCCTCCCCTGGAGTTTTTTGGTTTGCCCTCCCTTGACCTTGGCTTTGGGGGGGTGGGGGGGTGTGTGTGTGTGTGTGTGTGTGTGTGTGTGTGTGTGTGTGTGTGTGTGTGAGGGGGCGTTCAGGTCTATCGACCGACTCTGTTACTGTAAAAACCATGTCGATAGGAGGGAGATTGGCTTGACCGATTTCATTTGTCACAACACAGGGTGGGCGTGTGGGGTCTGGTTGCGGGACACCGATTTGGAGGACCAAAGCACAGCTGCGTAACCACTTCCAACCTGGCGTCCCTATTTTGGGCATGTCTTCATTTTTATTGTATCGAAAATAAATATGATGTGACAAGGTACACCAACAAAGTACACACTGTGACAGTGTGACACCGTCAAGCAATTACAAACAAAACAAGAAACTGAGACACACTGGGGACTTGTATCGTCTCTCCTGTAACCTCTGCATAATGTTTTTCATACTTCTATGTACACTTTGGGGAGGCGTCCAACCCCCCGACCACACAACCAGAACCAGGTCATGTAATTAAAGAGCGCCGGCAGCGCCGAGACCCAGACTGCACCTCCAAAGAGTCCCAGCTCGGTCCCCATAACCGTGTGTGTGTGTGTGTGTGTGTGTGTGTGTGTGTGTGTGTGTGTGTGTGTGTGTGTGTGTGTGTGTGTGTGTGTGTGTGTGTGTGTGTGTGTGTGTGTGTGTGTGTGTGTGTGTGTGTGTGTGTGTGTGTGTGTGTGTGTGTGTGTGTGTGTGTGTGTGTGTGTGTGTACAAAGGTGGGACCTCTCCGGCTCCCTCCATCTGCTGGCTGCCAGGGGCTCCTGTCACCTCCACTCAGAAGCAGCCATGTGTGACGGCCCGGCCCTGCCTGTGTCTCCACAGGTACAATTTATAATTTAGGCATTTAGCAGACCCTGTCCAGAGTGACTTTAAGAGGGCAGGATCAGGGGAAATGGCACGGACACTATAGTAGTCAACAAACAACAGGGTGAAATGGCCATGTACATATAGAGTACAAAGAACAGCAATTCAGTGATACAAAGGAACTAGGGTACCAGGCAAACATATCTAATATACATAACATGTACATAACAAGTAACCAACATAGGCCTACAGTACATAATATAACTTGCATCTATCAAAAAGAAACAAGAACAACTGACTCTTATAGGGTCTGGTAGTGCGTGCATGCATGCGTGTGTGTGTGTGTGCTAAGCGTGCGAGTGTGCGCTAAGCGCGCATGTGTGTGTTTGTGCGCGCATGTGACTGTGATTACCGTATGTGTGGGCATGCTACCCTGCCAAATAGCAGTGATCATAGGCCTTCACTGTAACAGAGTGGGTGGTTGCCAGGTTGATGAACTCTCGCCCCTAAGCTTCTACAAACATAGTGAGTAAGTATACTGCCCTCCTGTTAGCTTAACCTCCTGATGAGTATTATGGCAACCCTGGAGCTCAGCACGGCCTAAATAAACCTCCTCATAACCTCAAATGAGACTTAATAGCTCACCCCATAAAATAGCTCTTAAATTGTATGAGGATTACTTAAGGGTACATTGTGCAAAGGGCAATAGAGAAATCTGGCAGCATATGCAGTGTCACCACTGCAGACCCAGTGATTCATCAGGTCATTTCAGATCAAGCAACATATCTAGAAACCAGCATGTCATTACTGATATGCTGACCAGCTATACTGTAGGTTTACCCTGAGCAGGATACCTGAACAGGCCTGTCGAGTCCAGGCCCAATAGGGGCCCAAAGGTCATGGGGGGCCTCTAGAAAATCGGAACCAACTGAGACCACTGTTCCAACCAGAGCTTGGCCCTACATTTCAAAATACTGAATTAAAAAGACCCCACATAATAGAGCAACATTTTACGAACAGGTAAAGAGTAGGCAACTTTGGGACCCAGAGCAATAAAGGGCCTCCGAAGGCTCATTCAAGATGGTCAGACATTTAGTTTGGCTGTCCTTTCTGGATGCCCATGCATGGCCCCTGGACATGTATACTATAGAACAGGGTTGAGCAACCTTTTTAGGCACAAGATCTATTATTATTATTATTATTATTTCAAGCTAGATTCACCGTATATGGCTGAGAATCAGTTCCTCCTTTCTTTTTCATGGCCTGAGAACTAAGTCTTGTCAAATGGTTTGTGGTGTCAGTGTCTTTATTCACCACCGCTGCGTCGTCGTTGCTGATGAGACAAATGCATTTTCCATTTCACATGACTTACTTCCTTTTATTCATTGCATGTTTTGTCTCATGGCATCTGTTCCCAAACCAATCATCATTAGTTGTGCTTGAAAAGTAAGTCTATAGTTGTAGCCTAGTAGCAGATAACGCACCTGGACTATTGATTGCCAGCCAGGGTCATCCCTGTGTTAATTCACCCTGCTCCTCGGTTCCCAGGGGTCCAGGGGCCTCTGTGCCTATAGGGGCCCAGGGGCCTCTGTGCCTATAGGGGCCCAGGGGCCTCTGTGCCTATAGGGGCCCAGGGGCCTCTGTGCCTATAGGGGCCCAGGGGCCTCTGTGCCTATAGGGGCCCAGGGGCCTCTGTGCCTATAGGGGCCCAGGGGCCTCTGTGCCTAT
>NC_139710.1:20637188-20644688 GCF_964188405.1 Protomyctophum parallelum | reverse complement strand
CAGTGCCCATGACTGTCCAAAAACTGTAGGACTAAAGGTCAACCCCCCCCCCCCCCCCCCCCCCCATGCTTTGTTTATTTTGTGATTTTGCAGCGAGATGTTACAATATGGTTTTTGTGTGAAGGACAATTGGGTGACTTAGAGTGCAGAAAGTAGCACCGGCGCAGAGTTGCAATAGTACAAGTTATTCACAATAAGCCAAACCAAATGTACCATGTAGTACAGTAGAAATGTCTCGCCAACATCTCTCCCGGTGCCAACACCTCAGCCTGTTAATCCACAACTGGTTCCACAACTGGCCAACTGAAACATCATAAATCTGTTTTCTCTTTTATGCCCACTACTAGATTCTTTCTTTCTTTCAATCACATTCTGTGTTGCTAAATCACGCACGCAAGTGTGCACACGCGTGTGTGCATGGCATTATATACACAAGTACACACGCCTCTTTGGCTCCCTGTGCGAGCATTAATATCTGTCAAACGTGCTCACGTCTCTTACCCGAGAAATCCTCAGTGTTCATTTGACTTTGCGAGTGAGCAAATGGAAACACATGGACCTCCTTGAACACACTCTGGTTTAAAGGAACACTGAAGATTTTATACTTTGTATATACCTGCCCCACTGGGGAGACCCCTCAGAAGAAAAGGTCAGCCAAGATTATCTACTGGAGCCTCAGAACAGCTAGCGACTGAGTTTTCCTAATCAATGCTCAGGCATATACAGTACATGCATCTATAGTCTATACATTGAGGTGCTGAGGTTTAACCAACACCTAGCATCCCTATTCTGGGCCAAACATTCACTACGAATAGGAGATTTTTTCTCTTTACTCCTAAGAGAAAGAGCAGACCTAGCATAGAGCCCTGGGGGACCCCTCTCAACGAAGTAGGCCTATGAGGATTAAGTTGTTAAATAATGTACTTAAAGATTTCACCGCCTACAAGGGATAAGGTCATGAACTGCTAGAGAGTGAGAACAGGTGAGGTTAATGAACAGAACCGTATATAAAATAATTTCAACACACAATTAAATTAACATCCGAGTGTATTAAAAGGGAGTTTGAGAGGAAAAGACAGAGGTCTTACCTGCCTTTGTCCCAATATGTCCTTTCTCTTCTCTTCTCTTCTCTTCTCTTCTCTTCTCTTCTCTTCTCTTCTCTTCTCTTCTCTTCTCTTCTCTTCTCTTCTCTTCTCTTCTCTTCTCTTCTCTTCTCTTCTCTTCTCTTCTCTTCTCTTCTCTTCTCTTCTCTTCTCTTCTCTTCTCTTAATTCTCTTCTCTTAATTCTCTTCTGTTCAGTTCTGTTATTATCTTAATTCTTTGTTTCACTTGTTGAAATTCTTCTTTTCACTCCTCCAGTCTTCCTCCTTTCTCCTTCCCCTGGTGTGCGCTCTCTGTCTTTCTAGTCTCTTCCTTCACTGTGCTCACTCAACGCTCCACCAAGGTGTGTGTGTGTGCGCGCGCGCGTGTATGTGTGTGCGTGTGAAGTCTGTGTCTCGTTGTCAGTGCGCACATCAGCAGGTCCCTGAGCCGGCGAGTGAGCGACTTTGCTTTGTGCCGCCCCCAATGCTGTACCAACTGAGTGACTGAGAGAGAGAGAGAGAGAGAGAGAGAGAGAGAGAGAGAGAGAGATTACTTCTCTGCACAAACACATTGTCCCCTCAGGGAGATCCCCCCCCCCTCTCTCTCTCTCCCTCTCTCTCTCTCTCTCTCTCTCTCTCTCTCCCTTTCCACCCCTCCTCTCTCCTGCAGTCCCTTTATCTTTTATCTTCTCCCTTTATTTGTCTCGTTTCAGGTCTTCAGGCTTTCTTTCATCCTGAGACCTTGTAGGAGTATAGAGTGCAATGTCTTACTCTTCCTTTCCCTTCAGTCCCACATGAGTTTCTTGGGTTTTTATCTCCTCTTGTTTCTTTCTCTTCTCCTTTTATATTCCCCTTCTGTCTGAATCATGAATAAGTTACGCTGAACTGCCACAACAACAGAACGCAAATGGCAGCAACAACCCAAATATCTCTGTCACGTTTGTGTCACTGTTTGTTTCATTTGACTGCTCTGACAGAGTGCAAACACCATTGGAGCTTGATATATAGTTTCCCCAATAGGCTACAAGACGGTGGGAAGGAATGCCAATAGCGTTGCAAAACGTTTGCGGGTCAAGTAGCTGTGTTGCTTGAGTTCAAGTGTTATCTTACTGCAGGTTGTTGTGGCTGGCCTGCATAGCAGAGATGACGCTACGCTCATAAGGATGCAGCATCGGGTTTTTCAAAGGGACAATATTGTCCAAATTTGGAAATGTTTCTTATAATTATAATGTGTTCTGAGGCTCATGGCATTTCATCACGGTGTTACAACCAAGTCCTCGTGCAAGTCAGAGGATGCTAGTGACAGGTCACCGACTCAGAAGTGATCAATTTAACCTTGAGGAGACCCCACTCAGGTGTATTTAAGCCTGATGTTCTTAATTGCAGATTTTATCTTTAGCCATGTAATCTGCTCTAGATCCATATAAACCCCTTCTGCTGGAGGCACAAGAGAAGAGGTATTTTGTGTGTGTGTGTGTGTGTGTGTGTGTGTGTGTGTGTGTGTGTGTGTGTGTGTGTGTGTGTGTGTGTGTGTGTGTGTGTGTGTGCGCGCACGTAAGCGTGTGCGTGTGCTGTGTATTTTCACATTTCTATCTGCGGAAGTCTACAAGGACCTTTAGCTTGTGTTTGCGGGTAATGAAGCGGCGTGTGGATAACGTTTGGGGAAGGGACTATAGAACATCCAGGGTTACGTACAATGCATGTGTGAGAGTGTGTGGTGGGGGTGGTGGATGAGACATAGATGAAGATGAGAGAGACCCCCCCCCCCCCCCCCCCCCCTTCAACCTCACTCCAACAAAGCACCCCCATCCTCACCAACCCCTCTGCAAGCTGCCCTCGAATGTGGAACATAATATGAATATGCCTCTGGTATGCTTACTGTGGGGGGTTGCCAACTATATCAGAGTTTGCGTCTCCCAAAACAAAAAGCCCCCCCACACTCTCACTGGCTCCACGGGGGGTTTCATTTGCCTAACCGCACTCCTCTCCCTCCGCGACCCCATGGGAGACTCCCAGTTACCCCTCTCTGCTGCCGCTCACCTCCACCCTGCGGCGTCTCCTCTCCTCTCTAAACCCCCCCCAATTTCCTAATTTCCTTCCCTCCCAGGCTGAACGCTAACAAGCGCTCCAATCGCTAACAAGCGCTCCGAACGCTAACAAGCGCTCCGAACGCTAACAAGCGCTCCGAACGCTAACAAGCGCTCTGAACGCTCTCCGCCTGAGACTCTTCCCTTATTCTCCTCTTTTGTCTTCACCCTGGAAGGAGTCTTTGCTTTTATTCAACCACATGAACCCTAGCTATAGCGTCCCTATCCTGGGCATGTCATAATAGGAGAACATTAACGAAAACAGGCAATCATTCGACGAAAATAGCTGATCTACAAAGCTCAAGAGATTTGACATTGAGGTGGGGGGGAAAGGGAGAGGACCGAGCATAGACCCCTGGGGGACCCTATAGTCGTCGAAGTTTATAGATTTGAAGTGGTTAAGCCACCCTCCGTTTGTTGCTCCCTCTCTTGCTCTTCCTCTTTCAGTTATCTCTGTCACCCTCAGACCCCTTGCACCCCCCCTCATTATTTTTTTTGTTCCTTTTCTTTACACTCACCATTATTTTTTGGCCTTTCAACCGGTTTGTCTGAATGTGATTTGGTGGTGGGCAGGCTGGCCCTTGAAAAGACCCAGGGAGAGGAGAGAGAAGTGTGGGGGGGGGGGGGGGGGGGCACTCTTACAGGGGTGATGTCTCTGAATAAATAAGCATGGGTAATTTCATTGCTCTGAAACCTGCGTTGTGTTGTTTACTTTACTCTCTCCATCTTCTGTCCTCCACATTTCAGAAGAGAGAAGATAAAGACAACAATAATGGTGAGAAATCCTCACAGAAGCTCATTATATGGTTGTCAGCAAAGTTCTCTCTCAGGGCCTTGTGACGGATCAGTGCCACCCCACCCTCAACCCCCCCGACACGCATGTCATTATAGTCGAACACAGCAAAAATGTAAAAAAAAAGAAAGAAAATTAAACAGGGAAATTAATTCAAAATAGCTTTTGCTATATATCGTACTTAGTAGGAGCTTAGCTACTTACCCTAGCCTCTCTATTCTTTCTGGCCATGTCAAAATAAGCAAACATGCCCTGGGCCACCGGTGTGGCGGTCTAGGCTGCACTCTAGGCTGCAATGCCAGCCTATATGACAGCTTGTCACGGGTTCGAATCCCGATCCCGACAACCTTTGCTGCGTGTCACTCCCCATCTCTCTCTCCCCATTTCCTTTCAGCTAGTCTTCTGTCCTATCAATAAAGGCATAAAAATGAAATAAAAAAGCAAACGTGGTGGGAACGTGGTACAAGCTCACACACTCGTCGCAACTTGATGTGTTGTGAGCCATTTTCAGCAAAGAGATTTGCTGACAGACAATGGTGTGGGCCAAGGATGGCCACCCTGGGGGACCTTGGTCAAAATATATAGGGTTCAATGGTTAAGTGATTAAAATTAACCAATTGGTTTCCGTCTAAGAAGACGTCCAGTTCTGACAGAACTGAGATGTAGGGCAGTATGCCAGTGGCTCCATTTGAGGAGCCCAAAACGGCAACATTGTTTTGCCTATTTTCGCATGCCCAGAATATGGATGTTAGAATGTATTGATATCGTTACAAGCCGTTTAGAACTCATGGTCACAAGAGGCATATCATAGTGTGATGTCGGTGCTAGTTGACAAGGTGGATGTGGGACCATGCAGGGTTGGATTTGTTAAACGTTAAGGTCGTGGAACTCAGATACTGTCATGGGTGGATTGGGGAGAACATAACGCATCACTGCACTGCCACCATCACGCCATGACAAGTCTACCCTCAGTCATTATTTCTGAGTTGTTTGTCTTGCCCGTCTGTGATGCTTATGAACTGAATTATTCCCTCCCCCATCACATACCCTCCCCATTTCTATGTCTGTCTGCTTCTCTCTCTTTTTATCTATCTCTCTCTCTCTCTCTCTCTCCTACACACGCACGCATGCACGCACGCACGCACGCACGCACGCACGCACGCACGCACGCACGCACGTGCACACACACACACACACACACACACACACACACACACACACACACACACACACACACACACACACACACACACGCACGCTTGCAACCTCCATTCATGGTGGGCCAGACGAGACAAGTGCATGTACGACAGGTCATGTGTGAACATCAGGTATTAATAATGCAACACGGGAGGCTCTGCACTCTGCCATCACCACCATCAACACCAACACCCCCGCCCCTCACCCCCCGACTAACATCTGTAATGGCCATGCCTCCAGAGCTGTGACAGCAATTTAATTCGATAGCACAGTGATTCTCAACCTTTTTAATTTCAAGGACCACTGCAGTATGGTATGTATATTAGGCCACCTAGCATGGAGTGTTAATATTAACTCTGAGTGTACACTCGTTCAATTTGTACACTGTTATACAGAGCCCTAAATGTCCATTTGGACCCCCTGGTGATCCCGGGAACCGTCGTTATTAAGAAACAGTGGGGTAGCAAGCCAATGCTAAAAACCGTACTGTAATGATGGCCTTGCCGTTCCTTTCAGTGTACGGAATCGCATTAATCGGTTCACTGGAAAGATGAATCGAAATGGATGCGTTCAACAAATTGCTCAATGCTCGACCAGAGCTCTGCCCGTGTCGTCCCACTCACTGAACTGAACGTTCAGTTCAACTCATTCAAATAGTGAAGTGAGAATTAAAGGTTGTTCACTGACTGACTCCAGTCAGCAGGTCACGAGACACATAACTTGAAATCTGCAGCCGAATGTCTCGGGATTTAAACTATATGGGATATGGGATTTAAACTATGCTCTCTGTGAGATCCAAAATAAAGTTATAGCACTTATGGACTGGATATAGTCGGAAAAACGTTTATATGTGCTTGTATTTCAGTAATGTAACATTTTACGTAAACGTATGTTTTAAAAGTCAATTTCACGTTCATTCACAGGAATACAGTCAAGCTTAATTGTAAGCTCACATTGTGAGCTTGCAGATCTGCTATTTTCAAAATGTATTATTCGTTCAGTGACTCAAGTTATTTCTTTGCAGAGGTAGTCAATGAGGAGGGATAGTGGGACAAACAAAGCCTTCCCTCATCAAGGAGCTCAATGGGGCCACTGGCTAATAATGGCTAGTTATTTCAGTCCAATGAGGACAATTTTACAACTGACTGAGAGCTCAACTGACTGAGAAATGAACAGATTCATTCAGTTAGTGATTTAGTTCAAACAGTAAACGGCCCAGGCAGTTTCATGACCCTGACATCTGTGGTATCAGAACATATATATTTTATTTATGTATTTATTTGACAGGGACAAAGCTCATTAATCAACATGTCAGTTTTCACTTCAATGTAAATGGGCCAGAGTTAGCCAAAACTAAATTTCATCTGTAGTCCCTGGGCAGGCTCTTAAAAATGAATGATTAAAGAAAGACAGAGTGTTGTGTGCCTGCACACAACACCATCAACCACAACACCACCGTTGATGCCATGTGTGCATATGAGCACACATGGCTATATGAACACTATGTCCATACAAAAACACAGTACAATACAGATAAAAGAAAGACAGTGTGTAGTGTACCAGCACACAACACCATGCGTCGAGTCAAGATATATGCCATGCAGCTACAGGGGGAGTATTGATTCATTACACATTTACAACAGCTAACTTGAGAGTTTGTTCAGGAGCTAGAAATACATTTCATTATGTTACATTTCTAGATGTGAATGTTATCGACTCAACAATATAATTTACTTTCATTGTCAATATTGCACGTTCGTCCGTGCATGTGTGTGGAGAGGGGTCTGTCCAAGTGGGTGTTGCACACTCACATTTTCAATTAATTTCATTGATCAAGTAGCCTACATTTGGAGTATGCCGTGGTGGAAGAAACTAAATGTCTTTATTTAAGTAGCAATAGGCCTACCACAATGAAATACAATTCCTGTATTCAAAATACTTGAGTGAATGTACAAAAGTATTGTCAACATATACAGTTACTGCACCAAATGTAAAATACCCATTTCACAATCATATTATTAGATGTAATTCTAGTATTGCATCAATGTGTTCACCACTTAACGTTGCAGTATGTACAGTAATTATAGACTATTGTTACGGAGAGTTGCCATGCCACCTGCTGTGTTTGTCACCTGTCAAAACTGGCTGCTGCCTGACTGACACCCTCTGTGTGTGTGTGTGTGTGTGTGTGTGTGTGTGTGTGTGTGTGTGTGTGTGTGTGTGTGTGTGTGTGTGTGTGTGTGTGTGTGTTTCCAATTTAATTGTTTGCTTCTTCATTGTTGTATGATTAAAATCAAATGTTCTTTCCATATATTGAAGTTTAATATATGAATGTATTTGT
>NC_139710.1:20192188-20632188 GCF_964188405.1 Protomyctophum parallelum | reverse complement strand
CACGCACACGCACACGCACACACTCACATTCACGCATAATGCGGAACAAACTGTATGTACTTAATTGGTGTTTGCCAGGTAAAGCCTGGCCTATTTTCGCTCAGGTTGGATTTGAGGACCTAGTCATAATTGGTTGCCCCGGCCCCCGAGTCTGAACCCATAACGAACAAACCATTAGAAAGAAGAAAACTATTTTTTTGTTGTTTTTCTTTTTTTTTAATTATTTGTTCGGCCCAAAACATTGTGTTTGTTGTCATGAGTTGTAATCATCCGAGTTGGCTTTGACCGAGACTTACAGGTCTTGAAATAAATACTCTTCCGGGGCACTCGTCGTCATGAAAGGGGGCAGGACTGCGATGCTCTATTATTCAGGATAGTTATTCATCGCATGCTCATGCAGTAAAATGTTGACCTATAACATGAAGTAAATTTCATATTCTATAAAGATAGAAGAGGATTGTGTAATAACCACTGTGGTTTAATTACTACGCCTATTGTCTGTGTTACACGTCGACATCTTGTTACTGTATTATGGAACATATTAAAAGGATTCTGTGCAGGGAAATCTATGACACTATACTTTATCAAAATGCAAAGCTCAGGGTTTGGTGACATGTGGATATGTGCATGTGAATGTTGATGTTCATGTGGATATGTGCATGTGAATGTTGATGTTCATGTGGATATGTGCATGTGAATGTTGATGTTCATGTGGATATGTGCATGTGAATGTTGATGTTCATGTGGATATGTGCATGTGAATGTTGATGTTCATGTGGATATGTGCATGTGAATGTTGATGTTCAAATGTAGGCATTATGCAAAACGGGTGAGTGTGTTTTGCTCCCTGAGTTCATACGATTAAAGTAAATATAAGATACTGCACTAGTGATGAGCTTCGCTTAAACGTTCCAGTGGTCCAGTGGTTCCAGTAGCCCTGATTAAAAGGAATAAGCTATGATCCTGTATGAACATGACCAGCCATTCTCAGCCATCCACCCGAGATGTGCCTTTTCTGCATTCTCTTCTCTATTTCCGTCTATTCACGTCTCTCTCTACACAAGTCTAATGGGTCGACTCTACTGCCATATTCTGTTATTTAGTGCTCCACTGGGAATGCTGGGGTTAAGCGTGAAATTGAATGGGAACTCCATTTGTTTTCAAGTTCAAATACTGAACAAAGTTATAATAGCACTGCTAAAACAAATGCCTGTCTAACCTGTGAATTGTCTATGTAGTAATGTACTGTATAGGCAGCCTGCTACTTGAGCCATGGCATTCTGATTCAGAATCAGAATTAACTTTATTGTAACATCACAGTTTTACAGATAAAGATGTGGGTGAAATTTGTTTTGTGCAGGCTTTCTATTTTGAAATGTCACTAGAGGATAACCCCTGATGCAACCTCTTGAGTTGCATCAACTCATTTTCAATGGTGTTTCAAGGACACAACATACAACAAGAAAACAATACAGTAACACAGAACAAACAAAAAAGGACATAGGCCTATACACAAAGGCTCTTCCACCATCTCAAACCCACCACAAACACACTACATCAAACCCACTACATCAGTATATTTGTTTCCTTAGATATACCAGTAAGACTTCTGAGGGCAAGGTCGCATGCATGCATCCGCCTGGGTGATCAGGCGGATGTGCATTCATACAATGGGTTCTGTAAATGGAACATACAGTATATGCTACAACTCAACAATGCTTTATTGTACAGTTGCTATTCAGCCAGTATGGAGGACTTGAAGTTAAGCTAATCGACCTAAGACTTGGAGATAACCCATTCCACAACTGCTGTATAAAACCAAGTCCTTTCTCATGCAGCTTTTGAGTTCTCTCAACTTCTCTGTGTGATATCTGGAGGAGGTATTTCTAATTTCTTGGGGCCCAGATGTTATTTTTTATATAGTATCTATATGACCGCTGCTTATTTTGCCTACTTTATTAAAAGGCAGGGTAAGTGATATTATGATACTCAAGTTACTGCTTGTTCAGTAACAGGAGTCTCCCTGTCTCTCCAGCTCTTTAGTAAACAGAACATGCATTTTCAGGCCAGACACCAATTTTATCCAGTTAGGATAAATACATCTGGAAGTGATGACACAAAGAAATTTGTAGAAAAAAAGGAAATGCTGCTTTACAGTGGCGTGCACATACATTTAGAGGGGCAGGTGCTCAAGTGAAAAAAGGGCACCAATTGTGCAGCACGGGGAATCGGCCGGTTGCCTTAATAGTGTGAGATTTATAGATTTTGGGGCCTAAATAATATATCAGAAGCTTTTTTTTATCAAGAATTGATCAATGTCACCATGGTCCACATACTGTACAGTGTACTGTACACTATACACTGTACAAAAAAGGCCACATTGCCAAAAGGTCACATTGCCAAAAGGGTCTAGCTCTAGCACCCCTAGTGTATCTGTGCACCCCTAGTGTATCTGTGCACGCCACCTCTGATTTATCTTCACCAGACGTCCCCCCCCCCCCCCCCCCGTCTTTCATCATATTAATATTAATAATATTTTGGATGTCTCCTTGATTCCATCAACTCTAACACCACTAGTTGGTGCAGCAAAGCACATGTTTCTATCTTTTAATAGAGCACAACTAAAGCCATGGACTAAATTAACGGTGACAATATAAACAATTTTTTTTTTATTCCAATTCAGTGTTTCTTGTGATTTTCTATATATTTATTTTAAAGTTACAATTATATACATTGCCCGATGAAGCATTCCCTTAGAGGAAGAGGTTGACACTGTATGGCTGTTAATATGGTCAGTGTGGAGCCAACCTGAGAACCCATCGGCAAAAAATAAAGGAAAAAACAGCACCCTCTTTTTTCCCTTATTGACGTGATTCAGTCTGTCTCAAGAGACTAGTGTGGTCAGCTAGTTTGAGGACTATATTGGTGTATCGGATGGGATCATGGGGCATGTGTTGTGTCACCATGCAGAGGTGGTGGAAGAGTTGAGGACACTGACCTCTAGAGGTAAATGTGCAGCTTTTAGAAGAAACTGGAAGTTGTCTGCATGGTCCCAGTTATTATGCAACAATGCTAAGTGATAACAGCCCCAGGACAACCCTGAAGAGATGGCTGCATGCATACCAGGGGTAAAGAGTTCAGACGTCAAAGCAACAGGTTTGTGTGGTCAATCGGACAGCTTTGGTTGAGGCTGTGCAAGGGACTTTTCCGATTGCCTCGATTTTTTGAGTTTGATTTAGTTCAGAGATCTTCAATGTTTTTCAGGCCAAGGACTTAGTTAAGAGAGAGAGATGAAGCAGGGACCACACTAAAATGGTAGGCTAGGTTTGTAGCCTACCATTGGAGCATATCACTGTTTATTTTAAGAGGCTTGGACTGCATTTTGGATTATTCATTTACATTTTGACATTATTTTATTCTTTAAAAAATGAAACGTGTTGCAACCTCATCACAAAACACATTCAGTTTAATAATTGTGTGATTTTATTGATAACACGATTAACACATTTAATCTCCAACAATAAACGTATTTGTGTTTGTGTTCTCTCTTATACTGTAGCTGGTTTTCTCCATTGACCGTAATGAAAGATTGTTTGTTTGTTTGTTTGTTTGTTTGTTTGTCATGTTTATTTCGAATTAGCCCTAGAACGGCTCTTGTTGTTACATACAGTATGTACAGTATTTCACATACAGAGCCATAGAACAGAGCCATGATTTGTGGTAGAACGTTAACATGTGCGGCATAAATGTGATAAATGCTCCGTTTGTACTCACCCATTAAAACACAAAAGTTTGCGGTCACACAATTGGCAGGTGCTTTGCGATAGGTGCTGGGTAATTAATCACACCACCTGCCAATTGTGTGACCGCAAACTTTTGTGTTTCTTCGGTCAATTTGTGATGACAACAGGAAGTATCTAAAATCGGTTCATCGATATTCCAGTGCCCCCCCTCGCGCGGAGAGAAAGATGTCCGTGTGCATCTCTTGAAAAAGTGGAGATAATTCACTAAATACGCGTTTTGTGCCAGAACTTTCACATGGATATAAAACTAGAGGACCATTTTTCACTCCACGTCTTTGGAATAATTTAATGGGTGAGTACAAACGGAGCATTTATCACATTTATGCCGCACATGTTAACGTTCTACCACAAATCATGGCTCTGTTCTATGGCTCTGTATGTGAAATACTGTACATACTGTATGTAACAACAAGAGCCGTTCTAGGGCTAATTTGAATATGCCAATAAAACAGTTCAACAATTCCTTGCATTTCACATATCAAGGAAAAACTATTAAAATAAATAGTTAAAAAATAGTTAAAAAATGAATAAAAGGAAAAAGAAAAAAAGAAAGAAATCTAAGCATATCCGAAAAGGAGTGAGAAGAAGTAAAAACGTATAAACTCCCACCCCTCTATACAAGATTTCTCTTGTACGATTGTGCTCCCTAGTGGACTGCATTCATAACTGCACAGATAATCATCCATACCAGAAACACCTGTTCTCTGTCTGTAATAGGGGATATGGATGTTATATATTGTTCATCTTTTTATTAATTTTTGTGTAAATTTGTTAGACATAAATCTGTACTCACAAATCTTACTCACTGTGAATTATGACAAATTAAAATGTTTTTTCTTTTCACTGGATATTCTTAACTTCTCAACTTCCTTTGATCTTTCACCTCCATTATTTTTCTCCAATAAAAAAGCATTCAATCAATGAATCAATTAAACACCCCCCCCCCTCTTTTATCCTCTCCCTTCCTCTCTCTTTTACCCTCCCCCCTCTCTCTGCACATATGCTTGCATCAGTCATGAACTTTGTTAATAACAAAGATGGTTTAATTTGGTTTGTTACTTTGTGTTGTACATTGAGTTAAGTTTGTTTTATATTATTTTATTATACATAAAAATGCATATAATTTTATTATACATGAAATGCTTCATCCTTTATCATCACCTTTTATTTTGTTTTCATCTTTTATTTTGTTTACATTGAATATGCTTTTATATTTTTGATATCTTTCATTGTTTCTGTAAAAAGCAAAATGGTTTGTTAACTTTTAAGTTAAGTAGCAGTTTAAGTTTGTATTGTATTGTGTAATAAATAACATATTTTATTTGATAATCATATATCAAGCTTCATGTCTCTTCTTTTAGTGTTAAACATAATCTCTAATGTGAGGGGGACGTATTTGTTGCCGTATTACTTTTTGCATTCATTTTATTTCGTTTTTTCGTATATATATAGTTTTTTTCATTTTCCCCAAATATTAATAAAAACTAGAAAAAGTGCCGCCCGGGGATGTTTTGACATAAAAAAGATCTGTGTTGAACACATGACTATAGATATCGTGTATACAGATTTGCGTGATTTATGGATAATGTAAAGAAATGTGTTTTGCAAAAATCTGCCTCATGGCGCTATAATAGGCCGTTGTCTTTTAGGGAGTATGTTTATATATAATATATATATATAGGCCCTCAAAAATGTAATTGAAAAAAATCACACCCATGTGAAGTGATTATCATTGCACAGTATGGCATCGACCGGGCCAATGGTGCCGGAGATTATCTGTACACAGTCAGACGGACGGATGGACACACGGACGGACTGCAAAATATACTCTCCCCTTTGGCCTGGTGGAGAATAAATTAAAAAATCAGACCCGTGTCACCCGTCTGAAGTGAGTGGTGCTGTACTGTACTGTACTGTACTTCGTAGTACTGTACTGATAATCACTGTACTGTTCCCCTCACTGTACTGTACCGTACTGTACTGTACTGTACTGTACTGTACTGTACTTGCATGGCAACACGTGAGCTTGTAGATCTGAGAATATCTGTACTGTACGGGTGTGTGTTAGGCTGCGCAACAGTGACACTTGGTGGTGAACAAAAGGTATTTCCGTGCTCAGACATACATACATATAAAATCTACACTAATATATAGGCCCTCAAAAATGTAATTGAAAAAATCACACCCGTGTGAAGTGAGGTGTGCTCTTATCATCGTACATCATCTCATTCCGGCCAATCACAATTTGCGTCCTCAGCTTCGTCATCATTGTTTGTATTACGCAATGTTTGTGCACAAGTTAACTGCACAAACACCATCTAGGCTGGACATAGGAGGGGCTTGTGCCCTTAAAAAACACAAACCCTTAGGAAGGCAGTATGGGTGGGTACGGGTGTTATCACGGTTAAAATGGAGTTTGAAGTTACAATGGGTTTGTATAAGGCGGCGTGTCTCAAATGAACATCTCAAATGTTTGCTAGAAAAGCACACTTGACACACTTGACCTCATGGAGAGCGATCTTTATCATTGGCATGTCTGGTGTATATTCGGCGGTGTTGGTCGTCCACCTTTGTCAAGTACCATGTCCCAGGGAACAGATCGGCCACTGGGCTCTGCGGCACATAACTAGCGAGGTGGTGTATCTCTTCTCGTAGCTTCATGTTCTCAGCAAACACGGCAGGGGGGACCTTTCTCCGTGAGTCCAGTCGGACCTTAAGGTCACTTAGGCTGGCGAGCATTTTGTCCAGTCCAGAGCTGGGTGTACTGTCCTGTGTAACTGTGAGAGAGTAGAATGTAGCGGCGAGTCCTGACCCATAGGAGAAGACCCCAATCTTCTGACCCGACAGCTGTTGAAGTGTGTGTTGAGCAATGACAGACGCTAGGCAGCCGTACACTGAAGGGCAGTACATGTTGCCGTTCTGGTTGGAGACCAGGAGCGACGGCTTGGTCTTGTGCTCAAACAGCTCAGTACTGGCTTTCATGAAGGCTTTTTCTACGTCCCGGTCGAAGTAGGTCTCCTCTAGTTTCACGTCTCTGAGTGCTTCCAGGCCAGCGAAGGGTCCCGTCTCAGTATTGGGGTTTGGGTTGCTGAGGAAATCATTCAGCATGAGCCGGGCCAGGGACTTCTGCACCAGCTTGCAGTATGGCGTGTGGAAGACCACGAAACTGAAATCCTCCAGGCTGAAATGCTTGTCCGCGCTCTCTTTTTTCCACTGCGCTTGGATCTTGTCGCGGTACACGGAGTAGCACCGATCCAAGGCACTGAGGTAGCATTCGATGGACAGTTTGCCGTTCACTACGGGGTACTCTGACAGCATGTCAGGCTTGTAGAAGTCGTACACATGCCTCATGTGCGTTCCCCGCAGTCCTCGGTCGAAGACGAGAGGAGCGTTGGCGCCGACCAGCATGGCCACCGCCCCAGCACCGCCCGTGGGCCGAGCGCTTCCCATGGCGTAGACGGCGATGTCCCCCGCCACCACCAGAGCGTAGCGGCCATCCCAGTAGCTGGACTCGACCCAGTTTACAGCGTTGAAGAGTGCCGCCGTCCCCCCATAGCAGGCGTTGATGGTGTCGACCCCTTCCACGTCTGTGTTGCCGCAGGCCTCGAACAGCTGCATCAGGACTGTCTTGACAGACTTGGACTTGTCAATGATGGTCTCCGTCCCTACCTCCAGCCGCCCAACGCTGTCGTAGGCCAGCCGGTTCCCCTCCATGAGACGCTGAACGGCGGTGAGGCACAGCGAGTTGATGTCCTCGCGGTCCGAGCAGAAACCCATACGCGCCTGGCCCAGGCCCTCTGTGTACTTACCGGGGGAGACGCAGTCGAAACGCTCCAGGTCTGCCTGGTCCACATACTGCGAGGGGAAGTACACCTCCATGGCGAGGATGCCCACGTCTTTCGGCCACGTGGTCGCCATGATGCTTGCGGGATCTGATTTGAACATTAAGCCAACAATACAAAGAGATCTTCGATTTGGTTCAAATCCACTTAAAAGGGCCCGTTTTCTATCGGTACAGTGCATTATTTATACCGGTAAGACCACTGTCCCATATTAGGACACATCTATACAGGTTCTGCTCCCAACGTGACGTCAATCCTACTGACGAGTTATCTCCCTCCGAGAGTTTAGGCATGACTCTGAGACCCCCTTTCCACCAGTTCAGCTCTTTTTGGTTCTTAGTCCATGAGCCAGAACTCCAAAATCGGTGGGAAAAACTAGACCTATATTAAATTGTTTGTAGGATCAATACAAGTAAATTAATACATGATAATAACCCTTCCACGAGTGCATGTGTTTGGTCCGACGGAGCATTGGTCCGATCAACAACCTACCTCAAACCCTCACCCTAACCCTAACCTCCCCCGGGCAGACACCTAAACCTAACCCCAACCCTCTCCCGACCCCCAGCGCACCTCGGACCAATGCTCCTTCGGAGCAATGGTCCGTCGGATCATAGTACGCCCTTCCACAGTGACAGTAGTAGCTTTTTCATATTTTCGATTATTTTGCATATTTTCCTACATAATGGCTCATTTGCATTTTGCACATTTAAAAATGTAAAATGTGTAATACAATAAATCATTGTCTTCGTGTAAGTACTCAATTGGGGAAGTTTCATGGTGATAACAATCCAATATAGGTTTTTATGGTTTTATACCCGTTCCAATTTTGGAGCTCTGGGCTGGCTCATGGACTAAGAACCAAAAATAACTGAACCGGTTGGTTCAACAGACTGTAAAAGAAGAATAGGTTCAACCATTGGGAACCAAATGGTGGAAAAGGGGCCTGCCGCCTGAGTAAGACAGAGTTACGAAAACCCCTTTCACTTCATGGGGCCAGTCCAATGGCGGCGGGACAACAAATAGGGACAAGTCCGGAAGAAAGCCTGCAGCTTTAATGATCTTAAATCCATTTATTTTAGATTGTTTTGTAGTAATCGATTAGTACAACATAAACATTACAGAGACTTTAGTTGTCACTGTACAATACTTTAAAACAGTTGTCATGTTGCACAGTATGCACACATGCCTAAAATAGCTCTTATTTGCGCCGCCCTCGTTGAAAACAATGTAGGCCTACCTAGGCAGGCTATTTCAAACTCCAGCTTGTCCCCCTTCGTGGCATGGGCGCATGAAGCGCTCGGTTTCTGCCCCCTCAATATCGTAACTCTCTCTGGTTCAAAGTAACGGTTCTGTATGTGACGTTGACGCGATGACGTTCACATCGAGACCGAAACGCCTCAGCGTGCTTCTACGGATGATGGCAAGGTTCAATTCATTTTCGCTGCAGCCAGGACGGTTTGGGGGAATTAAAATAATGCTCCATCGAAATGAAACAACACGATGTACCAATTAACACCGCGATACAAATGTAAATGGGATTTCGGTCCCTTTGGTTGATCATTTCACGGTTTTGGATGAATTGGAGGTTGTGGTCACTGCAGGTTGACACTTGACAGTCACAGTAACGTTGAAATGATGCTGATGGCGTTTAGTGTAAGTGCGATACCAGGCCAATGATGTCTAAAAGGTACTTTATTGAATGTGTCAAAAAACGATATGCTTTATTAATGACGATCTTAGATCTTTAGAGATGGAAGTTGACTGTTGACATAGGCTACTGTATAGTAGACTATAATTTAGCCATGGTTCACATGACAGGTCGTCTGATATGACAGTCAAGTATGGGCCAGTTATATTCTATCTGTTCGTCTGTCGCAAATATGCAATAAGTACAACAGTGAATGTTGGTTCCAAAGTTTTCATCTAGCCCAGTAGTACAGTAAATTAATGTAGCCTAAAGCTATTCACTGTATTTAACTCACTGTATAGGCATATTAAACCTAATGGACCTGTAAGGGATTGACGATTATGTTGGATAGACTTCGGCCACTACTGGACCCATAATATGATGTACAGTGTAATCAAAAATATTGATGATTTCAATTGCATTGACTCTCATGACTTTTTTGTTACAAACCTGACATCAGGATACGCCTCCAATCTGGAAAAGGCCCAATCACTGAGTGTTATGGAGGACAATGGATGATCCCACAGGAGATCAGATTCAAGCGCATTGGCAGCCATGGGCGGGCCAAAACACCCGGTCCCCTGCTTCAACTCATGGACCCCAATATAACCCTGTACCCAACTTACAGCATCTCAATCTGACCTCAGATCACCTACCAGCCTCTGTGCATCACAACCAGGACAATCAGAAAAACTACAGCGTCCTAGCACCCTCACACGATGCTCATTATGATGCACTGTGCAGAACATCTCACACTGGCCACAGTTATCCACCCACGGCATTACATGCTAGCAGCACTGACCAGAATGCACAACCTGTTCATATTTTATCCACATCTCCAGTTGTAAGCCAAGGAAGAAACATACCTCCTCCACCTTCCGTCCCGATTTCAAACCGACATACACAGTCTTGCAGACCTCCACCCATGTCACCATGTGCCCCCGGCACCTCCCGAAAAGCAGCCTCCCCTCCTGTCCAACCCTCATATGCTCACCAGGGTCTATTCAACGGGCCGAAGTCACCGCATCAGAAAGAACCGGCCGCCCCCCAGCATCCGATGCGGCCGTGTGTGAACCAGAGACCACAAAGCATATCTCAGACCATGTGTGGAAGACCACCAGACCTGGGTTCTTCTCCTCTTTCCCCTCCTGGGGGATTCGGCTACGACCCCGGCCACACTTCACCCACCTCTCCTGTCCAACAACCAGCTCAGTGGGCACCTCCAACACCGCATTACAGTGGTACGTCTGTATGGCATGTGTCTGTGTGAGTGACTGACTGTTTATCTCTGGAGCTAATATTGCAAACTGCTACATTTGCTCACATGTTGTCAACCTCCACGCATTGAGGTATTTAACTTGAACATTATAGAGGAAGCCAATGGTGATCAGCTAGCGCCCTCAAATCTATTGGACTATTAGCTAGAGAATCAGATAGTTTTACAGTCAATTTTAATATAATTAGCCAATATAAATTGGGTAATTATATATACACACATATAAATAGTTATATAAAAAGGCATGCATTGAGATAATGTGTAGGCAAAATAGAAATTATACATGACTTGAAAGTAGACTAAATACATACAATAACACCAGTATGGTCCTTGAAGTAACTTGCTTATTAACTTGGAACAATCCATTGCCTCTGTCCTTATATTTTCCTCAGGGGTCATATATGATCCTGTTCCTGCGCCAGCTGACCATCCTTGCAGAAAGCCACCTGAAGAGGAGAACATGGTCTGAATGAATAACAGCACCAACAACATCTTCATCTTATTGTTATTATATTATTATGTTATGTTGGAGTAATGCAGAGGTGTATGTGTTATGTTCATGTCAGTGTCAGTTTGTAGATGCTTGGGTTAAAGCTGATATAAGCAATAATATGTCAAAAGTTTAATTACCTTTGTCTTGACTTGGTTGTTGTACTTTGTTTCCAGTCTCCCAGCTCCGAGTCTCGCTATGGTTTGGACCCGAAGCTGCTGCCCAGCGCTGTAAGCCCTCCTCTCATACTGCATGATTATTTTCACCCATTTCAGTCAGTTATCATTGACTCATTTCTTTCTTTCTTTCTTTCTTTCTTTCTTTCTTTCTTTCTTTCTTTCTTTCTTTCTTTCTTTCTTTCTTTCTTTCTTTCTTTCTTTCTTTTTTCTTTCTTTCTCAGGTGTTGGTGATGGCAGAGGACAGGGCAGAATGGGAGGGTAAGGTTTTCATGTCAGAACCCTACTCCTCCCTTCCCCCACTAGCTACCACAGCCTGCATCGTAGAGGACATGGGTAAACACACACACGCACACACACACACACACACACACACACACACACACACACACACACGCGCATGCATGCACACAACCTAACCTATAGTGTCTGTGTCTCTGCTACTGTCCAGGTAATGCCAGTCCCAGAGCCATCCGTTCCACCTGTTACTGTGTGCCCTGTGAGGGCCAGACCGCCTTGCTCAGCCACCTGCCCCTAGGGGCTCTGATCACCCCTCTGGCTACAGAAACTCCTGGAGAGGTTGGTGCTTTATAAAACATTCTAATAGATTTTTTGATGCGTTGCCCAAATACAGCGTCACAGAAAAAATAATGAAAATAGCCAATATTCTGTCTGTCTGTGTCTGTTTCTGTTTCTGGGCTTACCTGCCTGTCTGTGTGTCCCCCAGTGGTCCTTACCAGTGTGCGGTGAGGCAGAGTGTGTGACAGGTTGTGCAGAATGTGGGGCCTACATGTGCCCTGGGATGGGCTGGCAGGATTGTGGCCAGAGATTTTTCTGTCCCTTCTGTGGTAAAGTCAGCGAAGGTAAGACAACAAATACATGATTTGGAAAACATTCAATTTACTTTTATTGTGCGTTCAGTGGGGGTTCAGTGTCAAATAGTGTTTGTTGGCACACATTTGGCCTCATTTACTGTACGAATATTGACAGTATGAAAGAAAATTGGGCATCATTTCTACACATACATAGCCATTTACAGTATCAGATTCAACATGAGTGTACAGTGTAAAATATAGAAGGATGCAGTCTATGGCAAAGTACAAGCCCACGTCATCGACTATGTGTGTCAAATATCAATGTGTGTGTGTGTGTCTGTCTGTCAGTGCCCTGGCAGCACTACCAGCCCACCAAGGGGGTGGATGGGGTCAGAGTCGATAGAGACAAGAGGCCTGAGCTCAATATGGGATCCTATGAGATCCTAAACTCTCAGAAGGTTTGATTAACTTAATTACTATTGTCAACTTTGTGTGCGTTTGTGTATGTACAGTACCGAGGAGGTATTGTTTAATCTTAATCGTACGGTTCGCCATCTATGATTCAATCCTTATTCAGAGATAAAAAAACAGTTTTTCTTTGCGACAGTGCCTCACCCTCGCAAGGAGGTGAAGTCAGTGACAGAATGGAAAATCTAATTTTCTTTTTGGAAAAATAATTTTGGAAAGCATTTCAATATTTCTTTCATATTCCCCCCCACCAAAATGTCCTCAAAATGAATAAATGTCACGACATCAGGACGTTTGTAGTCTATTTTCATTCATTAGAATGCATTTGTACTGTTTGTGCAAATGTGGTACTTCTTAGAAGCCACTATGTACAGTATGTGTGCTGCAGACGTGCACTCATGCATTAGCGAGTACACGTGTAAAATTGCTGTATACCATATATTTCAATCCCAGGATGAAGCTGCAGTGCTGCTGCTAGCTATAGACGTATCTGCCTCAGCACTGAGAGGAGGACAGCTGGACTTTATAACACAACAGATACAATCTCTACTCGCCTCTCTCAATGGGTATCTCACTCTCTCTCACACACACACACACACACACACACACACACACACACACACACACACACACACACACACACACACACACACACACACACACACACACACACACACAGACCCTGCTGAATAGTAGCCTCGGTCCCAGGCTTACTCATCTGCGAAGAGAAAAGCCTGGTCACAGGCAGAGACGCTATCGGCGGAAGTGTTGGTCAGGAACATCCGTCAGATTTATTTCCCCCGGATACAACACTGATTTGTAGCATCAACGTCATTTCCTTGAGCAGTACTTCCGCCAAAATCCTGCAACTTCCGCCCAAACAAATGATAGCGTCTACAGTGTACTGTAGGTCTTGCCCAGCGTGGCTGAATAGTGTCCAACAATACAAGCAAACAGAATAATGGCTAATTTAAATTTAATTTGGTTGTCTGCCCTGTCACAAACCAAAAATAGCCGTTATCTACATTACAACGCTATCTACAATGCGCCACGGTGTGACGCCTGTTTAGATAGATCCATTTGATTAAGTATGAATCAACCATAACTGCTTGGCTTTGGTGTGGCACTATTAGTCAGTTTATGTCTTTTATCTGATTGGTTGGAGGAAGGACTGTGATGCGCAATCAGATGTCCGGGTGGGTTTGATGACCTATGACAGCAGGCTCCACCTCTACAACCTCAGCCCCGCCCTGTTCCGCCCACACATGCTGGTTGTCACGGAGACGGAGGACCTGCAGCTCCCTGTGCGGGAGGGGCTTCTCGTCGCCCTCAAAGACTGCATAGACAGTCTTGGCAGGTAACAGTCATATCCTCAAAGACTGCATAGACAGTCTTGGCAGGTAACAGTCATACAGACCAGTCTGACCATCAACTAGCAGCTAGTTGATGCCCCGCATTCCAAAGTGAAATTTTAAATCTTGCTATTAACCAACTTTGACATTGTACTGACATTGACACTGAGGCATTAAGTGGGTCGGTAAAGTGTGACTGAATGTTTTCTTCTGATTTTCAACATTTTGTGTGTGTGCGCGTGCGTGTACGTGTGTACGTGTGCGTGTGTGTGCGTGTGTGCATGTGTGCGCGCGTGCGTGCGTGTGCCAGTGTGTTGCAGCGTCTCCCTCTTCTCAGTCCAGAGTGTGATGACTCCAGTGGAGTTCCTTTGGAGATGCCCCTCACAGCAGCTTTGACCATATTTCAGGTCAGCATGGACCTGATGCATAATTATACCACAACCCATTCTTATTATAAAACCTGGAGGCACTCTGTTCATTTATTTTCTATGTATTGAGCAGTGGAATATTCTGGTAACATGTACGTTGTACATGGCTGTACGTATCTGCGTTCTTACTGTTTCACGTATCATCTTTTGCATAACAGCTGTGTAATGCCAATTGAAGTCCACCCAGTCCACCCCTACTTGTGTGGGGTTGTAAATAGTTTCAATGTACAATTTAGGCATTTGAAGAGTACGTGTTGAGTATTTACTAGAGTTGTGTTGTATTTAAGACTACCTAAAGTGTGACCAATACCAAAGGCAAGACTCCGACCAGAATTCTTTAAATTCTAATTGAGACAATATTACAATTGTTCTGTTCTGTTTAATTCTTGCTGCTTTACAGGCGATGAGTTGTCCAGGGAAGCTGTTGATGTTCCACACTGCCCCTCTGGTGGAAGGGGCTCACACACACTGCTCCTCAGCATTCTTTGGCTCCAACCAACCAAAGGTAACAAACGCACGCTCGCTCACAACTGTACACATGGTTATGCCTTGTTCCATATTCTTGCTGCTATAGCATATATACAACCTACAAGGTATCTCTATACATTCTTATGCCTTGTTGCACATTTCGTTTTGTTGTTATGCAGCTGCTTATGTTGCTATTGCTGCTATAGTAATTCTATAGTAAAGGCTTTTAGTCGTCTTATTATCTTGGCTGTATTATTGATATTGTTCTTATGTTGATGTTGCACAGTATGTCTAACCTCACCACACGTCGCTGCTTGTATGTATGAGTAGAGTAGTGACAGAGAAGAATGATTCTTCTTGATTCTTGACAAACACAAATAATTGAATTCCATTTTCCAGTCCATCTTCCAGCCATCAGAGTTTGCCGTCTCATTGGCCAATGACTGCATCAGTCAGGGCTGTGGCGTGCACCTTTACATCCTGTCCCAGCAGGAAGTGGGAGGGGCTTGGCCGGGACACGTTCCATATCTGACAGGAGGAGCTCTGTACACCTACAGCAACCTGCAGGTAAGGGGAGGTCTGTACACCTCTCCATCGCTGTTATGGAATATCAAACATCCTTATGATACTGTACATGTTCATCACATGACTCCCGATATAACGTTGCACGATTTGTGTGAGTTTTGAAGAAAATGGCATTAGTAGAATAAAGTGTCTTTAGAAGAAAATGCCAAATGGCACACATGCACAACATGTATAAATCAGGCTTTAGTCACCAGCCTTGGCGATGCACTCATCACCTGGTTGTCTCTTATACTGTATCAACAGCTGGACTTTCCTCTCTTACCCCCCACAGGGTGAGATGGACAGGCAGCGTTTCAGCACCGATCTGCAGAGGAGTGTGGAGACAGAGACAGTCTACAAAGCTCAGCTCAAGATACACGTCAGCAAAGGTGTGTGTGTGTGTCTGTGTGTTAGCGTGCCGTGCATGAGCATTCGCTCCCATAGTGGAAGAGAAAGATGGAATGCGAAAGAGATAACAGACTCCATCTTGTGCCACCCTTATCCCTTATCCCTAAACTAATTTGCCATTTTTTACTATTTAAAAAAACATTTTAAAATCTTTTAAACTAGCCGATCTACATTGAGACATAGAGCACCGAAGTCCTGACGTAACTCGCTCATCCCGACGATTCCCCTGGTTCGCGGAAGTGATTTCTCTATGGAGAATAACATGGGGTGATCTTAATATCGTCTACTATAAGCGTTGTGGTCCAAAAATAAACAAGCTGTCTCGGCGTTATTGTCGGGAAGGTGTCTCTGTATCGTTTGCAACAGTCAGTCACTCATATATGATACAGTCTGCTTCTAGCGAAAATCTAACTAATTCAGCAGCAGTAACATTAGCGTTTTCTCTCAGTCAGTTGATTCTTCATATCCATATGAGTGAAGCGGCCGGGGTGACATGTTTATTTTTCAAACACAGTTGTTATATGAGGCGATCTCAAATCGCCTCAATGGGGATTTCAATGCAACTAAACAAATACATGAACCTGGGGACAGACGCCCTCTACTGAAAGTGACGTCAGACTTCGGTGCTCTATTGTGAGCTTGTAGATCGGCTATTTGAACTATTTAAAAAGGTTAAAATAGGTTTAAATAGTAAAGAATTGCAAATTAGTTAAGGGTTAAGGGGTGGCGCAAGATATAGCCCAACGTGTGCACGAGGGATTCTGTGAGCGAGAGTAAGTTTCCTGTGTGTGCATGTCCACAGATCTGCGAGTGTCTGGGTGTTATGGGATGGTTGTCCCAGGGCCAGGTCCCAGTCAGGTGGCCCTGGCAACCCTCGACTGGCGCACCACGCTGGCTGTGGAGCTCACACACTGCAGGCCTCTGGATGAAAAGAGGGGCGTCGCAATACAGGTACAGTTAAGTGCAGCGGGACTACCTTTTTTTTGCAGAGCTTGGGAGTTGATGGGTGCTGATGGGGTGCTTGTTAGTTAGTTAGTTTCATTTATTGCCCACTTGTGGAAATTTGTCTTCGGTCTCAACACTTACACAATCATTTTCATGGAAAAAAATGCAGGACAACAGTGGCAAATACATTAAAAACAACAAATCTAGCGAGACATGGTATAATTTAGTGCCTTAATGGCATTTGGGATGAAGGAAATTTAAAAAATGTTACTGTTAGCTTTTGGTACTTTGACCGTCTACCAGAGGGAAGTAGAGTGGATCCCTGCAGAGTGGATGAGAGGGGTCATTTGCTATCTTGACAGCTTTTTTCCAAAGTACTTCCTTGTAGATGTTTTATAGGTTAGGGTTAGGTTTAGGCATAGTCTTGGTGAGGTTAGGGTTAGGTTTAGGCATAGTTTTTGGGAGGTTATATAACCCCGCCCTACTAGTAGTAGCCGGCGCAGTAAAACAAGCACCCCATCAGTGCCCATCGACTCCCAGGCTGTGCGAAAAACAGAGTCCCTAGGTGCAACAGAATTGTCAAGTCAGTTCTGTTTCTTATTGCGATAACAATAAATGAACAGACATAACAGGGCCCGCCCCATGCAAACGGAACCCTGGATGTCTAGTTACCACGGCTTCCTCTCCGTATTAGGTGGTGCTTTCCTACAGCAGCCAGAGAGGTGAGAGGAGGACCCGGGTTCATACACTGACTCTGCGCTGTTCTCGCCTCCCGCAGGACATCTTCCGCCACTGTCAGGCTCAAACGCTGCTCACCTTCTACTGCAAGAGGAGTACGTACGAAACCCACTGTCCATTATCATCTTAGTGATTATTCTATCAATTACTTTTTCGATTCATAGAATAATCGATTAAATTAATGCAAAACCTAAATTGATGAATGTGATTATACACTTAATTGTACAACGGTGTCGTGCAAAAACGAAGAAGCCGATCTAGATGCTCAGAGCTCACAATATTATTTTGAAAATCTTATATTGTAAAATCTAATATTTTATGCACCCCTTTTGCTATTCCCATGTTAATTTTTAAACCTTTCTGACCATTTTTGAGGATATCACCATCCAAATATGACTGCTTTAAAGTTTGCACTGGTTCTGCAATGCAATTAATTGCCTTTATGGGTGGACGGTGGGCGCCACAAATGTAGCTGTCCTGTTTTGACTGGCCAAGCCAGTCCATGTGGTCTATGTTTTGACATTGGTTTGTTGCCCTCCTCAGCATACTGTGCAGCGCTGCAGCGCCCCCTGCAGGAGCTAAGGGAGGAACTGCAGGCGGAGGTGACAAGAGCACTCGCCTGCTACCGCAAACACTGCAGCTCTGCCTTGGTGTCTGCAGGACAGGTACGTAGATACTGTTGTAATCAGCCTCATGCCGTGTTTTTGTTGTTTTTTAAATGGGAAAATGATATTTCGGTCAGGAGATCTTCATCAGGTTAAATTTCATACTGTAGTGTAATTTACAAAATTAGGGCAGTTTGAATTAAGCCTGCCAATTACATTGATTATGCATTATATCAATAGGAATAGTTTTGACAATAAGATATTGTTGAATTTGGCAATATTTGCCATTTTGAATTACTCAAATATATTAAAAATGTAACCAACATAATAGTACATACATACCTCCAACCACACACTATTATTTTTAATTCTTTTAGTTTCCCAAAGCAGTCGTGTCACTAATAATTATTGTCACAGGCACATTATTACATTGTTAACTGTACTTAACTTAATCATTTCACATTTGTCAATATTGGTCAGTGCAGCTATATCTTTTGACCATAGATTAATTATAAAGCAAGGCTTTTGCACACCTACAGGCGACAGGTGCGTAGGAGAGGGTACGGAACAAACACCCGCACACTGTCTTCAAATGCAGTGACCAACTTTTATTCAGTGAAACAGCAACGTTTCGGCCTATGCTATCAGGCCAAACTGTTCCCATTTTTCTTTCACAGGGAAAGTTTTTCATGAAGCTTCAACCTGCAAAATGTTGTCCTGATAGGCTTACCTTTAGGCCAGACAGCCTACAAAAAGGATGCTTTCCCATTTGTGGTCATAAAGATAGCCTGATGAAGGCCGCATAGGCCGAAACGTTGCTGTTTCCCTGAATAAAGGTTGGTCACTGCATTTGAAGACAGTGTGCGGGTGTTTGTTCCTTTTTCATAGATTAATTATAAAAATTGTGTGTGTGTGTTAGTTGGTCCTCCCCCAGTACCTGCGGGCGCTGCCCGTCTACATCAACAGCCTGAGGAAGAGTGAGGTGTTGCTGCCAGGCCTACAGAGCTCCATCCCCCAGCGGCTCCAGCTATGGTGCCAGCTCCTCCGAATGGACGCCAGCAGCACGGCCACTCACTTCTACCCCTTGCTGCTGCCGCTGGTATGTGACAATCATCACAAATCACTTTGAGCATGTCTGGAGTGGAACATGTATTTGAATGAACAACATGAAACATTTGAAAAGGTTTGGTTCTGGTGGTGTTTTAACAAAATAAATGCTCTCTACCTCCCTTTTTTATCGTCAGTAGAGTGCAATCAAAGAAGTTGTGTGACAATATTTTAGACATATATCGTGGTAGGTGGGCCATAAATAATCTGAGGACAATACCACTTAAACCCCTATATACTGTACTTTGTTGACTCGGGTCCCCCAGGCCCAGGGGTCTATACTTAGCCCCCTCCGCAGGTGCCTGCAGATTCTGGTCCTGTGTTCTATATTGTCACTCACTTTCTCTGCCCGCAGCCTCTGTCAATAGACGGCTCCAGTGGCGCTAGCTCCCCCAACCTAGCGGATGCGGTGCGCTGCAGTGCCGCCAGCCTGGACCCTGCAGGCATCTACCTGGTCCACGGCCCCCTGGCCCTGCTGCTCTGGGTGGGAAGTCAGGTCCCCGTGCAAACCCTGGTCCATCTCTTCAACGCAAGCTGCTTCTTGTCCATTCCCTCTGGGGAGGTGAGCCAGTTAGAGATATCACTAACCACAACATTTCGGCATTTAGCTTTTGGGGCATTTCATTACAGGCGAAACTTTTCCAACAATGTTCAAAGATAGCCATTGTACAATGGAACATGTTGGAATGACATGCTTTTGCTATTCGCCGTACAACTGACAAAGTATATAGGGCTTATACAGTAAGTGATTAAAGATGATTATACAGTGGAAAGTGAGGTGAAATGCAGTCAGATCGCACAGGTGTGAGGAAAGTAGAGAAGATGAGCCAGGGTAAAATGGACTAATTGAGTTATTTATACTGCATATTTTGTTGTTTTTCATTTTGATTTACATTCGACATACTACTGTATGCATATTTATGTTGTTCCATCAGACCAAGCTGCCAATCCTGGACAACCCCCTGTCCATCCATATCCGATCCTTCATCGACACACTGGAAGACAAGGTGCCTTATGCTCGCAAGGTGAGTATTCTTCTTCTTCTTCTTCTTCTTCTTCTTCTTCTTCTTCTTCTTCTTCTTCTTCTTCAGCGAGGCTAATAAATAAATGACAGTTACAGGAAGTGCTACAAAATACCTAGGATACCAACCAGGTAGACATCAAACGTTGCAAAATAATATGTGTGAACAGGTAAACAACATGCATTTGAATTACATAATCAACGTCTAAATAGGCAACAAGTGGAGATACAAAGACATGTGGAGTGCTAGCGGGTGAGGTAGTCTGAAGAGATGAGTCTTTAGAATGTAGTGGAAAATGAGGAGGGAGTCTGCAGTCATTGATACGAAGCTGGGCAGGCTCCTTGGTGAGCTAATCTTCTGGATATGCAAACCTACAGGAGTATGTTGCATTGTGTGCACATGTAGTAACACACATTCACCACAGAGTGGCACTACTGAATGATGCAGCAGGTGTATTATTTGGGATCCATGCCCAAGGCATCCTCACTGGCAGTTGTAAGAGGAGTCCCTGCTGGTTCTCTTGGGTTCAGATGCTTGTTTTGCATTCCAGTCAGTCAAATGCCTCTTCTCTAACCTTTAGGCAGCTAAATTGAATGGTTTTTAATATTGAAGAATATTTGGCGGAAATTACAACAGAAACAAAGTGAAAGGCAACGGGGCAGCAGTGATATAGATTTTATGCAACACCGACTACTGCAAAAACTTCCATCTGATCTAATAGGTCTCAGTAGGAATACGACGAGTCTGTCCATCGTGTCTGCACAGGAGTGGTGTGCAGTGTGCACTCATGCACTGCACATGAAATCATTGCATGTCGAGATGTGTCAGGATAAATTAAATGAATTGTGTTTCCACTTGACAGCTTAATGCCACTGGCTGTGGCCTCTGACAACTCGGCATCACTGTGTGTGTGTGTGTGTGTGTGTGTGTGTGTGTCTGTGTGTGTGTGTGTGTGTGTGACTGTGTGTGTGTGTGTGTGTGTGTGTGTGTGTAACCGCAGTGTGGGAACTTGTGTGTGCGTCTGTCGCCTCCAGACTTTCATGCAAGACCGCTAATAATTCTAAGTGTGTGTGTGTGTGTGTGTGTGTGTGTGTGCGTGCACTCCCCACAGCTCTGGTTGGTGAAACAGGGGGACAGTTGTGAGGAGGCCCTGCAGCGCCAGCTGGTGGAAGACAAGAGTCCCAACGGGGGAGCGTCATACGCTGACTTCCTGTACCACCTCCACGTCAACTCCGTCAGGCTGCTGCAGTGACCCATGCACACCCACGCCCCCCAAACCCCCAGGGAGGCTCTCCAACGTTGAAGCGATTGGCCCTACTGGTCAGAGCGGGGACTGCAAGCGGACCCATGGAGTTATGACGAGGAAACCCCGTGCAGCTGGGCTTTATCGTTGAGCGCTCGTTTGCACCTTCGCATTTTAGTCACCAAATTTTGGTGCCCAAATCGAAAAAATGCGGAAGTAGACCGTTCTTCCAGGTGCTTCAAAACGCCACTGAGCAACTTCCATTGAAATGAATAGGGGGGGGGGGGGGGGGGGGGGGGGGTCCGGTCCGGTCCGGTCCTCCCTCTATCCTTTTAAAACTCTATGGTTCTATGGTTCCTGTATTCACTATTCACTGTTTTTTTTTTTTTTTTTTTACACACTACTGCTGTTATTATTTAGGAATACGTGAAATTAGGGTGAGGGCTATGCATGTGGAACGTTTGAAGTCATACAGGTCAGCAAGTCTTTATTTGTTCATTTAACTCTTGGGCATTACAAATTACAAACAGACCCCCCGTTTGGTTACATTTATTTTGTACACTCAGGGTTACAGATGGATAAATGAACGGTGGATCATTTTTTACTGTTTGTCATTTTGTGTGTGTGTGTGTGTGAGGGTGTGTGTGTGTGTGTGTGTGTGTGTGTGTGTGTGTGTGTGTGTGTGTGTGTGTGTGTGTGTGTGCGCGTGTGCCTGTGTGTGTTGAAAAGAAAATGCTGAAGATGTTAATTTATTCCACTGTCATATCGACTTTAATCCTCGCCTGAGATGTGGTGCACACGTGGAGAGGGAGATAATGATGCCGTGTGCTTTGTGCATGTGTGTTTGTGAGAGTCATTCAGTGTGTGTGTGTGTGTGTGTGTGTGTGTGTGTGTGTGTATACCATAGACTGTAAAAGGGTGTATACCCAGTCATCTGTATACTGAGCAGAAATAAAGATTTAATGTAACTTTCCCCACTCTGTCATAAGAGGCTTTATAACATTGTGTGAGAAGTCTGAGAACACCAAAAACAGCAAGGGAATGTAGATTGTAATTAATGTTGGGAGCTATGCACTTTGAGGTGTACCCACTGTACCCATTATACACCACACAATGGCAGCCAAATGCACTACTTAAACAAATAGCAGCACCATGTTGAGTCCTAGTGGTTAATACATTGGGGCAATTATACTGTAACAATACTGCATATTAGGCTGTTTGATTGTCATGGAGAGGGAGGTAGGGACACATGGGAGGACTCACTCTGCCATTCTTTCTAATCTGAAACAGCTGGACTTAAAGTTAAAGCTTTCAGAACCTACAAAACCAGCTCCAGTAGGTAGCCTACTGTACAGCACCACCAAATTCTATTCATAGGCCTACTGTAGGCTACTATAATAATATAACCCATGCATGGCATAGGCTGCTCCACACATGCAGGCAAAAAGTATAAATGCCATAATTAATTAGTCATATATACATGTATGAGAATGAGATTAGTATGAAAAGGACTCCCTAAATAAAATAACATTGCAGTCCCAAACAGGTTTTACTTTTCCCTCTTTATAATTAACAAAATATACAGCTTGGCCTCAGTGGCCTGGCTCGCAAAGCGTAAAACCTCACAATTTGGCCCTATTTGGAAATAGGGAGGTGTGACACACACAAACACACACGCGCGCGCACACACACACGCACACACACACACGCGCACACAAACTGTCCAACAGGGGTCGTTGCGCTGCGCTTCTCAGCCGCGGCTTTGGGAGCGGAGAGTCAGAGCAAACGGAGCGAGCGCAGTCACCGCTGTGGACTAGCGATAGAGACACAGCTGATAGTGGGGGAGAGAAGAGAGCACGCAGCAGCACCCACCCTCGGTCTGGTCTGGTCGCCGGGCTTCTTTATCATCAAAAACCCTCATTTGAGAAAAGAAAAGCGTATCAACTGCCGCAAGAAAGGCCGTCTCCGAACAGGCGGCTGCTTATTGGCGACTTTTAGAGAAGAAATAGTATTTTGCAGCGGCGCTGAAACCCTGACAAGAGCGAGCGACGTGCTGTAGTAGGGAGACATGGCTACGACAACCTGTACACGATTTACGGACGAATTCCAGCTATACGAGGAGCTGGGGAAGTAAGTAGGAGGTTTATTAAGTGTGTGTTTTCTTATTTTTATGTTGGTCAGGAGCGTTTCAAACTACGGTCTTTCGTCCCCGTGGCGGTCTTCACACTTCAGCGACATACTGGCTTGCATTTCACTGTTGTGTTGGTGTGGTCTTATTTGACAGCTCTCAAAATACGCTCAGTGCTTTCTCTGTAACAGAACACGCGCGCGCGCGCACACACACACACACACACACACACACACACACACACACACACACACACACACACACACACACACACACACACACACACATTGCCATTTATTAGCCACCTCGTAGAAAGCTAAGAACATTATTGTAAAGGAGCTGTTTTTGCTACAGTGTAGCGGGTTTTGACACGCCGAGCTGTCAAAACCCACGCTCATTTGAGTCATTTATACTCTGTAGTACGACTGTGTCGCTGTCTAAAAAGAACAGATCTGGGACGCTTTATTAGCTTCATTAAAGACACCGCGCGATGGAGTAGACAAGTGAAGTGTTGATTAACAGCAGCAGCATGCATCTTTTTTGCATGCTGCTTTCGGGGGGCAATTTTGGCAAAAGAAAAAGGGGTGGTGCTGATCTGATCTGCTATCACCAAAGGATGATATAATTTGGACAAATATTCCTATCATTAAACGAATATAGACTAGAGCTATGTGTACTTGGCCTACAGTACTAGGTGGTGGCTTTGCTTTGAAAAATGCAAAAGGAAACTTAACTTTTTTTGATCTGTCCAATGCCTATGGTTTATATAAATCTCCCAAATCACCAGCTAGGCATGTTATACCTTTTTGAGTGGTGCAACCACTCCTACAACCAGGAATGTCCGTATCATGTATCCGTCAAGAGCACGAGTGGTGTGCACATGCGTGAAATTGGACATAAGTATGTGACATGGCTGCCACCTGCTGGACGCAAATCCAACTGCTGACTGTCTAGGTTCATTGATATCCATAATAAAGCAGAGAGAGAGAGGGGAGGGGGGAGGGGAGGGGAGGGGAGGGGGGGGGGGAGGGGGGGGGAGAGAGAGAGGGGAGTTGCACCACTCGGTTCACACAGGTGTGATTTTTTTCAACTAGAAATGAGTCCCCAACCCTCAGCAAAGCAATAATGTTCCTAGAATGTGTCTCCACTTGAATTCCATTCAACCCTGTAACAGTATGTGTCTACCATGGTTTTGGAGCAGTAGCCTACTACATTGTTCTCAAACATTTTCATGTCAAAGACCCCCAAATTGATTTGTATTAGGTGGGTCAATATTTAAAAATGATTAAAAAATAAAAATGTAGGTTGGCTTAGCTATATTTATACAGCTGAAGTAATTAAAGCGGTTAATCTGGACCCTCAATTTGTTGGGGACCCCCTGGAATCCCCTCAATGACCTCCGGGAGCCCCACTTTGAGAACCATTTGTATGGAGTAAAAAGTTGCAGAGGTGAAAAATACAACAGCATAACGACATTCAGAACAGTGCTTCAGTGCAGGACAGCTTTGAAGTGACAGAAACTAATTACAGTATTTAAGCCAAGAAATGATCATGGATTGATCTTAATATTCAGACAGAGTAGTGAGTCAAATTAAGATATGAGATTGAGCACAAGTGTGAATACATGGCTATCCATGGTTGTAATCCTAATCCCACATCTAAGGCATAGTAACAAATGATCACTCTCCAGCACTCTTCTGTGTAAGGTTGCAATATAAGTACTAGGCCTACATTGTTTTTCTGAAAGCACTTGTGCCACTGTGTTGCAAAGTGTTTTATCTTGGCACACACATTTCCTGGAGAAATCTTTTTCCATACCATACATCCTGATGTGGCCCTGTGTCAACTAATGGCATTAAACTTGTTTGTAGGCCCTTGCCATCACACACACTCACACTCACACTGTGACTATGGCCGTTTTTAGCCCACGGTTTTTTGTGCAAAACTAATGCTTGGAAAGGATTGAGCATCATGGCAAAATAATGGTGCTAGAGTGCCAGCAGATATGGTAGATTTTACTCTGAAAAGCCTTCAGTTACCCTCCAAAACTGGGAGGCATAATCTTCCGTTCTTACCTCGCACTGATTAATCCAGTCTCTAGTCGTTTATTTTCCAAAGGAGATGCTTCCTGAAGTCAGAAATGAAGACAGAACATTGCCCTTTTGGTCAAAACCATGGAGAGCGCCCTAGATTTAGAGTTATGAGCTCTAATGGAGCCGTAAACGATGAAGTGAACGGCAGTGTGCATGCGCGAAACACAAGGAGTGCGCTACAGAAGGAAAGGCCAACCAAAAAATAAAACAAATTGTTATTTTTTTTAATATCAATAAAAGAAACCTAAGGACGCCTATGTACACGTCCAAGGCACCCCGTGGTTTTGATTCCCAGGACGTGTATACACGTCCTTAGCATAAAAGGTGTTAAAGCATGATGAAATTTAGATTTCCGCCCACTTATATAGGTTGTTAATGGTATGGTCACATATTATGCCAATTATGAAAATTGCTCAACATATGCAAGTTAGCTTACTCAACATTTCTTAAAGATATTTTTTTTTTGTGGTTTACGCCTTTTATTGGTTTTTTGAAGGGACAGACAGTAGGCTGACAGGAAATAGGAGAGAGATGGGGGAAGACATGCAGTAAAGGCCGTGTGGGGCTCGGGAGTCGAACCGGCGGCCCAGACGGTTACGCCACCGCCTGGGCCTTACTCAACATTTCTAACATAAAACGTTAAGGTACTCAAATTGCCCAAGTTCACATTGGACTCTATGGGCTGGCAAGTAGGGGGAGGTCTCTGATACTTCTAGCTACAAAAGAGTAAAACTCCCATGACATTTGCGGTGGTGGTAACATTTCCATGGTAACATTGGATATGTATATGTTTTACAATTGGTATGTTTATCTAGGAGGAATATATTACAATTTATAATTATTTGTACTGTATCAAACAGAAATATGGCTTTTTATTACACATTGGAGCACATTTTGGTGGAGACTTCCCAATAAGTCCATGGTTCATCAAAACGAAACATGTTTTTCAAACAGTATTGGGCCCTTGGCCTAGAGTGGCCTTTGTAAGGCAGTAACAACGTATCAGGTGTGATAATCAGTCGTCCAAAAACCTTTGTCAATTTAATTGGCACAGTTTTTCCCCGGAGGAATTTGGGCTCAGAGCCGTAACTTCCACAGCCTTAAACCGGATTTATACTTGGTTGTATATATGCCGGATGTCGAGCACTGAAAACGGCGGATCTACAAACTGTGTTTGTAAAAGTGACTTTATAAGTGTGTGTGGGGCAAGTGCAGCTCATGTAGCCTATGCAAGTAATTTACGCAACTCATGTGCGTCAGTACGTCGTGTACCATCAGGTGTGTGTGTGTGTGTGTGTGTGTGTGTGTGTTGTTGTGTGTGTGTGTGTGTGTGTGTGTGTGTGTGTGTGTGTGTGCACGTGCGTCTGCTTTCCCAGCAGCCCTCTGCCACGCCAGCTATGTGGGGTGAGGTGCAAGTGTGGAGGAGCAGGAGCCTTGTGGCCTTCTCAGTCCTCCCAATCAGTTGACAGGGGATCTGGGGAAGGATAGTGGGCGTTATGGGGGCTTTAAATCACTTTAATGTCTCCACTGAGACACACGGGACAGACATGGGTCACTAATGAAAGGCACTTTGTTAACATATTGATTTCTACGACTCTAGATCAGGCAGGGCTAATTCTGGTTGATGTTAAGATCACTGGAGGTGGTGTGTGTGTGTGTGTGTGTGTGTGTGTGTGTTTTAAATGTTGCTGTCCTTGTGGGGAAAGTGACAATACAGGGAATGGGATATGTTTGATGGTTTCCCACTTTAGGAAAGGCACATTTTTAGAGTTGAGGCCCTAACACCGGGAGCGTGATGAGTACCGGTAAACAATTAAAAAATACCAATATTTCATATTAAAGTATTAAATTGGTGATGCCTCATTCATACAGGTTGATGGTTCTATTTAAATAAATTACTTTGCTTGATCGCCGCATAATATTCACGTTCTATGTGGATCGTACTCATGACACAGTCAATTATTGTGAATTAATTGTACAAAATAAGTGTCTAAGGGCCTTTAGTTATTATAGCTAGTCAAAGATTTAGGCTTTTAGTTTTTTAGCTTTTATGATATACATTAGTGTTGCGGTTAATTTTAGGGTTAGGGACATGTACCAAAGTTAACTTGTGTGAGATGGAACATTATTATCATATGGGCACGGTGGCGCAGTCGGTATCACTGTCGCCTGACAGCTAGAAGGTCCTGGGTTCGATTCCCATTGGGGACGCTGTGAGCGGTCCTCTGCGTCATCAGTGCCCTAATACATTGGGTGGGTTTGGCAAAAGGGCCTTTCTGTGTGGAGTTTGAGTCTATACATGGACTCCTCATGTATAGAAGGAAGCATGATATCAGTCTGTTGCTCTCCCCAAATTGGCAGAGGGAGTGTAGCGCCGACGGTTACGTTGCAAAAACCGTGGGATAAAGAAATAGAAGAAAATAAAGGTTACATAATTTTACTGTACGTCCGTGCTATTTAACATTTTTGAGTAATAAAGTATTTCGTCAATCATTGATATTTGATTCCTATATCACATCATTCCTGTAAAAAATTGCCAAAGGTAATAGGTTATGAGTGACAGGCTGACAGCCTGCTTAGTGGTGTCAAGGTTTGTGTCTGCTATCTGGGTAAAGAAACAGATTGTATTAAGCAGCACAAAACAAACCATGTATAGTCTTAGAGAACTGGACTTGAACTGCATGTACTGTACTTCAACCGCTTTCTTCCAAATCTCTTTGCCAAAAATAACAGATGTTCAAGCTCACAATGTGTCGCGTTGCAACACGCTGTGAACTTGTAGATCTGCTATTTTTGAGGAATGTTCCCCAAGTGGTTAAACTAGCAGCTGTAGATGTGATATTGGGCAGCCAGCTACAATACATTACCTACCTATGTGTATCAGCTAAAATGAGTAGGCTACGAGAGACCCCGTGCCTGTCGGCTCTCTCCTAGAAAATGATTTGGTGGATACCCCGCCTCAACCCCTATTTAGTGTGGTTGCCCAAATTAATCGAAGCATGTAGCTTACTGCTTATATCTTACTGTAGGGCAGAAATTAAGAAGTTAGGGTTAGGCCAGCCCAGCCCAGCAGGTTAAAATATGTCATTTCTTACAGCATACTGTATAAATGTGTCTGTTTTTAGTCGGAGTGAGAGAGTGGGTTTATTATTCAATGTCCTGTCTGCACAGAGGCAATCCCCCAATCCCTGTTTTAACTGTGATCAGCTGGGTTCACAATCACAGCTGTCACCTTTGACCCCGACCCTGTTGGTCATCTAGAACTATGATTTTTAACTATGTCTTTAGAGTGTACAAATGGAAGGGTCCATTTGCTTCAGGGTTAAATGAACACTTAACTTAACAGTGTTTGATGTCCTGTATGGAAGCAGAGCAGTGGTGCTGAATATATAGATATATCAGGCATTAGACTGGGATCAACTCGGACAGTACACTAGGCAGTTTTCTTTTTGTCTCCACCAGCCTACCCCAAATCTTCAACGACAGCCTGTTATAGCGCCGCCATGAGCAAGATTTTTGCAAAACACATTTCCCCATATTCCATCCCTATTGGCTAAGATTGCCTTCCAAAGTTTGCAAGATTGGTCCTTTTTGAACAAAATGCCTCAAATCATGCAGAGTACAATTTGAGGGAAATCTTTCATGTACATTCCCACTATGCAGAGGAAGAAATGACACTTGAAAATGTAGCAGCCTCATGTTTTACCTATAACTGCACCGATCTGTGTAAAACTTTGTATGCACACTCCCTAGACTAGAGGCAAAGGACAAACCTTTGACCTGCATTTTTCACATATGCTCTTTATGTGTGGGGCGGCGGGGTCTCAGGGTTAGAGTGGCCGGATGGTAACTGCAAGGTTGCCAGTTCGAACCCGGGCTCCCCCAGAGTTAGTGTCCTTGAGCAAGACACTGAACCCCAAATTGCTCCCGATGTGCTGGTTGGTGCTGGTATGGGCACTGATGACACGGAGGAGAGAACATGCCCACAGCATCCCCAGCGGGAATCGAACCCAGGACCTTCTAGCTGTGAGGCGACATCACTACCAACTGTGCCACCATGCCCCTACTTTAGGCAGTTTTCTGATCTAGAGACGGATAAAAAAATAATTCCCTCAGAAACCAGATAAGAGATATCAGGGTCCATGTTAGCTCTGGTCCATAGCCAATGCTTCTATGATTCTGCCCTGCATTGGCTATGCTACTTTCGCTTTTAACTCTCACATGGAACTCAGACCAGCCTCTCCTCTTTAGCGTAAATAAAAATAAAGTTTTTGCTACTCACCAAAACAAAGGCAGGTTGTGTCATTAGAAAGCCTACTTTCCTTAGTGGACGCACTCTGAGCCCCCCACCACATGTATAAACGGTACTTTTTGGCTAAAAAGGGATTTTGTTTCCACCGGGGAAAAAAATACTTTTAGTTACTCCAATGCGCCCTCTACCAAAAAATCCCTTTCTAGCCAAAGCGGACCGTTTATACGTGTGGTGGGGGGCTCAGAGTACGTCCACTAAGGAAAGTAGGCTTTTTAATGACACAACCCGCCTTTGTTTTGGTTAGCAGAAAAAACGTTCTTTTTAAATACGCTAAAGAGGAGAGGCTGGTCTGAGTTCCATGTGAGATTTAAAAGCGAAAGTAGCATAGTCAATGCAGGGCAGAATCATAGAAGCATTGGCTATGGACCAGAGCTAGGTCCATGTGGAATCCTATGAATCCAGTAAGTTCCGACAAGTGTATTATGTCTTTTATACTTTTGTTTGGTATGCCTCATAGCACCTGGCGAGACTATGCTACTCGATTCTGTATTCATGTGGGGGGAACAATAACATTGTGGTGCGCAACCGGATACAAGTAGGGGAATTCAAGAGTAGGCTTGACCTAGAGCATCACACTAGTTGGTTCAGAACGACAACCAGGCTTTCTCCAGTGTGAAATGCCTGGTGACATAAGGTTAACCGTTGTCATGATCACAATGCAGCCTATTGTGTTTTCTACAGTACATCAAATCTCTTCTACAAAAATAGTCAATCTACATTGCTCACTGATTGATGCTTGCTGAATGTTTGCCCCCAGAATGTGGTTAAGTTAATGTTCTTCACAATGTATTACTGTAAAGTTGTAAATGTGCGTTTTCACAGTTTGAAAGTGTCTAGCTATGTGATACAGCGTGAATTTACGAAGGCTCACACTGCCACTGGTTCTCGCGTTTAAATGTCTGTTCCAGAGCTCATTTTAGCCCTCTGTCTCGCGTGCCTCACATCTTCACGTTATCGAGTATGCGCTGACTGGCTTTTGGAGACCCCACAGGAGCCTATTAAGCAGACAAACCCTGGCAGTGTAGTCTATTTATGTACCTAGCCACAATTAGCAAGTGACATCAGAACTATATTCCGTGCTGGACAGGGAGAAATGCTAGCTGTGCAGAAAATGTTCTCGTCAAAAAGACTGCCTGCGAGCAAGCAAAGCTGTTGATTGACCACCTCTTTACGGTTTCAATTGTCTTCTGGGAATTTTATCACAAATGAGTGATGCTCACACTTGGACAGCAGAATTCCATATTATTAGCTCTGAGAGTGTAACAATGCAATGGTTAGAGCTAGGGCTGTCACGATTACAAATTGCAGTTAGCGATTAATTGGCACACAAATAATTGCGATTAACTATTAAATTGCAAATAGTTTTTGGCATTGAACATTGGAATAGGATTTTAATTTCTGTTAATTTTCTAGGCTTCATAATCACAAATTGTACAGGGCAGATATGTCGGATAACTTAGTTAATACAAAGAAATTACTGACATGACACATTTAATAAATCAGGAATGCCAGACGACGGTCAGAGCGATCGAAACAATGTACTCTAAATAAATAGTTTTTGTAAGTGAAGATGGTGTGCGGGACTCCCTCTTTACATTATTCAAGTTCATACTGAGAATGTATGAAAACTTTTCTACATGGAATGGAAACGATTGACAAAATAATTGTGTAGGTTACCGGTATGTAATAATTGTGACAGGCTTAGTTAGGTCAATTTTTATACTCTCAGAGTATATGTTGTTTGCTCTAAACCTGATCCTTCTGTTCTGTCTCTGTTTCCAGGGGAGCATTTTCAGTGGTGCGCAGATGTGTTAAGCTGTGCATAGGACAGGAGTACGCTGCCAAAATAATCAACACCAAAAAGTTATCTGCACGAGGTAAGCATAAGCACGTCCATTATTCTTTGACTTCCAACAGGCTGGTTGAGTAGGTTAGGATTATTAGTTGGGTTATGTAATGTTTTCAGGCCAACACATATAGCTGTATACTTGAAAACCTTACCTTGACATGTAGCCGAAAAATAAAATGGACCTTAGTTGGTTAAAACGGTTCCTGGTTTTGCTGGGGACATGCTGGAACCAGTAGAGACATTGAGAAGGACATAGCTACGCAGATCTCTGGCAGCAGATAATACACACACAACATAATCTGTCCATATAATGGCCTCTGATCAGGTGGCCCACAGTGGCCTTTCATGAGCAGCAGGTTCACCTTTAACATTGGCCTGCTTGAGTCACTCTAATAAGCATCACGCACTGTCCACTCAGTAACGGTTTTAGCCAAAGCCAAGGCCAAATGCCACGGCCACGGGATCCCAGTCATCCCCCTCCCCCAAGCCCCACCACCCCAGCTCCACAATGGCCACCGCGGTGCTCTTCACGCAGCCAGTTGCCCAGTGTAAATCTCCTGCTGCGCCACTGCCTAGTCGTAACTGGAGCCACGGCACAGCGGGGCTGTGCCAGGTGGCATCGCGCTGACACTTGACTGTCACCCTTCGCACGCACGCGCGACCACTACTAGTACTTGTGTGTGAAAATGTCGAGTGTGGTCTGCAGGCATTTTAACAGCCATTAGCAGAAGGCGTTTACCTAGAACTTCAAAGTCATCTTGTTATGTCTGTCTGTCTCTGATTGCGTGGTGTTATTTCCTGTAGCTTGATATCAGCTTAAGGTCAGGTCAAAGAAAGGAACTCTTCTTTCTGGGCCCATCTCTCAGGATAAATCACAAAGGAAATTCAATTCAGCTGGGCCTGCTATAAAAGTGATTTCACGTGAATAAACAAAATACAAAAATAAATGTTATGTGAACACTATTTGAGTGTGCTAGTCTTTCAATGTACTTTAATCTCGATCTGCAACTGTTGTGTGTGGCTGGTCTGTGTTGTGACTGTGTCTGACCACACACACACACTGCACATTTGACGAGATTAACCCATTCACCAGATTATCCTGCTCCTATTAGCGTAAAACTAACAGATAATCCCATTTATACTGGCTTGATGAGACTGATATCAGGGGACCACTCAACAGCACATGCCCGCTATGCATACACAATAAATAAATTATATCTAGCTATTATAGATCCCATTATGGCTAGGGCTACATATCTTAACTGTAACCGTTGTCGGATCACATCTCAGTGTGTCGACCGGTCTCTGCTTTCAGCCTGCCTCCATATTTCCGAGGTGGAGAATGATCACAGCGTTTAAATATTTGATAGCTGGATTGATCCATGCTGACTGAGGTGTGTGTGTGTGTGTGTGTGTGTGCGTGCGTGTGTGCGTGTGTACGTTGCAGGCTGGGCCACTGGCCCACTGTATATTTCTATCGGCACTCCGTGGGCCTATTTATAGCTCCATGACCTATCTGACATGGGCTTCTGCAGCAGGGTTTTATGGCAGCCCGGCCCCCTGACTCACTGTCCCGCTTTGGAGGTGGGAGTTTTTGGGGGTATTGTCTATTTGACTAGGGCCTCACCGATTCCTATAGGTTGTTACGATGATTTGACCGATATTTCGGTTCAAATTAAATCAAATCTTTATTTAATCACCATTAAAAAAACATAAATTAACATGTTTTAAAATAAAAACATGTATTGAATTTTTACTTTTTCACATAAAGATGAATCGTAAATGTATACAGATAAAGTAAGACAAACTAGAAATGTATAAATTAAAAGCACAACGAACATGTTTTTACAACCAACCAAAAATAGACTAATAACGACCTATATACCGATATATTTGTCGGACTAGTTTTGACATGCATAATGGTTGGTATGAGCCTTCTTGTGGCGGTGAGAGACTTTGAGGAGCGCCGGGTCAAGACTGGCGATGGATGTGGTTGCAAATTTGGTGGTGGGTGCAGGGGGTGGGGTGGTCTGTGTGTGTGTGTGTGTGTGTGTGTGTGTGTGTGCGGGGGGGGGGGGGGGGGGGGGGGGGGTCAGGCGAGAGAAGGCACCTCAGGCACTTGGCAGCTGTGGACCAAGCGTCTGTGCGCCTACATGCCTTTAGCACGGGACTCTCATCTGACTCTCTCTTAAGCACGCACTCACACATACGCACGCACGCACGCACGCACACCACACACACACACACACACACACACACACACACACACACACACACAGCTGTTTCCACAAGCTGCTTGATGGACTTTTTAATGTTTGCTTTAAGCATGCCCCCTCGTAGTCGTAACGTAATGTGTCAGCCAAGTCTATGGACTTTGTGTGCCCCAAAAGGCGCCCCTCAGTACAATTGTGTCCCCCACCTACCTCGAAAACCTGTTGTCCAGAACCGACCCGCGGCAATGATCTCCATATTGGAGATCCCTGAAGAATGCCGATGTCAATACTATGATGTGATATTGATAACGTCAGGGTCCGTACAGTACAGTACAGTACAGTACAGTACAGTACAGTACAGTACAGTACAGTACAGTACAGTACAGTACAGTACAGTACAGTACAGTACAGTACAGTACAGTACAGTACAGTACAGTACAGTACTACAGTATATGCCATATACTGTACTGTATGGCATAAAGGAACACTGACAGCAAATGGTACAACAGGACAACGGGTACTCTTGAGTCTTGACAACGAATAAAACTAGGTAGCATAACTGGCCAATGGGGCAATGAGTATTTGAAACATTTTGGAAACTTTTGAAGAAAAAAAAATATAACATGCCAAAACTAGGGACCAGGTTGAAAACGGTTAGGGCTTTCATTTTAACTATATCCCCAACAACCCACAGAGCAATAGTCGGCTTCTTTAGCTGTCTAGGGGCTTAGCTTAGACATTGATTAGCATGGATTTTACGTTGATTAACGTCTATAGACCGGCGATATCTTTGTCGTTTTTTAAAGGTCTATATATATAGTCTGTCTATAACTGTTGAAACCCATAGCCAATTTTAGACATATTAGCCTGAAAAATGCTCAGTGGGTATAGTATATAAATAAAGTGTACTATATCATATCATATCATATTATCGCTGTACAGCCGTGCACTATAGCCTCATTTAGTGGTTCCCAAATGGTGGCACACTGGTGGAGAAAGGTCTAGGTGTGCCTTGGGATTTTGTTGTGACAACCACTCATTTAATTAACCCATTAAGACCTGAGACCTAGATCAGTAGTTCTCAAACGGCCGCGGAACCCCCATCTGAAAATGTTTTGTCGCCAGGGACCCACAGAAGGGGAGATTTGTGTTAAAAAAAATCTAAATGACTCAACATTATTCAAACTTAGCAGATGTGCAAGCTCGCAGCGCTGCATTAAGTCTCATGCTGTGATATTTGTATTTTATTTAGCATACTGTATCAGTAACTTTGTGCACACCCATTCCTAATATAGAGGCAAATTCTATACTGAAACACTTTTTAACTGCTTTCAACCTGTGGTCCCTGTTCTATTTTCACATAAAAAAGAAGCAAAAATAGCAGATCTGCAAGCTCATAACGTCATTGTAAGGTTGTTGCTTGGCTATTCTTGCTAACAATGTACCTGTAGGTGTGCCTGGAGTTTTGTCTTTCTTGGGCACAAAAAGTTAGAAAACCACCGTCCTAATTCATACTCGGTAGTACGACAGTCGACATTGTCGCTTGCCAAAAGAGAACTGGTCTAGATTTGGTTCGCTTTGGCACACAGCACCCCTGGTGCCATGGAGCATAACTTGAGCTTATATGTATGTAATACACTGCTGGAGATTCAGCTGCAATGCAGTGGCGGTGGAGCTGACCTGCTTTTCAGCCAGCGAGCTCGGTGTCATTGTCAAGACCGCACGGGAGACTGGCTCAATGTCACATAGCCAGGATAGCTCTGATACAACCTATGTGGCTAAATGAAGCCTTATCACACAACATTACATTATCTTTAAAGCAGGCTAGGAACCCCTTAGCTGAGAGAGAGATGAAGCCGGGACCCTCATTACATAATAGTATATGTATATAATGTATTATTAGACATTTAACCACATTAAATGTTCAATAGTTGGTAAACTTGACCTTTGGCCCTGTACTTGGTTTCCAGAGTGTTCTTTAACTGAGAGTGTAAAAATGGACTTTATACTGCTTGTAAAGATGGCGCCTGTGGCTGTGCCAGGACCTTAACTATAAACGGTCGGTAACCGCAGCGATGATAAATGGATGAAAGTAAGTTGTCCGAGTGTATAGTGCAGTAGTGCAGGTGCTGGATGCCTGTGTGTGTGTGTGTGTGTGTGTGTGTGTGTGTGTGTGTGTGTGTGTGTGTGTGTGTGTGTGTGTGTGTGTGTGTGTGTGTGAAAACATCATGGAAACTATTATGGTGATTAGAATTGTGATTAGGTGATTGTTTAAGGCAGCGACATCTATTGCCACAACTGTGAATTGGGAAGGCCTGTAACGAGAGAGAATTTTGTAGTTTAATATAATATCAGGAGAGGCTGTGAGTTGCACTGCACTGTTTCAACAGTGTTTTTTGGTAGCCAAAAACGCCCGGTCTGTCAAAACACCAAAATACAGGGAGAGGGCAAAATGTGTCTGCAGTGAAACACCACCACCACACTACTATAGTGTAAGATTGCATTTGTTGTGTGACAACATGGTTTATTGTCATAGGACAAAAAGAGGAACTAACCAGGTGCTCAACGGAGATATCAAAAAGTAATGATGATAAAAGGTGCTCACACAGATCAAAACGGGATCAAGGCATAGATAAACTAGATAAAGTGCCCCTCGGGGCACAGGTCTCCACCAGGGCAGGTCAAGTTGTGGCCTCCTGGTGGTGCTATAATAGGGCCAATGTGAAAAGGGTGCCATTTCTTCTTAAATCCACCTGTTGGTGGAGCAGGCCAATGTGAAAAGGGTGGGATATACATATATTCCTCAGCCTAATAGGAAAGTCTGTGAAAGATTTCACATAAATTGCACGCTGTGTTCATGATCGAGGCTTTCTGTTCAAAAGGGGCCAATCCTGCTAATGTTAGCCAATTAGGATGGAATCTGAAATATCGGACAGATCCGTCTTGAACACATGACTAGTATAGAGAGAGTGTGTAACAATTGAGAGTAATATAAAAAAAATGTTTTTCAAAAGTCGGCCTACTGGTGGCGCTATAACAGGCTGTTCTGGGAAAATTTGGGGCTGAGGTTCATTGTTGGAATCCAGGGAGTGAGTGTGTGTAAAATTTGGCATCGGCCGGTGCCAGCTGTACACAGACGGACAGACGGATGGACACAAGCATGCATGCACGCTCACACACACACACACACACACACACACACACACACACACACACACACACACACACACACACACACACACACTGAAGTTAAAAATAGGAGGGAAGCCTTTATTAAATTAAAAAGGCGACTGCCACCATGTTTCGACCATTAATTGGTATTCATCAGGGCAAGAATGAATTGCCCTGATGAAGGGGGGTAATAGGCCACGAACCTTGCCGGAGTACTTATAATACAAGTAGTGTGAAATGTGGAGGCATTTGAGCATGTGTGTGTGATGCAGTGAGGAAGGTGAACACGCATGGTGTTGTGTGCAGGCACCCCACACGTTGTCTTTCTTTTATCTGTATTGTACTGTGTTTTTGTATGGACGTGGTGTTGGGTGCCTGCACATATGCATTGCACACATGGCATCAACGCATGGTGTTGAGTGCAGGCGCCCCACACTTTGTCTTTCTTTTATCTGTTGTACTGTGTTTTTGTATGGACGTGGTGATGGGTGCCTGCACATATGCACACATGGCATCAACGCATGGTGTTGTGTGCAGGCGCCCTACACTTTGTCTTTCTTTTATCTGTTGTACTGTGTTTTGTATGGACGTAGTGATGGGTGCTTGCACATATGCACACACGGCATCAACGCATGGTGTTGTGTGCAGGCGCCCTACACTTTGTCTTTCTTTTATCTGTTGTACTGTGTTTTGTATGGACGTAGTGATGGGTGCTTGCACATATGCACACACGGCATCAACGCATGGTGTTGTGTGCAGGCGCCCTACACTCTGTCTTTCTTTTATCATTTACTTTTTAAGAGCCTGCCCAGGGACTACAGATGAAATTTAGCTTTGGCTAACTCTGGCCCATTTACATTGATGTGAAAACTGACATGTTGATTAATGAGCGTTGTCCCTGTCAAAAATAATAATAATAATAATAATAAAAAAGGTGCATAGCTGTGGTGTTGAATTGTGTAGCTCTGATATTGTATTAACATAAAACAAAAATGTAACGATATTAATTAAAATAATGTTATTGTACATAATGCCGCTTAAAGGGTATAGACCACTGCGAACAGCAGTGATTCAGTCGGCGTAGGCATACCTACTGGATCTTCTTTCTACACAAATTAGTCAAAACATCCTTTCTCATCCTTTAAGTATGCCTTAAATAGGATTTCCTTTTTGAAAATGCATTCACAACATTGTGATTCCCGTTCATAGTTTGAGAACCTCTGATGTACAGTAGGCGAACATTTACAGTTTTTCTGGCAATGGCAGATTCACAAGCTCACGTTATCTGAGTGGTAGTGGGCAGAGAGGAGGCGTCTTTCTCCTCCAACAGCAGCCATGCTTTGTTTCTCTAATCCCTCCCTGCCCTCCTCCCCCTCCTGTTGTCTCAACAGTCTTCTCTCCAGTGAAGTACTCATGTTTTTTGTTTTTTTTACTTAAGTAAAAGTATCAATGTAGAAAATAAAGTACAAGTCTAGAATTCTAAATTTACTCGAGAATCTCAAAAATGCATCCTAAAGTACTCATTATGCAGAAGTTTTCGAATGTATAAAAGTAAAAACCTTTGGAAAATAATAGCAGATTCACAGCACAAAAAAAGTAAAAGCACAATATTTGCCTGAGATCTAATGGCATATAAAACAAATAAAAGTATTGGAAATACTCAAGTAAAGCACAAATACCTCAATATTGTACTTAATACCTCAGTATTGTTACTTTCCACCACTGCTTCTCTCTCCCCGACTCACTCCTCTCATCTTCTGAGAGCATAATCACTAGGTGCTCACTTCACTGTCACTCCTCGTGTGTGCGTGTGTGCGCGTGCTCACGTGCTTGTCTCTGTGTGGCACTGGCTTGTCCATGTGCTGTGTGTGTGTGGGCGAACACCGTTATCTTAGGGTTCATGCTGTGCTCTGCATGTATGCACAAACGTGGTGGTCCACTGCCCTGGCGTCTGTCTGTGCGTGTGTGTGTTTATGTAACACAGCCATGACGCTAGCCAGACCAGATCTTTATGTATGCATGTATACACAGGATGCATACATTCAGTTGAATTGAACCCTATGTTTCTGGAACACGGGATTTTAACTAACAGTTGAACAATTTAATATTGGGCGCTGAAGGCTAAATCCATCACGGTAATTCACATGGATTTGGTAGAATGCAAAAAAAGCTACAGCCAGGCGATCTCTGGTCGAAGTGTTTATTGTTGACATGTTTTGCTTTTATTTAAGGGACCGACGTTGGTCCCTTATTGTTTTTTGTCTTTTTCTTCTCCTTCTTCTTCCGCCAAAAATAGCAGTTCTGGCTGAACCGTGCAGTCGGTTTTCGCGAAACTTGTCAACATGGTAGAGGGCCAAAAGGTGGCGATATAGCACTCAATTGAAAATACAAACTTTGAACAGGCATAGCTCATGAACCGTTTGACCGTTGGCAATGAAATTTTGATACACATACAGTATGTGGCTCCTCATGCCGAACAACTTTCGTGCTCCGACTTTTGACCTCTGACCTTCATCACAAGACACTACAGTGGCAAGACACTGAACCCCAAATCGCTCCATATGTGCTGGTTGGTACCTAGCCCTGGAACATGACTGCCATGATGATTATCATGACAGTCATGCAGAAACTTTGCCCTGTTTTTTGCGCTCGCTGCATTTACAAGATTTCCGTATATATAAACATTCAGATTTCAAATATAAAGTACTCACAAAGTGTCCCACGGGTGTTAGTTAGTAGCAGCGCCAGCGATTAGAATTGCTGCGTCCCGCGTTGTTTAATAAAAAGCATTTTTGTCCGAGCTCCCCGGCTACTTTTTTCAAACGGGGTTGCTTATTCCCTTCTGGCTTGGTCCCACGACTCCCACCTTATCGCTGCTTGCAGCTATATTGTTGTGATTGTGACACTGATGTCTGTGAAATGGGCTTTATAAATAAAATGTAATTACTTACTTTCAATATTGACTTTGCTCAGCATTGTGTGTCGCTCACTGGAAATATCTGATCAACAAGCTCACAATGTGTGGCGGTGCCTTGTAGATCTGCTATTTTCGGCGATCTAAATCAGGCTTAACAAAGAAGTTTATGACTTGGATGTACGGCACAGTTCATATTAAGTTTGTTCCACTGGAAAAAGTTGCTATGTCTCTCTCTCTCTACTACTACTACTACTTGGACCCGCTTAAAATCCTTGCCATGAAATCCTTTGTGACGAAATATGCAGGTTTTTACGTGATTTTATGCAGTGAAATTGCGGGAAGTTGTCAAATATGCGGAAAGTTGCAAAATATGCAGAACATTTTCAAATGCAGAATATTCGTATGCGGAAAGTTGTGAAATAATATGCGAAAATTATCAAAATATATGGGATTATGTGGTAAATTATGCGATCACAATAAACACATTTTTCTGGAGGGTCTACTTCTACTACCTCCCCATCATCCTCCTCTCTCTCTCTGTCTTTCAGATCACCAGAAGCTGGAGAGAGAGGCTCGTATCTGTCGTCTGCTGAAGCACTCCAACATCGGTGAGAAGCTCCCTCCTCTACCGTTAATCACTGTCCCGACATCCTCACCAGCAGCACACCGAATCATAAAAGCATTTATTTTCATTTTTTCTGGCGCATTCCACCGGTTTCCTTCAGTCAACTATATTCATAGCATACGTATTCATATTGCGTGTTTAGCGTGCTCTAGTATGCTGCCCCCGCACTCTGAATTTCACACTGACGATTTAGGGTTTCAGAATATGTTCAGATGTGATTCGAGTCTCAATTAATTCCACCGGTTTGTCCCCCACCTCTCTCTCTCTCTCTCTCTCTCTCTCTCTCTCTCTCTCTCTCTCTCCCTCCCTCTCTCTCTCCCTCCCCCTCATTTTCTCCTCCTCCTTCTCTGACAGTTCGTCTCCATGACAGTATATCAGAGGAGGGTTTCCACTACCTCCTGTTTGACTTGTAAGTCTCCTTGTCACCTTCCTTCCTTAAACTTCGCCATATGACAGAGTTGCGCACCAAAAGTAGCAGATCCACGAGCGCACAGCGAGTCTCGTCTGAGACGTGCTGTGCGCTTGTAGATCTGCTATTTTCAGAATATGACATTTCGTACGGTGATGTATAAATCAGGCCATGTCTGCTCCGTCGTGCGATTGTGGCGCCGCGCTGCGAAAGTAGATGATCTACAATCTCGTACAAACTCTGACTAAATTCCTATACTTCGTGTTTTTTCCACATTCGTGAACACCTCCAGTTGCATAACTCCAACCCCCCCCCCCCCCCTAGATCCTAAACACACACACACACACACGCACATGCACATGCACACGCACACGCTCACGCACACTCACACTCCATCCTCCACATTTCCCTCTCTGCACTGCAACCCCAGCCTCCCATCTTCAAGCTATTCCCTCCTGTTTCCTTGGCAACGGTGCACAAGAAGGGGGGGGATGGGGGGGGTGGGGGTGTGGTGGTGGGGGGGGGGGGGGGGTGGTGTTGTTTGCCGTGGGGAAATGAAGGGGGGAAGTCCTGGTTTATAGCCGAAGCAAGCTGGGGGGCTTCCCCTCGCCAATGACTACACTGAAGGCAATTCTAAGGTGTGTGTGTGTGTGTGTGGTACAGGGTGACTGGAGGTGAGCTGTTCGAGGACATCGTAGCCAGAGAGTATTACAGCGAGGCCGACGCCAGGTATGAGCTTCCTCATCACCCCCCCCCCCCCCCCCTCTGACCCTCTGTTCACTGTTCCTGTCTTCTCCTTTTTCCTCACTCTCCATTCATACTCATGCAGTACATATACTGTATATTGGTTCCACCAGCTCTCTCTCTCTCTCTCTCTCTCTCTCTCTCTCTGTCCCTCTCTGTTTAATTGTTCTGTTACACGTTCAGTTCCCTAGCTGTCTCTTTGCTCCCCCCCTGTTTCTATGTCCTTCTTCCTTCACGGATCTTCTCTCCTTTCCTGCTTCCTCCACCACCTCTACACCACTCCTACGGTCGCTCACCACACGGCACGCCTCTCGAGCTTCTCAGTTATAACCCCCTCACACGTGTGTGTGTGTGTGTGTGTGTGTGTGTGTGTGTGTGTGTGTGTGTGTGTGTGTGTGTGCGTGCGTGCGCGCGTTTCATGTCCCACTTCTCTCCTGCGGTCCGTCATCTTTCCTCTTCAGCCATTTTCTCCACGCACGCACTTGTGTGTGTGCGTGTGTACGCGCACACGCACACTTCCTGCCTCTGACTGTACATATCTTAAGCCCATGCTGACTCATCCCCAGCCCAGCACACACAGTTATATTCATCTGGTGGGGGTGGGGGGTGTTACAGGAGGAACTGACAGACCCCCCCGCTGGTCACTGGCGCTCTGTGTGGCCTCGCTATCATAGAGAGAGAGAGAGACGGATAGAGTGAGTGAGAGACGAATGCACAACAAAACATGCACGCACGCACGTACGTGCGTGGATACTGTGTGTTCGTACGCACAGCGTGAGGTCCATAATCCTTACCTATCTGTCAGTGCTGCAGCAGGTGATTTACACTGTTCGTCATGGTGCGTTTATAAATGAGGCATTACACCCCCCCCCCCCCCCCAACACACACACAGTCACAGTACTGTTTCCGTTTGGAGATTTTGTTGCTAAATTGCCCACCCAAGTGTGTGTGTGTGTGTGGGCGTGGGTGCTCGTGTGGGTGGGTGTGTACGTACGTGCATGTATGTATTTTGATACAATACGAGTGAGGGCCAAATAGTAGTATTGTAGGATGGTAGAGATAGACATGGTGAGGACAACTTTCATGGTTATCACAAAATAAATGGTTGTTTTATTGCTGGTGTAACTCTGATTGTCGTCTCTATCCCCGTAATTGCAATGAGTGCCTGCACAACCAAATTTCACCCATGTTACTTGTAATGTGTTGTGACAATAAAGTCTGATTGATTGATTGATTGATAGTTTTTTTTCTCTTTTTTTAAGGACAACTTTAGTTTTTTTCAACCAAGGTTCATGTTTTAGGTTATTAGAGAAAGTAAAAGGTCAGTGTATTTTTTTTTCATGTGCTTCTTTCTTTCGTTTTAGGGATTTTAGCTGTTTTTTTAGGGGGTGGGGGCATTCGAGAACGGGGCAAAATATGTATTTCTTTACAAAGTTTTATAGCGATTTATTCTTTTATTCTTTACTATAGTCCTACTAGACCTCAGGAAATTACATCTGGCCACAGAAGATCACAGGCTATATTGAATGTGTCAAACTGGCATATTGAGCCTATACACACAGTGCTTGCCCCAGTAGGCTACCTTCACATCCAGTATAGATCCTGTGATCTTTTGTGGCCAGATGTAATTCCTTGGGGTCTAGTAAGACTATAGGAAATAATACAAAAAGTAATCGCTATAACATTTTTTTAAGAAATACACATTTAGCCCCATGCTCGAATGCCCCCGCCCCCCCCCCCCCCTATAAAAAACAGCTAAAATCCCTAAAACGAAAGAAAGCAGCACATGAAAACAAATTAACACTCATCTTTTACTTTCTCTCATAACAACCTAAAACATGAACCTTGGTTGAAAAAAACTAAAGTTGTCCTTTAAGCTCACTGATATGAGTTGCCGGTGGCAGTGGCTCAGAGTGGCCTGTAGATTTGCTGGATGGGAACCGCAATGTTCCCAGTTCCATCCTGGACTCCCCCAGAGTTAGTGTCGAAGTGTCCTTGAGCAAGACTCTGAACCCCTACGTAATTGCTCCCGATTTGCAGGTTAATTGGTGCCTTACATGGTTTCCTCAGCCATTGGTGTATGGATGTGTGTGTGTGTGTGTGAATGGGTGAATGTAATGCACAATCTATGTAAACGCTTTGGTTAAAAGAGCTACATAAAAGTGCCATTTACCATTTATGAGCTTGTAGATCGGTTACTTTCTGTTTTTATAGGGTTAGGGTCAAACATGTGTTATGCTGATGTTGCTATTGCTGTAACACAGTATATAGAACCTCTTCTTCTCTTAGTTTCTTCTTCTTGTTATGTTGATGTTGCACATTCTTTTTCAGCCCCTCACAGACGTGAACTTAGCTGCTTGTACTGTGTGATAAAGTATTGTAAAATATAAGTCAGTGGGGCTCGCATCAGGCTGAAACGTGCCCACATTTGGACTCGATATGTCAGATACTGTATGTCATGGACACATTCGGCGGGCCACATTAAGTCACAGATCCACGTGGAAGCCATGCGGTTATTAGACACCGCCTTGTGGTGTCAGTGTGTGGAGGTGAACAGAACGTGTGAATATGACACCACAAGCTTTGCAGCAGAGCTTATTTTCTTATATTAAACAAAACCCCAATGAAAATAAATTCCTTTGGAAATCAGCCATAGGGTCCCATGGCAGAGGTAACCGGGTAGGCATGCAAAAAAGTGTGTGTGTGTGTGTGTGTGTGTGTGTGTGTGTGTGTGTGTGTGTGTGTGTGTGTGTGTGTGTGTGTGTGTGTGTGTGTGTGTGTGTGTGTGTGTGTGTGTGTGTGTGTGTGTGTGTGTGTGTGTGTGTGTGTGTGTGTGTGTGTGTGTGTGTGTGTGTGTGTGCGTGCGTGGCTAATCTTGTACTGATCTGTGCCAAGCACGCTGCCGTAAGCCAAGGAAGTACAGTACATCCCTAAATATATCCCCCCTTTTTTGTGTGTTAATCTTTTCTCACATTTTGTGAATTCATAATCTCAGATTCCCCATCCGTTGTTCTGGTGTGTAGTATGCAGCTACCTTACTGTACGTGTGTCCAAACCATTGCTTTCAATGAGGACAGAGCCGGCTGTATTTCTTCCCGCTCCATTTTAGTCAGGCCAGCGACTGGCAGAGTGACCCAAGCTACTAATAGCCACACACTGCTTGTTGCACAACAACCATGGAAGCTGGGAAGGCAAGTCGACATTACCAGCAGGCAGCAGCAAAACAATAAAACCAAAAGTAATCAATAAATGAAAATTTAAAATTTTACATGAATCCGCCCCTAATCTTAGACTGATTGTGTCACCACCAGTGTGCTCTTGTTGGTCACATTTTCTGTCACTGCACGCTGGTTAAATTTAGCACCCTGCCTCAATTTTGTTTAGAGCATTCTTGCATCACCTCAGGTCTACACATAACGAGAGAGCCATTCACGAAATGCTTCGTCACACTGCTACACTTCCTGCCACACGATTTCTTTCTCGCACTCCGTCTCTCACATAGATATAAAAAATAGATGCCTCATTGGCTGCTGCAGTTGGTTGGAGCCATGTGTGTTGACGGGAGGGCGGAAGAATTTACACTGGTACGCCGGGACAGTGGACAGCACACTACGCAACGCTGCCACTCAAGTGACTACTGGCCAATCACATTGCATCTTTCCCGGGACTTATCAGACCCGTACACGCGCTCTGTGACGCACGCTCATGCTTCCGCGGGGCTTCGCAAGGAATCTCTGGGATTCTTTGCCCTCCCTTGAGCACATACGCTCCAGAGCTGAAATGGGTGTCTACCTTTATCTGTCTATGATCTCTCCCTTCCTCATGCACACACATGGAAATGTAGATGCATCTCAGTTACACGTGTGTGTGTGTGTGTGTGCGTACTACTGTATGTGTGACAGTGTGTCCTTCACTCAGTACTGTGTGTCCTGCACAGTATCTATAAATTGTTAATGTGTTTCGCTGCCCTGTAGCGTTGTGTAGTAAATTTGTTGGGGAACACCTTGTAATGTAGATGTTAAGATGAAGAGCACATTTCAGTTTGTTGCAATAGTCTTACTACAGTGGTAGCTGTGTGTAAGTAAGTAAGTAGTTGCGCAGGTCGAAAAGGCTTATTGTCGGCATCAGCCGAGAACGCGGGAGTATACTGTTTCGCTGTTACATTGCGCTATAGACTCCTGAGAGATGGAATGCTGATGTGGTGCGCCACACCCACCATCAGCTCCCAGTACTTTCTGCACGACTTGCAGCACTCGAGCTGTGCTACTCATATACACTGAGTTGGCGTTGCCCGGGATTGGACCCAACCAGGACCTTGTGATCCAAAGGCAAGACTGAGCTATCCCTGTATATGTGTTTGTTGCTGTGCTGTTGAATCCAGCATTGAGCCATGACCATGCCAACTGGCCCAGTTGTCAAACGGTCTCTGGCACTTGAATTCCCCTCATGGGATCAATACGGTATCTAATGGATTCACATTATGCTACGGTGATTCTGACCACGCACTGCGTTTGGACATTTCTCGTTTCAATGTTTGAGTGAGCTGTTCTTTCACCCATGTCTGTAGACGTAATTATGTCACATTATTAATACGGCTCCCGTAGATTTTAAGCTTGCGTGCTTTTTCACTTCATTGAGGACATTGGTTCTGTCGCTAGAGAAGCTTTTTGTGTTATCTTCTGCTCTCACACTGGTTAGTTCTTACCGGTGTTTGCACCTGACACTCTGATTGGCCATATTAATGTAACGCCCATTAATGCAGAAAGGTTATTCTGTCCACTCCCACAGCGTCATACTATGCGTATATGCGCCCCATCAGAGTTGTATTGTGATTACATGCCCCCACAGGTCCTTGAGGCTGTTCCAGCCGGGAACCCAGAAAAATAAGGACATGGAAATATTTGAGAATGTAAAAGCACCTCTTAACGTTATACGTTGTTTTGCACTAATGATTCAGAGGAGTTAAAACAACCGTAACTGTTGGCAATTTTGACGCATCACACGCCCACATGGAAAAGCTTTCTAACAAGTCGTCAAGTTGATGTGATGGTTTTTCGCCCTGTGAGTCCATTTGCGTTTTCTGCCCATGCCATACGTAATGTCCTACTAATGAGACAGACTCCCTAATGATCTCCACATGCACCATGTAACCCCTGAAGTGCCTCACGCAAGCACGCACACACTTGGCGCACACACGCATGCATTGCATGCACACACTTTTACCTCTCCGGTGAATGCTAGACATCCAGGCCAGACCTGTCCCCCAGCTCCCTTGGAGACCAGCAAGTGGGACTTTAATTAGCTCCGATAATTAGTCACACACACACACACACACACACACACACACACACACACACACACACACACACACACACACACACACACTGTGCCACATCACACCTTGCCTCCTCCTTTCAGAAGTCCAGTGGTAGGATTTGGAGACGTTTTAGTTCAGGAGTACACTGATGCTCCGCTGTGTTATGTGGTATTCTGTCGTTGCCATGGCACTCAAAATGACCAGGGTGGGGGTTTTTTTTGTAGAATTTTTCACCGCTGAAGAAGTACTCTTTGCTAGCATGACCAGGGTGTTTTTCTTTTTTGTAGAATCTTTCTAGCAGTTCAAAGAGGGGTGGAATCTTTCCCTACGCTGACCCCAGGCTAAACATGTCTGTGCGATTATGTGCTTTTCAGCGCTGCGAGCTCGTGTAGCCTCTGCCTGAGAAGTTAGTGAATTAGTGTCCCATTTTGTCACACATGCACACTGGCCCTGTGGTGCATGTCCCCCTGAGAAGAGAGAGGGCCATTGTTGCTCAAAGTGCTGAGTGGATTTTTGTATTTATTTTTGTATTGTTATTATTATTATTATTTTTGCATAAATAAATTTTAAATGTTTGCATAATTGTATTCATACTTTTATTTTTCCCCTACCTGTACTCAATAGTGTACACCTACTGTACATCCCATTACACCAACGTATATATGCACCTGGAAATTGTAATGCTGGGGGTTAACCATAACAAAAGCCGTGTGTTTCCCTGTCAACTGTCAGCTGCTGTCAGCTGTCATCTGTCACCTGTCAACTGTCACCTGTCACCTGTCACTTTCAATGATAAGGACCCCCCCCCCCCCCCCACCCCTGGCCCACACACACACATCATGCATACAAGTCACTTCAAAGATAAGGACCCCCACCCCTGGTTTTAACATCTAATTAACACACACTAACACAGCGACAGTGTTTTGAGGGGGGTTTACAAGTTTCAACTGGCACCTGGCACTTCAAAAAAAGTGTAGTCCCCACCCCACCAGAGCGGCATCTGCTATTCTATTGTTCTATTCACACCTCACCAAACTTCAAACGACTTTCGACAGTGCCCTGGCCATAAACAAGATTGCCTGGGTTAGATACCATCCCCCACCTCACCCCCAGAGCATCATCTGCAATTCTATTGTTCTATTAACACCTGTAGATGCCATGTCTGTAGGCTTGGGACATGTCACATGGACATAGAGGAAGAGATGATCAGCTTTTAAAACATACACATACATTATAAAAACTATTATTAGCTTTTATTATTTAATAATAACTATCATATGCTAATTATAATTATGATATTTATGAGATATACAATATGACTTTTATGATTTATGGAATGTAAAGAATTTAATTACTAATTTGCATAATTTATGCATTAATTGCTCACTAGCGCCACTAGTGGTAGTGGTCAGCATGGGTAATGAACACCAGCCATACTATACTACTGCTATTCATGAAGAATAATATGCAACCCTTTTACAACTAGCAGTTGCACTCATTCTGATTTTTCAAAGTGACTATTGCCACTCTGCAGTTGAATTAAAACTTTTACTTTTACTCCACTGCATCTCCGATGGACCCGTTTCTTACAGCCCTTGCACTGGAGAGAGTTAGCTTGTACTCCCTTCCCACAGACTCCACATGGCCAAGCTCCTGACTGCGGTATCACTCCCAGGCCAGCACCACCAACCATGACCTTTGACTTCTCCGCATTCACCTTCATGCCTTTCACTTCCAGGCATGTCTTCCAGGCCACTAGCCTCCATGCTAGGTCTTCTCTGGTGTGAGCCATCAGTACCAGGTCATCTGCATAAAGCAGTTCCCATGGTAGTCCACCCCTGACTTCCCTCGATACCACATCCATCACAATAGCAAACAGTAATGGTCCGAGTACTGATCCCTGATGCACACCCACCCTCACTTTGTCCTGTCCTGACTACTGTGCATGTTCTGCTGTAAAGAGTCATCACTACCTTGACCAGTCCCTCCTCCAGACTTCCTTACTACCTCACCACCTCTCTTGGCACCCTATCGAAAGCTTTTTCTAGGTCAACAAAAGCATAGTACAACCTCTTCCTCTTCTCTTGGTGTTTCTCTTGCATCTGTCGAGTAACAAAGATTGCATCTGTCGCACCAACGGGCTATGTACTGGCAGGGAGAGGCTTACGTACTCGGCTCTCCAGTTCGCAATCCTCTAGCCAGCGGTGAAGGTTGACAGTGACAAGTGACAGGCACTGGATGACACTAGACTCATCACAACAACGCGACTTCTTACGAAGAAGACAGACTAAAGAGTACAGTAGAGAGAAAATGGTAAATGGTGCATTTATATAGCGCCTTTTATCCAAGGCGCTTTACAGAGATTGTGCATTACATTCACCCATTCATACACCGATGGCAGCGGAAACCATGCAAGGCACCAACTAGCACATCGGGAGCAACTAGGGGTTCAGTGTCTTGCTCAAGGACACTTCGACAGTAACTCTGGGGGAGCCCGGTTCGAACTGGCAACCTTACGGTTACCATCCAGGCACTCTACCCCTGAGCCACCGCCGCCCCGAGAACAGGACTGGTACAGTAGAGGGAACAGGACTGGTACAGTAGAGGGAACAGGACTGGTACAGTAGAGGGAACAGGACTGGTACAGTAGAGAGAACAGGACTGGTACAGTAGAGAGAACAGGACTGGTACAGTAGAGAGAACTGGACTGGTACAGTAGAGGACTAGGTACAGTAGAGGACTAGGTACAGTAGAGAGAACAGGACTGGTACAGTAGAGGACTAGGTACAGTAGAGAGAACAGGACTGGTACAGTATAGAGAACAGGGCTGGTACAGTGAACACATAGAGCAGAATAGTGTGTCTTTCTCATATAGGCTGTTTATATCTTATCTGACTCAGCTAGTCATAAAGGGGTCACAAACAATAAGTATTGTCCGTCCACACTGAATTAGGGTGAGCAAGCACTTGCACAAGCTGATATCAGAGCCACGTACACCGCTTTTCGGTGCAGAATCCGGTGTATTCGCTTCTGTATTGAATATGTGCACAACATTTCGTTTGTGCCATTTTGATTGTCGTCTCAGCCCTGTTTGTGCTGTGTGTGTGTACTGTATGTGTGTGTGCGTGCGTGCACACGCACATCTGTGTGAGTGTAGTGCGGGTATCACAACATGAACTGTGTGTGTGTGTGTGTGTGTGTGTGTGTGTGTGTGTGTGATAAACGCTGCGAGTGATGGTGTGTGCAGTCTGTGCACATGTTTGTGTGTTTATGAGACGGGGAGAGGAAGAGTGAGTGATGGCAAGTGTTGGTGGTTGTGCATAAACTCTCTCTCTCTCGCCCACACAGTAGACACTGTGTGGGTGTGGATCCTGCAGCCTGCCTGTCTCCCTACTCCTACTGTTGGTCACATATCATCGCTGTCTGGCACAAACCTTGTATCTCCATATCTTATCTCTTTGTTTTCCGTTAATGAATGTCATGCAAAAGGGTAGCGGAATTAGCCGAGCTGTATATTATATATATATATCTTGAAATGGTTTTGGATTGGATCCATTGGAGCTATTCTATTGGAACCACAGGTTATTTTTTTTCCATTTCCTGGAAATGAAAGGTTTTGGACATACAAGGTTTCCGCCCGACATCGACGCACTCTCTTGGTGCTCACGCATAAATACACATACAATTGCAACAAACGGGCAAACAAACACTTGCATACAATCACACATATACGTCACACGTGCGTACCGGTACACAGTATACGTGCGAGGCACATGACCGTGAGGTGCAGATGCACTACAGTATAGCTTTCTCCAAGCTATAGCCGTCATTTTTTCATTTGTTCTACTTTCCATCATCCTCTCCTTCACTGTTTCACAGCTCTCCTCTTCTCCTTTCCTCAATGTTTTTGTGATGTTGTCTGACAGGATGTTCTGCTTTGGGTTGTCTTGTCTTGTCTGTCACCGAAAAAACCAAAAACAAAACAATGTTTTTTGTCTCCTCTGTTCCTCCACTTGCACCCCCCCCCCCCTCCAAATCAACCCCCCACTCGTTTATCCATCTTCGTCGTTTTCACCTCGTCTTCCCCTTTTCCCTTGTTGTGCGTCGTCTTCTCACCTCATGTTGGGATCCACCCTGCCCATCACTACATTCACCTGCCATACTGTCCTCTCCTCATCCTTCACCCATCCCACCCTTCCTTCCTTCTTTCTTTTTACCCCCCCCGCCCCCCACTCCTTCACTTCTCCCTCCCTCTCTCTGTTTTGTCTTCACAGTCACTGTATCCATCAGATTCTAGACAGTGTCCATCACATTCACCAACATGACATAGTGCACAGGGACCTCAAGGTTAGTATGTGTTAGAGGAGCAACTGCAAAGCCACCCTCCCGGCCCGTCCCGACCTCTCCTCTACCTCTCATCTTCTCTCTTTTCCTCTCCTCTCATCTCCTCTCCTCCCTTCTTTTGCCCCCTATGCCTGCTCCCTTACCTTCTTCCAACCTTCCTAAAGCACTTTCTCCGTCACCTGTCTGTCTTGTCTTGTCTTGGTCTGTCTGTCTGTCTGTTCGTGACTCTTGTCTGTGTGATGGTATGTCCGCCTGTCCGACTCTCTGTCTCTTGGTATGCTCTTTTTGTTTGATTTCCTTTCTTTCAACTTTGTTTTGTTTGTGTATCATGTTTTAATCGGCAGTGCCCGGCCTGCCCCCCCCCCCCCCTCACCCTTCCTTCCTCCTATCCCTTCCCCACCCCGGTCCTAGCCGCCCCACTCCTCCCACTGAGCCTGCCCACCACACCACCACCCCCTGCCCACCACCACCAGTCAGGCATCCCAAAACTCTGGAACCGAAAGGCTTGCAATGCACTGACTGTCCATCAGTGGATCAGTCAGTCGCCTCAACTTCACCCTACCAGCCAGCCAGCCAAATGTACCTTTGGGCTCCCTGTCATAACGTCCGTCCAACCCCGGTCCCACTCCCAACCCTATCCGCTTACAGGCTCTCCTCTACGTGTACTGTACTGTATGCCATGTACTCTTGACACCATGCACACTGCTTCACGTGCACCAGACAATCCTCTGTGTTCATTTAACTCACAGAGAGAGAGAGAGAGTGTACAAAATGAAACCAAAACCATTAAGGGTCCTTTTGATTCCATTTGTAGTAAAATTGACACTAATTTACACATTCACACACAATCCGCCACCATGTGAAATATTCTAATATCCATGACCAAGTGGCATACAGCGACCGGAACATTTGTAGGCTTTGTTGTTCATTTATTTATTGGACGCAGCAGACTCCACACCATAACAAAACACTGAGACTGCATTGTGTGTGTGTGTGCGCGCTTGTTTTCTTTGTAGTAATAGCACTGGTTGTAGAAGTGACCATATGTTATAGATATATTCACTTACTATATATATATATAACTATTAATATCTCATTGAAGGAAGATTATCGTAATATTGCAACATATGGAGGATCAAATTATTCTTGGTGTCGTCTGGCTACGGTACAGAAGACAGCCACCCAGGTCTACAAACTCACAACACGTTGACTGTAATACTGTAGAGACTTCTTTTTTTTAATTACTTTTTAAATATTTGAAATGTGTAAATACAAGGTTTCTACCCAATAGCGACGGCATGCACACACGCAGAGCACACATTTGGTGGATGTGACCTGCCCAGTATTTATTCATCGGGAGACCTTTCGGAACAAGACACAGGATTCTAATTTATAGCCATGAACTTTACAGGCATGCCTCTCTCTCTCTCTCTCTCTCTCTCTCTCTCTCTCTGCTCCCCCTCTCTTTTTCTGACTTTCTCTCTTCTCTGGCTTACAGTCATATCACATAGGTCAGAGTTCACAAACGGTGTGTGTACAAGTCCAGGTGTTTTTGATTGATTGATTGAAATATTTATTAACAGTTTGCAGAATTACAGTACATTTCAAGCACAAACTCAATACAAAGACTGTTAACTGAGTGGACGACCCAATTAAGCATTAAACTTGTTTACAACAGGGTCCACCATGTTCAATTCATCAAAACATTTAGAGACGTACAGGGGATTTTGTGGCACACACTCACGCATGCACACACGATCCATTGCGAGCTTGTAGGTTGGTTATTTTTGCTTTGAATATAGATGTGCCTTGAGATTTTGACTTACCCATTGGTGTGCCTTGGGAAAAAAGCCAATTATATTGCAGCCAGTAAAGTCGGTATAATATTCCCGACTTCTTTTTATTTGTTTTCAAATTCCGTCTTATTGAATTTTATTTGACTTCTCACCAAATGTCATTATATGATTAATCTCATGCGTTCGTCAGAGCAGAAATAAACGCACCTCGTGTTTAGAACATCATTGGCGTTGTCGCCTCTTGGGGGGGGGGGGGGTATTTTTAGTGCTCCGTGGTGTTGGTGGTGCATGACACACGGCGGTGGGTGGGTGGGCGTGTGGACGGGAAGCGGACTGTGGACAGACAGAGCCGCGGGTCCCAGACACTTCTTCATAATGTGTCATTAATTGTACGATGACTCACTCACTCTTTCTTTACCTCATCCTCCTATCCAATGCCCTCACCCGCCCCCAACCTCGGCCATGCAGCCACTTCCCTCACACACAGCCTCCTCAGTCACCCGGGGTCTGTTGACCACATCATAGGACAACAGGACACTTCCCTCACACACAGCCTCCTCAGTCACCCGGGGTCTGTTGACCACATCATAGGACAACAGGACGGGACGGAGTGTTCGGGACGGACGGACATTGGCTGAGTCGGTTGGAGTTAACTTTGGGCAAATACTGTGGAGATCTACTTCAAGATCTACAATCCTCAGCTATTTTCACCTATTCGTCGACAAATTGTATATAGCGTAGCCTCCCCATTCTGGGTCAAAGAGATTTGGTGTAAGGGGAAAAATCGGAGCAGACCAGTATTCTGAGAGTAAATTTTAAGAGGTTAAAGATATAGTGCAGGCTCCTTTTTGCTGAGACGCAAGGCAACAGCCAAGCCCCCCCACCCCCCCGCTGTGGGTTGGCCGCAGGGAACAAGGCTTAAGTGTGAGGCCATGGCAATGGAAGAACCCCTTCATCTCAACCACCCACCCCAAATCATCAATCACAACTACCCTGATACCCTGACCCCACCCCATCCCTGCCTACTCCACTCCCCTGGCCTGTGCACGGAATTGTAAGCGTTGCTCAGACTAACATGCGCCCCTCCCCCCTGGTGTTTGCATGCAGTCATTGCATCCAGCAGATCCTGGAGGCGGTGCTTCACTGCCATCAAATGGGTGTGGTGCACCGGGACCTGAAGGTGAGTGATGGCCAACACCCTTTCTGCCGTGTGTGTGTGTGTGTGTGTGTGTGTGTGTGTGTGTGTGTGTGTGTGTGTGTGTGTGTGTGTGTGTGTGTGTGTGTGTGTGTGTGTGTGTGTGTGTGTGTGTGTGTGTGTGTGTGTGTGACTCCCCACCATAAGCCCTCACTGACGAAACAAAAATGATACAAAATAACAAAAACAATCTTGTGTACATACAGTATAATGGACAGCTTCCTTATGACCATTTGCTTTGGCCTGCCAAACAACCTGCAGAACCTTGCAGATTGGGAGCAATGGCAGTCTTCCTGTGTGTAGTTCATTTGACTTGCATTGGAGTGGTTGACTACAAGTGAAATGCCTGCCAAGTGGGGTCAACTACACGCTTCTTTCCTATCGTTTTGACGCCCGGTCAGAGTTCACCGATGTTGAACTCAAAGGGAAGCAGCAGCCCTTCGCTCCCGTCCAATAGGACAAAAATCGAGAGTTGCAAATTGCGGCTAGGGAAATGCTTGATGTTAAATCTGCAGTCAGTCATTTTCAAGTCCTAGTCAGGATTTGGACCTTAGACCACCTGGCTCCAACCACTGTAGATGTGCTGCTCATATTGTGAAATGTATTAACATAAACAGCTTAACATTCGCATTAACATTTAAAATGTGTTATTCACTAGAATAACTTCTAGGTTGCACCTTTAAATATTCCCCTGCTGTCTCAGTCCCAATAATATGCCCTATATCTGTTTTTAGAAAGGTTAACCTACTAGCCTTGTCATGGGAATAAAAATCGCACTCTGTTGTCAATGATTGCCAAATATATAAAGGGCTATTATTAAGCATGTTCTACCAGTACATTGGTTCACATAGTATTGTGCTGAACCATAGCTGTCAGTGTCTGTTTAAAAGTTCATTCTGAGCTGAATTAGTCCTACTAGTTGTATACTGAAAATAGCCTACACTATGTCCATGAATGGTAATAAGAAATATTCAGCTCCTAGAAACCATATACTATGGTGAGTGTTGCTATCAAAAACTTATAAGAACTGACAATCAGAATTATCTCCAAAAACAAAACATTTCATTGTCCTGTTGTATTGTGTGTAATTGTGCATGGCCTGTGTGTTGCATCTTGTTCCGCATGGGTCTGTTTTTCCAAGTCGGCCCGCTTCTATGCAAATGTCAGTGCGGCGCATTCCAGCCAAGACGTGTTGTGTTTATCAGAACTGTTGTGGCCATTGCTTTATTTAGCTGACACGCCGATCAGGTTTCACACCCAGGCATCGGGGGGGCATTTCATGCAATAGGTCATAGTGTGATGACTGAGGACAGCCTTGCTGCCAACATCCCTCTGATCAGGGATTGGGTTATGGCAAATGAAGTGACAACACAGTGAACATATCTGTCTGCCAAAGAAGAAAAGGGGGGGGGGGGAAATGGCACAATCGTAATGACTGACATATGTGACGGCTTCTGACCAAGGCTAAGTAATTGAACTAATTAAAAAAAAAATCATGCCATGTGAAATCAGGGAGTTATAGCTTCAAATATTGGTTGTTCAGTTTGGCCCACCAGCTTTGGAGATATGACTTACAGTATAGACTAGTAATGTCTTGCAGAGAAACAATCTGGAGATACAGTCAACAATAAAGATTTCTGATATTAAACGGTAAATAAATTCCTCTTGTTACAAAACCAGGCAGTCATGGACATAATTAATTTGATATATCAATTAAAATAGTGTCAAATTGAACCGCTGGTCTGTATAACTGGCTTCATTGTGCAGTCGACGCTGGCCAAGTGGTGTAATTTCCTCATCTTTGTCGGGGTGAATTGACTGAGGACTGAGGAGCGGCTTCTGGTTTCACACTGTGACCGTCTGCTTAAATTGGAGTGCCCTTTTAATGGAGGCCTCCGTCTCCTCCACTTCCTGCGAAGGAATCAGAGCGGGTGCCTCGTCAAGAATGCTGCAGCGGCTCCCGCTCTCTCTGTGTGTGTGTGTGTGTGTGTGTGTGTGTGTGTGTGTGTGTGTGTGTGTGTGTGTGTGTGTGTGTGTGTGTGTGTGTGTGTGTGTGTGTGTGTGTGTGTGTGTGTGTGTGTGTGTGTGTGTGTGTGTGTGTGCGCACCGTTCTCTGAGTCTGTCTCTCTGTCCCTAAATGGCAGTATTTCCCAAACTGTGTGTAAACCTTTTACAAACTTCTTTCAAATAATTTGGAAAATAAAACATTATTCCAAAGAATTTCAGACATTTAAAATAAAAAAAGAAATTCCATAAATAATTACTTAAAGGACCACTTTGCCCAACCTATTTTCATATACCGTACCTGGTGCTCATTAATGCTCATAAGATGCTACGATGTATGTCTACTTGGTCTGTGTCTCAGAGGAGGACTGTTCGGAAGTCAGTTATAAGATGCTATGATTTATGTCTACTTGGTCAACTGTTCAGAAGTCAGTTCAGAAATCTGCCTACCTACCACTGAGTCAGTGACATAATTGTAGTAAAGTTTGTTCATTAAAAAAAAACTTTATATATTTTTAATGAAGCAATATCTATTATTTTATTATTGCGTGCTAACTTTCCAGGAAGATAAAGGCTGTAGTTTCTATTAGCTTGGAATTCCTATCGATGGCATTGGAAGGCATGTTACTGAATTGTCCATAGCCCAAAAAATGAGACCCAGAATAAGTAGAGGACCAAATATATGAAAATAAGGTTGAAAATGCTCCTTTAATTGTGAAAATAGCCGATCTACAAGCTCACAACGCGATGTGATTTTTGAGCTTGTAGATCGATTTGAAATGTGGCTTTTAACTTTTCAATTCATAATGTATTTGTGTTAGTTTGGGTCCAGGGGAGACAATTACATTATCTTTTGGATCTCGGCTGACAAAGTTGAAACCCCTGCTCTAAAGGATGTGCTATGCAGAGCGTGCTTATTTTCTGTCAGTATGAGGAAGGAAACATTCACGCTCTAGGAGCTATATTGGAAAGAAATTGGGCCTCTTCCTTACTCCCTTTACAGGTCTTCCCAATGATACTAATAAATAATTCCATTCTTGTCGAGCAGAGTCAGGTGCTGATGTGCATGTTGGCTCGCTAGGAACACTCTGCGTGCTCCACCAGTGGTTCTCAAGGTGTGGTCCAGGTACCCCATGGTTAATACATACCACAGAGATAAATAATTATTAGAGACTGCACCATAATTCACCTCCCATCCACGTGCATGGAGTTGCTCACCCAGCGCATACTCCCTTTTCACCCCTTCTTCCAGGTCGGATACGTGGTGGGCTCTGGCCATTTTGGGCCCCAAAAAAGTAATAGAATTGCATTCATAAACGCGCCGGGAGCACCGCGAGTCGTGCATGCGTGTGCGTACGAATCATGAAGGAGCACCGCCGCTGTCGAGTACGACGCTGTGGAGTGGGCGGAGCATAGCACACATTCATTTTTGCGGAAACTTGCGCCGTTTCTGAAACGCGGTGGGAGGGGCCCAGTGTGTGACCTCATCTCGGAGCTACAGAATGAGCGTAGGGAGAGGGCACATATGGGGCTAAGCCTATTGCTGCTGTGATGAGAAAGGATGCTATTCTGGTGGAAGCTTGCGCTTCATCAGAATTTCCGCCCACATTTCCCTTTTCACGGATTATCTTACTGCTGCAGTGTTGGCAAGTTCTAACTCCCCCATTTAGTGGTAGAGCTTGACGAATATTATGATGACATGAGGCAAGGCTTCTCGGGATTAGTCCCTCTCTCTCTTTCTAGGCCTCTCTTCTGAGCTCAAAGCCCAAACTTATGCGTACATTTGTCTAAAATGCTATGTCTCTATTACCATGCCTCAGACTAGGGATGGGTGGCAGAGAAAGTGGATTGTGTGCGGGGGGCTTGTGCTGGGCATTATGATGAAAGGGGGAGCGGGAGAGAACCAGGGAAAACGAAGACAACCTGCAGCAATGCAGGGGAGGCAACAATGGAGGAGCACACTCGGAGTGAGAGGGTGTTCCTTCTTCTTTGGACACTCATGATGTGTGTCTTGGTCACAAAGTGACCGGCTGAAGTGAAGAGAGGTTAGATCAGGAGACGTCACTTTCACAGGCTACGGAAAGCATCGATCCACCCACTTTGTCTGTTTTCCCAACCTTGGAAACGCTGGGTTCGCCTCGACTCTACTAAAAACTGCAGTATGAAACGCGACCCAGGTGTGGACAGGCGCAGCTAACGCGCACCAAGTCTGCTCAGCACAGCACAGCTTCACGGCAGCAGAGAGAGAGAAGCCAGTGAAAAGCCAGTGGGGATAGCAGCCCATTATTAGAGCCCTCCCCTGATGGGGAATAATGAGGTTGGCTGTCTTATCTGGGCCACAGAGAAGGAGTCTGTACACCACAGCACGCCACAGGGGGCCAAGGCAGCGTGGCACTGCAGTCAGAGCATTTTAATGCTTTTTGTTGAGATGTAGATCAACTCCATGCGGTTTGTGCCACATAGATCAATGTCGTGTATTACATTTAAGTGTTGTGTGTGTGTTCTTCAACGTTTGGATTTGTAATACTTAATGCAGAGAATGTATGAGGTGTATGCATGTGTAAGACCGTTAAGACCTCAAACCCCTTCTTCCCCCGTCAAGAGTGTGTTGTCGTTATCGTTTTGGCCCCAGTCCTTCTAGTCTTAAGGGTCCAGTAACCTCAGCACCCTCCCCCTCCCCTCTCCAGCCAGAGAACCTGTTATTGGCCAGCAAATGCAAGAACGCAGCGGTGAAGCTGGCCGACTTCGGCCTGGCCATCGAGGTGCAGGGCGATCAGCAGGCCTGGTTCGGTATGTAGCTTCACACATGCGTCTCCTGAATGCGTCCTCTACTACTGGTCTCTGTGGCAAAATGGTACTGTCCCCCCCCCTTTGGAGGAATGACTTTTTTTTCTATCAATCACTCACTATGTGATGGCTTGACTCCATGAAGATTTTTTTGTTTTTGTTACATGCCTTCACACAGTGAATGAAGAATTAAAAAAATATATATATTTTTGATATTTTATGTAATTGGGTCCAATATTAACAATCGCGAAACTGTATAAAATCACAGTTTAATGCAATTGTCCTGTATTTAGTTGTGCACAGTACTTCCAAAATACTGTATTTTTGCTCAAACTTTACTATTGAAACACTATAAACGGTATCAAGCACGAACGAGGAGTGCGTCTGTGTGTGCGTGTGAACACGGCTTGTGTTGAGACTGGGCCTTAAGCCTATATAGAGAGCCACCACAGACCACCGTATGCTGACATGATCTTAAGATAACCCCGAGTTAATATCTTTAGTTATGAGTGATCATACAGCATGCTGCGTCCTCATGTTTCTGTGTCATTCGGTTTGTCAGTCAAATCAACTGTACATGTGCGCGTTGTGCTGCAGGATTCGCAGGCACACCGGGGTATCTGTCCCCCGAGGTGCTGAGGAAGGAGGCATATGGGAAACCTGTGGACATCTGGGCCTGTGGTGAGTATAGCAGTGTCATTCACACATTGTAAAAGCAAACTGTATGTGCATGGTACTACGACCTGGATCTCTGTGCACACAAACCACAAGCGTGCTGGTAAGCTATAAGCAAAGAAAGAAAAGTTGATGAGATGGAGAAGCTTAACGTGTCTGTCTGTCTGTCTGTCTGTCTTAGGGGTGATTCTGTATATCCTCCTGGTAGGATACCCTCCTTTCTGGGATGAGGACCAGCACAAGCTGTACCAGCAGATCAAGGCTGGAGCGTATGACGTGAGTGCATGGCCTCTTCTATACTCTTCTGTTTTTCTCTTTCTCCTTCTATTCTCTCCACTATAATCCTCTATCCTGGCTTTCCTCTATATAGTCTGACTATATTCCATCTCCCTACATTTTTCTTTTCCTCGTTTGTTTTTGGAAAACGGTACTAATTAATTCAGTCACCTCATTCATATTTCAGGAGTGTAAGGAGGCCGTACCTCGGATCTATTTCAAGAGGGTGTGTGTGTGTGTGTGTGTGTGTGTGTGTGTGTGGAAAGAAAGTGACAGTGACAGGAGGCAAGATTATTTTTGGGAAGACTTTTTGGTTTTAACGGCGGCCAAAATGATTTAAAACATGGCTTCCTCAAAACGGTGTGCTATACAATGTACACTGTTATACCTGCCATATTAAAGGGATAGTGCGCTGCGTACAATGGTTCTCACTAAAGTCCTTTAAAAATCTATACACTGTATGCAACAGCTGAAAACATTATGATGACATATTTGTATATTACATTTTCTCAGGTTGCCATTTTTGGTTTAAGATCATGTCTGAGTCGAGACTGAGTATGATTCAATGGCCCTGCTACACCACCGCCAACTACAACTGGCACCAGTCTGGGTGAACATCAACATAGTTTGACTGAATTCATAATATACAGTACATACATACTCCTGGCCATCAAGGAAATCAATTGATCTTTATTCTGTTCCGAAATACAAATGGAAAGCTAGCTGTGATTTTGGATGTGCCTTATAGACCGATTCACAGAGGGGTTCCCTGGGCGCGGCCATTACTGAGGTGTAATCCATGGAGCAGGTGCTCCGTAGGCCAGGTGTAGCTAATCAGTGCTGTTGCGCTTAATGGTACACCTCAGTAATGGCCGCACCCAGGAAACCCTCTGTGAATCGGTCTATAGGCTTGAACAGATCAATGGTGGGTTATTGATCACACCTGGATGCGGTCAGAGTGGCACAGAATGGAGACATTTCCTTCTTACCTACAATCGGCTGGTTAAAAGATATTTCAGTCTCTGTCTCTCAACCCCCAACTCTTTGCACATTTACAGTTGTCTTGTTTCATCTGTATTTTCTTTTCTTTTAAAGATATTTTTTTGCGGCTTACGCCTTTTATTGATTTTTTAAGGGACAGATAGTAGGCTGACAGGAAACGGGAGAGAGATGGGGGGATGACATGCGGTAAAGGCCGTGTCGGGTTCGGGAGTCGAACCCGCGGCACACCGCGACTGGATCACCAGTCTGGTGCCCAGACCGTTACGCTACGGCCTGGGCCTCATCTGTATTTTCGAATGACTAACCGAAGACGGTAACGTGGTTGGATGTACAGTATAGCAACCTGAATCCAGTTATTCATCTACCACTCAGCCACAGGGAATCCCTCCTGACCAAGGGTAGTTGGGTATTTAGACAGGGCTTCTCTGCTACATGCATATATGTCTCAAATCAGGTCTGTCCCTGCAGTTCCCTTCCCCAGAGTGGGACACGGTGACCCCTGAAGCCAAGAACCTGATCAACCAAATGCTGACCATCAACCCTGCCAAAAGGATCACAGCCCAGGAGGCCCTGAAACACCCATGGGTCTGCGTAAGTGCCCCCCCCCCCCCTCGACCACTTTGTCAGACATGGACACAAACGGAAAGGAGATGGATGTTAAATCATATACGTTCATTTAGGCATACGATCCAGGCTCGCGCACACACATACACAAAGGAATTATGTATCAATAAGTACAGTGATTATTAAATTGCATTTATTATAGTGACATTTTGTAGTGTGCTCTGTGACAGCCGGCAAAGTTAACTCGAATAACCTTCATCGTCTCCCACCCCTCCCCTCCCCTCCCAGCAACGTTCCACAGTGGCGTCCATGATGCATAGGCAGGAGACCGTGGAGTGTCTGAAGAAGTTCAACGCCAGGAGGAAACTCAAGGTCTGTGCTCGTGGCAGCTGTCTTAATTTGTTCGTTATTATTATTATTATTATTATTGTTTTTCTTTAATTATTATTATTATTACATTTATTATATTTTGTACCCCTTTTTCTCCCCAATTTTGTCATTATGCTAATTGATTTCTCTCCACACACATTTTGTGTGGGGCAGAATCAATCAGTTGCTGGAAATCAGCGACTGAAGAGAAGGGTTTGTGATATTGTCTCTTAGCCTTGCAGAAAAGACTGGAGAGTTTGTTTGGCTCTCTGAGACTATAATATCCATCTTGAAATGGCCCCTTTCCAATCCATTATCATTTTAACAGCCCATATAACGGTATTTACACAGGTTAATGAGAAAAGATTTCCAGAATTACTTTACTCATCTTTCTCTCTCTGTAAAGGAAAATCACACCTGTGTGAACTGAGCGGTGCAACTAAACAGGAAGCATGTACAGCAGCCTGCACAGCAGCACTCCACAGCTCCGTCAGTCAGACAACAACAAAGCCCAAACGAATCAATGAATGAAGAAGCCGCTTTTGTTTTTGTTTTGTTTTTGCTTTTGTTCCGTGGATGGGACATTTACATTTAAAACGGATGGACGCGTAGATAACGGCATGGTTGTGTGCAATATTGGAGGGAAAGGTTCCATAATCCATATGACCAACGTTAGCTTCCATGGTAGCTGCTTCAGCTTAACATGTCTCGCCGAGTACACCGGAGGCTCGCGGTGATTCACCACAGCACTAAGCTGTCAAGTTGTCCTCGATGCAATGCAGCAAGCGTGGAAGTCCGACAGTTTTTGATTTTATTCCTTTTCCCCCCTAATGAAGTTGTTTTATTTGTTTCCTCATGCCCCCCATGTAAAGCACATTTGAGTATTCATATACTGTAGACACTGAAATGACAGTTACCTCGTTGCAGCTCTCCGTGCTCGGCAACACACATGCAGACACACATAGCTGCATAATGGAGCAGAGGCACCGCTCAAAAAGATAATACTGTAGTACCGTAGCCATGTTTTATTGGCGTTGTTGGTATAACATCTCCCTGACAGCAGTAAAGCAGGTACAGTTAATTGATTTAGAATTGAGTATTTATTGTTTTTTGTTTCATTTTCCTCCCAGGGGGCCATTCTCACCACCATGCTGGTTTCTCGGAACTTCTCTGGTAAGCATCAGTCACCAATGCATGTCGCTCTGTTTCAGTCAATGCATGCAATATTTAGGACAATCAAGCATAACATATATGCTTAATTTATGCTAAGTCGTATGATAGTGGAATTGACAAGCTCACAACCCGCTGTGGATGCAATGTGTAATGACATTGTAGATTGGCTTTTTGTGGTGCCCAATACCGATGTATGACTACTTACTGTAAGAAACATCCATTAAGATCGAGAGTTTATAGCATACCATTCGTCTCTGGTTTGACATATTAATTTAATGTGTATCATCTCAGAAATTGTACTCTATTATTCAGCGACTCATCTAGGGAGTTTTAAATGATCATTGATTCAGATAAAAAACTATTCTACATTGTCACAAGTTTGATAAAAGCCCAGGAAGAGTAGATGCTGCTGATGGTAGCTAATGGGTAGCCAATCACAGACTGCAACACCAACCCAAAAATAAAGACGAAATGTAAGTTAGAGCACCACATCTGAAAAGTGATTTCCAAGTCTAATTATGTACACATAATAATTATGCTAACAATATGTGTGTTTGTAGTGGGTTTATATCCTGTGTGCTCGCTGCTCGGGTAGGACAACTACTGTTTGACAAGAGGTATTGCATCAAGGTTCAAATGCCATTTAGTCACTCACTGCTCATACAATCGGTCCCTTATAGCTCAACAGTACAAATAGTGTCCTCGGGTAGAACTTTGGAGGAAATTCTGCAGTCAACTTTTCTTTTCTTTCTTTTTTTTACCCATTTTGGGCGGGAACCCCTTTTGGTGTTAGCATTATGTTATGCTTTAGCTATTGAAAAATAGATGATCTACAAGCTCACGCAGGTTCATGCAGCATCAGTATTTATCTGTACTGCATGATGGTAGTGATATCGAAGGAATGAAACTCAGAGTTGCAAAAGGATAAATACAATTATTAAATTTAATAAATTACATTAACAAATTGGATAGCACTCAGATACTACTTTATTTATTATTTTATGTTTTTGTTTTATTGTCACTGTGAACCTTTCTGTATGTGGTATTAATTACACCATCTTCTTCTTCAAACTAATGGGCACTATTTGTTTCCGACCTCTCTCTATCTCTCTCTCTCTATATCCCTCTCTCCTCCTCTATCTCTCTGTATCCCATTCTCTCTCTCTTCCTTTCTCTCCTTGTTGTCTCTCTCCCTCCCTCCCTGGCCCTCTGGTTGCCACGTACCTGCGCGTCCCTCCGTGTTGTGACTGGGTGTCGGGACACCAACAGTGGGCAGCAGGTCGACCACGGCGCCAGCTGTCTCGGTCGCCGCGGCGGCTGCGGCGGCGGCGGCCAGCGGAACCGCGGCGGGGCTGGTCGAACAAGGTATTGTGGCGGCGGCGCCCCGGGAGTGGCGTGTCTGTCCCCCCTCCACTTCCCCTGTACGCCACCCCACCCACCCTGGAGCATGGGAGCTCAGAGCATGGTGGTGGCTGGTCACGCTACCCCCCATGAGTTCACCTTATTTTCCCCTCTCATCATTCCCTGCTGTCATGCATCAGTCACCCTTTACAGAGAACTTTGTAGAAATTACCCTCTCTCGCTCTCTCTCTCTCTGTCTCTCTCTCTCTCTCTTTCTCTCTCTCTCTCGCTCTCTCTCGCTCTCTCTGTGTTTCATTGCACTCATTCTGCATCCAACTCCTTCCCTGTCTCTTGTTTTCCTCTGTTGGATAATGATACAGGAAGGACCCCCCCCACACCCCCACTGTTACTTAAAGGATGGACTTGTTAGTGAATGCTGCATGGGGCACTCGTTGTTGTGCATGCATGGTTAGCACTGCAAGAGACGCAAGGTTGGGCAGCTTCTCAGGAAATGCAGTGAAAACAATGAAACGGTTGCCTTTTCATGTATTTCATGTATCTATTTGTATATATATATATATATACATATATCTATATATGTATTGTATATATATTTATACTTACGAACATGTGTACATAGTGTACATATACAAATGTACACTTAACCCATTTTGGGCGGGAACCCCTTTTATTGTTTAAAACATTGTTGAGGATTTAGAAGATGTTTTTTTTAAATTGAGGTCGGGCCTAAATGGGTTAATGTGTAAAAATGGCTGTCATTGGATGTCACAACGCACAATCATAATTATAATGTTCACGGGTTCGGGAAGGTATCCCTGTTCTGGTAACCAGAATAACCATTAAGGTAAATCTGCCAAACAATATACAACATACATACAAAAAGTATTTTCAATTGTTATTCTTTTTGCAAAAATGTGTCATATGACAGTGTAGACGGGAGAGAGTGAATACAGGGAAGCTGTGTGTGGAAGTATAGCCCCTGTGGGCTGCTCTCAGCCTCCACCAAGGGTCCAATCAATCAAATATTCATTTGCCTCCCCCTAGTATCCACACATGCACGCACGCACGCACGCAGACATTACACGCCCCGGACGTCACAGGGGATGAGGTTAAATGTGAGTGTGTATTGGCCTTTAATAACCACTTAAAAAACCCTATATACTTTGTGGGGATTTGATTTGATTTGATATTTTCAAGATGCAATTCACAAAGTGCAGTACAGAATTATCACGATTGCACAAAAAGTCAGAGGACTTAATTCCATTGTGATCCAAATAAATAGTTACAGCGTAGTAGAACATGTATTGACATTCATGGATCATCAACAAAAGACAATAATTGTGGATTCGCCGGATGTTCTTCTCCATACGAGGGACGCTATAGGGTTGATGTGCAGGAACATGTCTGGAGGAACCCTACCACCAGACAGCGTCCACCCTTTCCGAAGAGCTGGTCAATACTCTTAAGACTAAACCTTGCCAGATGAGGTTCTTGGAGTAGCGACAATGTGCTCGGCAGCATAGCTGGTTGATGATCAATGTCAATCCATGCCCATCCTTGCCTCCATCTTGCAGCCTTTGCATTCAGTGTGCATATACAGTATATGCAGCCATACGTCTTTATTTCTTTAGCTGCTAGTTTATTAGTCATTAACCTCTTCCTCCTTTCTCCTCTTGCTTCACGTGTAATTCGTGGCAAGGTAAGAGTCCCTGGCTGTGAACTATAAGCTGCGTGAACTTTGACCCTTTGGTTCTATTCACTTCCACCATGGAGATGAGCTGGAGATCTCTTTATTACACTATTATAATGACTTGTTGTAACCATCGCGCTCTGACTTCTGGCGCGTTATCCACTTAGATCAACATCGTATAAATAAAGTCACTGGGTCGCAGATCTACAAGTTTGCAACGCAAAGTGAGAGGTGTTGCAAACAGCTTGTAGCTCGTCTATATTCGCTCTGCAACAATGGCACACTGCTAAGTCTAACTCGACCCTTGACTCTTTAACCCATTTTGGTGTTAGCATTATGTTATGCTTTAGCTATTTAAAAATAGCAGATCTACAAGCTCATAGCGCGCCACCGAGTGGCGCGCTACGAGCTTGTAGGTCTGATATTTTTGAGAAGTCGAAGAGCGACTGACAGAAGACATTTTTAGAATCTGATCTCAGGTCAGAATGAAAACTGTCAGGATGTAGAAGACATTAGAATCTGATCTCAGGTCAGAATGGGTTAGTAAAAGCGGAGTCCTCCCCTCCCCCTCCCCTGCTGAGTAGAGAATGCACTTGATAATGTTCTGACCCCGTTTCCTCTCCTCAATAACAACAAGTCAAGTGAACGGAGGCTGGGGTTAGTGAGGAGCCACGGGCACAACATTGGCGCCTGAACATTCTCCATGTTCTGAGCCGCGGATTCCCACGTGCTTCCTCATCGCTGGCGATACGGGGACTATGAGAAGAGAGGGAAACGATTGAATATAGAAATAAAAGAGAGTAAGATGGGGATGGAGAGAGAAGAGGGGGAGAGAGAGAGAGAAAATAGGCACAGAATTCCAGAAATAGTGTTTTATGTAACATGGCTGGGCGGTTGATGTGATCGGATGTGATTCGACTGTGGAATGCAGTCTGCGCTTCTTAAAATACCTCAGGCTTCCATCTGGGAAAGTCGGGAGGAAGTAGAAACGGTGCACAGCCGACGTGGAATGCGGCAGGTAGCTGATCGGAACCTACTGCATGCAGGAATGTTGTGGACGTGTGCACAGTACAATCCTCAGCGTTTAACTCTTGAGAGCGTACAAATGAAGCAAAATGCAACGTTGTGTTTGGTTTTATTTGTACACTTGTGTGTGTGTGTGTATGTGTGTGTGTGTGTGTGATTGCCATGCAGTGGGTAGGTCAATTAAGGCGAGTAAGAGCAGACTCAGTCTAGGTGAAAGTGTGCATGTGTTTTCCTGCATGTGTAGACTTGTAGTGCATCTGGTGTTGGGGTCAGTGGTAAAGGACCTTCCCCACTTTTCAACCTATCTTCATATAATTGGTCCTCACTAATGTTAAATGTTCATGATAAATTACCACAATTTTTGAGGAGCGCCCCTCACTTCACACAGGTGTTTTTTTTTTTTTTTTTTTTCATATTTCATTTTTGACATTGCAACTTTTCAGGAATAGAAAGCCTGGATTTCTATTAGCTTGAATTCCCCATCGATGATGTCACTGGTGGATGGGTTTCTGAACTGCCCACAGCCCTCCAATGAGATACAGACAGAGTAGACAGAATTTGTGTGTGTGTGTGTGTGTGTCTTACGTAGTGTATGCACAATCTTTCCACTATGGGTGGGCCACTCGGGGGCCACCCGCTGTGTCCGTGCTGCAGCAGCCTGGTCTTTGCATACACCCTGCGGACCATCTGTGTCCCTCATTGTAAGAGATTATGTGTATTATGCTAATCGGAGAACTGTGTCTGCAGCTTCATTCCTTCCTCTCTCTCTCTCTCTCTCTCTCTCTCTCTCTCTCACACACACTCACACACACACACACACACACACACACACTCTCTCTCTCTCTCTCTCTCTCTCATATATTACCCATCATTAGAAAGCAGACTGAAGACTAATCCTCCCCTAAAGAGCCGGTTAAGGCAAACCGTATATTGTTGGGCGTCGATGGCTTCGTACGGCAGCCATATTTGCGGCGGTTCTGTCATTGGGGTCATGGTGGCGAGCCAGAACACCAGCTAGAGAACAAAGCACTTACTGGAGTATAGAGGTGGTGGAGAGACTGCGGATGAGGCAGCTACGCCCAGTTGTGTTATACATGGCAATGATGTGACCCGACAGTAACGTTTCCTGTTCCAGAAAGCTTTGGCATTCACTCTCTTAATGCCAGTCTGACGTGCAACTTGCACTACAGTAAATTAATACTGGGATAGATATTACCTCTGCTGTCGCGAAGAAACCACCTATCTCCAAAATACATTTTTCAGGAAATTAAAAAAAACGTATATTTTGAAAACAAAGCAATACTGCCTCATCAAAGTTGTTGTTGTTGACTTTATATATTGTCAATTACTTGCATGAGAGGGGGAGAGGTGGTGGAGTTGGTTGCTGGAGACAGTGTGAGGGTCCAATGGAGTTGAGAGGTTTTGTCCAAAGTGTTTTTTACTACTTTCCATTGGTTCCAATTTTGAAACGACACACAGACGTAAAGGGTGTTCAATAGCATTGATATTTCTTTGCCATCTACGTACATATTCGTACCCCCCGCCTATGGGATGTTACCTGCCAGCTACGTACATATACATACTACGTACATATACATACTACGTACATATACATACTACGTACATATACATACTACGTACATATACATACTACACAGTGGTGTCACTTGTCGGAAAGGACAGTTTTTCAACCAGCAGTGCAGTTGTACTACGATGTATAAATTAGGTTTCAGAGTGTAGCAGCAGTTGCTGCGGGCTGTTCAAAACGGTGTTTGAGCGGCTGCCACTGTATGCTGTTATCATTGTAAATGTCCATCTCTGACATATTCCCTCTCTCTCTCTCGCTCTCTCTCTCTCTCGCTCGCTCTCTCTCTCTGTTCATCATTGCAGCAGCCAAGAGTTTGCTCAACAAGAAGGCAGACGTCAAGGTAAGCGTCTCCTCCCTCCCCCTTTCTCCTTTTGTCTACTCTGCTCCTTAGGTCACCCACTTTCCCTCCTCCTGCCTCCTGCCTCCTAACTCCTCTTCCTCCCCTCCTAATTGTTTCTTTTGAACTCTTCCCCTTTCCTAGCTCTCCTCTCTTATGTGTGTGTGTGTGTGTGTGTGTGTGTGTGTGTGCTTCACTGTACCTGCACAATTCATATTCACGCTGCCTTGTGTGAGCTTGGGCCTTTTTTCGCGTGTGAGCTTGCAGTGGTACATCCGTCTGAGAGTGTGTGTTTGGATGTGGTGTTCTGGAGGGAGCTCTTGCTCCATCTCTCCATTATGAAGCACCGGTGCCATCTGCCACAGCCCCTCTCCAACCCTCTCATTTTTTCAATCAGCTCCTCTCCCTCTTTCTCTCTCGTCTTCTTGTTGCTTCCGTTTCCTGCTCACCCCATCCGGTCTTTAACCTCGCATTTCCAGCACACGTCCTTAGCGAAGATCTCGCACCAATAAGCCACGCACGAACATGCGAGCTGTGTACACTCACTGCATTGACACATCCCACGCACAGCTCCCTCGCATGTCCCCTGAGCACAGTGGCGAGCGGAGGAAAGAAGAGCCAAAAGCACGTGCGTTTCGGTTCGCAGTACATTTGAGCGGCGTCTCGCCGCCATTCCAGCTCGGCGCTTGTGCGCGTGCGGATGTGAAGTATACGGCAGATATGGAGAGGTCTCCCCAGTGTGCAGATGTGGCTGTGTGTGTGCGTACATGCGTGTGTCTGCAGGCTGCCCCTCCCCCTCTCCTCAGTGGGTTCAGTGTGGAATCTGACTCCAGTTCCAGGAATAGCTCCCAAGTTTGGACCCTGGAAACTCGGGCGACAGAAATAGACTTTCACTTCCCCTGTGCCGCGCTCATCGCCTAGCAACAGGCTCCCCACGCGCTCGCCCCGAACCATTTCCGAGGATTTTTAACTTTTCGTCCACCGCTCTTCCCTTTTTCCGCTCCTTTCCCCTCTCTCGTTTTCTTGTCTTTCTCCATCCTCTATCTGCACCTCTCTCTCTCTCTCTCTCTCTCTCTCTCTCTCTCTCTCTCTCTCTCTTACATACACTTGCTGGCCTTGTAATATGCAACACTACCAACCACCAACACCTCTATACCTGTTCATTGCTGGCTGCTCTGTGGAGCCATGCCAATGCCTTGTCTCTTCTCGCCCCCCCCCCCCCCCCCCCCTTTCCTCTTTCTGATGACTTCCCACATTCAGCCTCCCCTCGTTCCTTGACTCCGCTTCTTCCTCCCTTGCTTACCGCCTCTCCTTCAGGATCAGAAGAAGTCTATCCTCTTTGGGAGGAGCTCCTTGTGCTGGGAGTGTATGCACACAGTGCACATGGTCTGCATTCACCTGTTGGTTCTCTTGTCTCTTTCACCTTCTACCATCCATCCACTCAACCTGCATAATCCATCCATCAATCCATCCATCCATCCATTGCCAATGGGGGGTGGGGTGGGGACAGAAACGCAAGTCCAGCTCAACCATCCAGCACTACATGGTGAGCATGCAGTTTACACTAAACCCACACCAGTTCGGCTTCTCGTCCTCCACTTGGCACCTTATTGTCTTCCTATACGGATACGGGGTCATTTCTCTTTAATTTTCCTAATTTTAGAGTACATAATGAGGGCAGCGCTAGGGCAGCGGTGGCTCTAAGGGTTAGAGGAGTGCCCTTGTTGCCGAAAGGTTGCCGGTTCGATTCCCCGGACGGGCAGGAAAAATCTGTGTGGGGAAGTGATTGTCATCACTCACCCAACACCGCTGAAGTGCCCTTGAGCAAGGCACTGAACCCCCAACTGCTCCCCCTGGAGCTGCTTAGTGGCCAACAGTATAAGACTGTGGCCGTACTGGTCAGCTCCCAGGTGTGTGTGTGTGTGTGTGTGTGTGTGTGTGTGTGTGTGTGTGTGTGTGTGTGTGTGTGTGTGTGTGTGTGTGTGTGTGTGTGTGTGTGTGTGTGTGTGTGTGTGTGTGTGTGTGTGTGTGTGTGTGTGTGTGTGTCTCTGTCTGTCTGCGTGTTGTTGGTAGATTTAAACTACACTATAGGTGGTGGACAGGTGCTTAACTTTTGCCCTGTGCCACCTGAGTGCTCTCCATCTTCTATAGAGTAACGTCGCCTTGGCTTAGCCTGCAGGGTTTATAATAAGTACTTAACCGGGGGGGGGGGTCATGTTCCCCTCGGAGGAACAGCTGTCTCTTGTTTGGGGTGCTGCAGCCAGCCTTTAGAGGCATTAGTGGCTTTCATTGCCACCGAAGTCCACAACTGTGGCAAGCTCCCATTCTTGAGGTGTTTTTTTTGTGAAAGTATTTTCAGTTCACACCCTCCGTCCGCCCTTGTCACTGCAAGTGTGATCCTCACCATGGATACACAACACGTGGCTGGCGCTCGCCGTGTGTGTGTGTGTGTGTGTGTGTGTCACATCTTTATGTCAGCTTATGGCCAGCTTACTTTGACTTCTGCTTCATAGCAATTCTGTGAGCATGTCTTAGTGTGTTCTCCTCTCCTCCCCTCTCCCCCCTTTCTTAACCTAGACGTTTATCCACCCCATGTCTAATATCTCACACGCACACACACACATACACACACCCCATTGTACCTTCCGTTGTCGTCCCCAAGCTCTCATTGGTTTCAGCCCTCATCACTTTCAGCTACCACTGTGTTGTGCTGTACCTTCAGTACTATAAGTACCCCTTATATACAGTACTCTGTATGACAAATGGCAGCTGCAGCTTTGATGATTTGTGCTTATTAACATTCAACGCAGGCTTTGAAACTGGATTTTGCCGTTGCCCACACATGGCGGCGGGAAATTGGAATTGGAGTCCCGAGCGAAGGAAGACACCGTTAACGGCCTGATACTGTCACATCCCTTGTGTCACTTCTCAGGAACACACTGTGAATGTTGTGAACGGTGTGAATGCTTGCTGTATTTAACCTCTTCTGCAGACAAAATGACGGAGCTCCTGAGCACGCATGCATGGTGCATGCACACATACAAAATGCACTGACCTAACGGTACCTCCTGTTGTTAACACCCTTTTTGTTGTGTTCCCTTTCCTCCCCACTCCACTCCTCTCATCTCCTGTCCTCTCCTCTCCATGCACAGCCCCAGACAAACAGCACGAAAAACAGCATAGTCACCAGCCCTAAAGGAACCACCCCTTCACCTGCTCTGGTATTTACCTCCTAATAACCCGTGTCTGTTTGTCATAACCCGTAATAACTGTGCATGTTTGTCAGTACCTCGCCTATCTGCCGTCCCTCTTGTTTATCTCGTCTTGGTGGATGTGTATCAGCTGAGACGAGGGCACGGCAGTCTGCCTGTTGGCAAAGGGGGCCAATGATACAGGGATATCTTCACATTTAGTTTTACGTGATGACCATGTGGGTATACTGTATGGTGTGTTCTGGTAACGTGACAGTCACTCCAACCTCCCCCTGCCCTTCAACTTCAATTGTATTGTCACATACCCAGGTTTACCAGTCTGTGTATGCGAGTCGTCAGTATGCAGGTGTGTGTCGTCGTCTATGCCACCGTGCTTCAGCGTGTGCGTGAAAATGTGGGCAAGTGTTTTGCGTGACCATGTAGGAGAGCTTGTGCGTGCGCCATCGGGGATCACAGCGGTGGAAAAAGTACTCACATTCTTTACTTAAGTAAAAGTATCAATACTGCAATGTTGAAATACCCTGTACCCTGGAATTCAAAATTGACTTGAGTAAAAGTACAAAAGTATTGGTACCAAAAGTAGACAGTACTTGTTATGCAGAAGGTCCCATTTCACAAGATTTAAAATGTATTTAAAAAAAGAATCTTTTGAAAATAGCAGATGTACAAGCTTGTGAGCTTGTAGATCGGCTTTTTTCAAATGGCTGAAATGTATAGGGTTGAAGTGGTTAATGTATGTTTTGAATAATAATCTAAATCTATAAAGTAACTAGTGGTCAAATAATTGTAATGTAAATAGAGTCAAATGTACAATATTTGCTTCCGAGATTTAGTTTAGAGGAGAAATAAAAGTACAGAAAATTGGAAACAATTGAAAGGAACCTTGTTACTTTACAAAGTACACGAGTTGTGACCGTCAGTATCTAGTGAAACCATAATGCACACTAAAAGAAGGCTCACTACATAGTGAGGTAAAATGGCCGTGCGTACTGCGGTCGAAGTCCCCCCCCCCCCCCCCCCAGCAATCTCCGTCTATCTCCATCTGCAGGCCCCCAGGTACTTTATTCCCTCTTGTCATTGTCTCCCATGCCGTCGCCACTGCCTGTTGCCCCAGGCGATGGTTGCCATGACGACATCGCCATCATAGTCAGGGAGACAACTGGCCGATGATTGGTCACCGGGAAGGTGTCACTTCCTGTGCGAGGTTAAGAGCCGGGTTGAACGGGGGGGGGGGGGGGGGTGGTGTGTGTGAGTGAGTGTGTGAGTGTGTGAGTGCGTGCGTGCGTGCGTGCGTGCGTGCGTGCGTGCGGGCAGGCGTGCGTGCTCTGATATACACCGGCTGACAGTTGAAGAGCACAGAAAATAGCAGGGAATGGAAGAGGAGACGGCAGTGACTAAAACAAGACTGACAGAGTGAAAGCCAAAGTGCTACTGGGTACTAGGCACGGCAGGGTGGAACACAAGTTTGTCCCTTTTCACTCTTGGTGAAAGAACCAAACTTGTAATTCAAGTTGACTGTTCATGAGTAAATGGCATTTTAGGATGGCTTCCTGCCTTCATTTAGGTTCCCAACCTTTCGGTTCAACCACCCATCTGATGCTGCCACGGCAGCCCATGCATTGTTAGCTTATGTTTATTTTAATGATCAATCAAACAAGTGGGTTCCAGATTGGATTAATGGAACCAATATTGGTTCTTATTTACTGGTATCACTTTGAAAACAACATTTTCAATGTTTTAAAGATAAATACCAGGAATTCTTTGAGGGGTGCTAGCCCCTCCCATGGCCAGCTTTGTGTGTGCGTGTGTACCTCATATCGATGATTTTCTTGGCTGAGGGCATAAAAAGTGAGCTGAGGACGCCAAAAGCGATTGGCCGGAATGTGATGATGTATGATAAGAGCACCCCTGACTTCACACGGGTGTGATTTCGTTACCGTAATTCTAAATAAATGTTTGTGTTTTGCCAATTATTTGAGGACCCACTTGCAATACACAACACAGCCCAAAGGTTGGAAATCACTGACTTTAAGACCACACAACGCTCTCTGGCGATGATGGCAGAGAGACATTGGCATGCAGTCACTGATGCGAGGCATAAATGCCCCTGCACACTAATGTGCTGTGAGTGAAGCTATTGCAGTAAAGTCATTAACCACATGACCCCTGGCATCCCTAATCTCATTAGCATGGTATTTAGTGTGGAGGGGGTAATATATAGTCAACAATTTACATTATGTATAGGGTTTAAGCATCTAAAGGAATAGTTCAATAAAAATTCTGTATGTACAATGTCTGGTTTGCACGCATGCATCAATGTTTCCAAAACAGAATTAAAACTAGCATAAATACAGCTATTTTCCACTAACGGTGCAATAATTTGGCTTCGGACTACTTGGCTTGTTCTGTGCAAGCTGTATGGAGTAATTGTATGGTGGTTTGGCCCTTTTTTAATCTAAAGACCTGGATCTGAAGATCTCCGGGTTCAAGACCTCCTTTTCATCAAAAATGTTATGGAATTGTGTACACGTGTTTATCCACTTTCTTTTGACCCCTAATGGTTATAAAAACTCCCACAATTGACCCTTTTTGCTACCATAGGTCGTAGTTTACCATGAAAACCTGCAAAACCTGTCAGTCCGTCCGTCCGTCCATCACGCATCTTGACACGCTCCATATATGGCCAATACAGAATTCATTCCATATGTTGATTTGACCTAATCGGACCTCATCAAGGTGATGCCACTGACTCTGCCCCCCAGGTTATATAACAGGGGGGGCAGAGGGGGGTCCCACCTTGTGACATTATTCCTCCATCTGCCTGCGTTGTAGAACCCTGCTAAGTGGTTTCTAGCCAGGGTGAGGACTCCTCCAGGGTGAGGACTCCTCCAGGGTGAGGACTCCTCCTCCAGGGTGAGGACTCCTCCTCCAGGGTGAGGACTCCTCCTCCAGGGTGAGGACTCCTCCTCCAGGGTGAGGACTCCTCCTCCAGGGTGAGGGCTCCTCCTCCAGGGTGAGGACTCCTCCAGGGTGAGGACTCCTCCTCCAGGGTGAGGACTCCTCCTCCAGGGTGAGGACTCCTCCTCCAGGGTGAGGACTCCTCCTCCAGGGTGAGGACTCCTCCTCCAGGGTGAGGACTCCTCCTCCAGGGTGTGAACTCCTCCTCCAGGGTGAGGACTCCTCCTCCAGGGTGAGGACTCCTCCTCCAGGGTGAGGACTCCTCCTCCAGGGTGTGAACTCCTCCTCCAGGGTGAGGACTCCTCCGGCCTGGGGGTCCTTGGCAGCCCCCCCTGCGGAGGGACCTACTGACTCAGGCTGGAGGCAAGGTCTTCCACCCGCGCCCTGTGTGTGTGTGTGTGTGTGTGTGTGTGTGTGTGTGTGTGTGTGTGTGTGTGTGTGTGTGTGTGTGTGTGTGTGTGTGTGTGTGTGTGTGTGTGTGTGTGTGTGTGTGTGTGTGTGTGTGTGTGTGTGTGTGTGTGTGCGCGCCATGCATTAGTGCTGTGTCTCTTCTGGCTCTGCGTGTTCGTGTGTAAATGCATATTCTGGGATTTAGCAGACCTCCAAACAACACTTTTCAGCTCCATCCACCCACTCTTTCACTCTGGAGGGTTCTTTCATCTTTCCTTAATACTGTATATATCTCTCTCTTTCATCCAGCTTTGATATTGCTCTCTCTCTCTCGCTCCCTCCTTGTCCACTTGATAGCCGTCCATTCTCTACAATTATGTCACGTTTTTCTGTTCTTTTCCCACTTTCTCCCTTCTGCCCCACCTCCCCCACCCCACCCCACCTCTCCTCTCTCCTCTCTCCTATCTCTAGGAGCCTCAGACTACAGTTATCCATAACCCGGTCGACAGGACGAAGGTAAGCTCATCATCAATACCCCAGTCCTGACTTTCTCTCTCCTCCTCATCCTCCTCATCATCATCCTCCTCCTTATTGCTCCCTTCCTACCGTCCATCACTCACTCAGCGTGATATCTGCTATACCGATGCAAGCGTGCAAGCCTGTGTGAATGAGTGTTGACTGATTTATACTTAGTTGCACTGTCCAACTAAGGCTCATAAACATACTAATTGAACCCCAGTGGCCCACAGAGCGAGTGTGAGTAGTTTGAGTGTTCAAGATGCCATGATTTCTTTCCACCCACATGATCATCAGGTATTATTGAGGGGCGCTAGCCCATCCTATATCGAGCTATATTGTAGATTATTATCTTAAATCTTAACACAGACATTAAATGCTATTGACAATGAATGGAGAATGTACGTATGTATGTGTCTGAGCAAATTGGCTATTTTTGCCATAAGCACCCCTCACTTCACACGGGTGTGATTATTTTTGCGACTGTCCGCAGGTCGCATTTACTATGAAAACGTGCATTTCCCGTCAGTCACCCCACACCTCCATATATGGTCATGCCTTGTGACATCACGTGACACGTGACTTCATCGTCAGGGATGGAGATCCCTGATGATGAAGGCCCGGCCATACCTGGGTCCTCATCAAACCCTGTACACTCAAGACACTGCCCCCGCTGCCACCCTTAGATCTCCATATATGGAGCTGACCTGTCTGACATTCCATTATGTTGATCTGACCTCATCAAATTGTACACTCAAGACACGCTCCATATATGGCCAGTATAGAATTCATTCCATATGTTGATCTGACTCCCCCATGCCAAAGCGCCAGTGCTCGCCCAGCAGTCTGCCGTCACCCAGGCGGATGCGTGCACGCCCACAGGGCATCTTACTGGTTATATAAGGAGGAAGAATTTTGTACAAAAGTGTACAGTATTTGTTAAAATGTTGTTTTTATGTGAACACACCCACCAGTTCAATACGTTTTCCTGGTTTGCCTGGTGGTGATCCACCTGAACTGAAGCTGCACCTACAGCTGTTGTTGTATGATAATTGGATGATATTGTGATGTCACTATATCACGGTTTATTTCATTGGCACGTTTGACTGTCAAGGTTTCAGCCTCCAGGAAGAAGCCCTAATTGCAAAGGGAAGACATCATTGCACATAACAACCACACTAAGGGATCTAATGAAGTACTGTCACCTCATAAACACATGAAAAACTGGAAAATATACACAAATCACTGCACTCCCATCTTTCAGGACTCCTGGGTAGCCACCATAGGGTTATATATAAACTAGAGTAGAGGTGGCCCCGCCCCCCACCTATTCATTTCAATGAAGTTGCTCAACCAGCACATGAAGCATGCGTAAGTAGTAAAGTACACTTTACTTCCTGAGTTGACACTAACGTTAGTGCAGGCGCACTAGCGCTTCAGACGATATACAAGCATGCATAGCAGCGTTTTAAATGCACAAGTCTTGCAATACTACGAGATTTGACAACCAGGACATGGCAGCTTCAATAGTCCTCCGTGGTCCTGGTAGTGTGGTACCCAGGCCACTACAGGGTACAACTGATTATCCTAGCATGGTGTGAGTTTCTATTCCTGCGTCCTGCATGCTTTTTCAGGCAAGATACTTGATAAGTGTGTGTGTGTGTGTGTGTGTGTGTGTGTGTGTGTGCGCACGCGCTTCTATTGAGGTCAACGCGTCTTGCTTCTCCATGCAGGGGGGAATTTTAGGCCCATTTAGTCTGCTAATTGGAAACCAGAGGCTAAATACAGAGCACATAGCTAGAGACACGGGGTTCAAGTTCACTGTTCTTTTTCTTCCCATTGTTTTCTCCAGGCTTCATTTTCAAGATATTGGTGTGTGCCATAGTTGTGTGCCATTAACTTGCAGCTAACCACTTAAACGTTTATACCACTTAAACGTTTATTCTTAGTTACACACTTGTCCCCAAGTGTGAACCTCAACATTTCCACTGTGTTTTTGTGTGTGTGTGGGTGTTGCCACCTTACAACTTAACTTGACTCTGCCTCTTTCTCTGACCTCCAGGAATCGTCTGACAGCAGCAACACCACGGTGGAAGACGAGGACGTGAAAGGTAAGAGAGGATGATGAAATGAAAAAGTAACATCAGAAATGGTGGCTGGAAAAAGGTCCTTATCGTTTATCAATGATGGCTTTGTCCATACATTCCAGAGTAATAAGTCCTGCTGCTGCCAGAAAGGCTATCAAGAAACGAGAATCAATTTTACTGTCATATCACAGGTTTACAGAGATGTAGAAGTGGGTGAGATTTTTTTTGTTGCAATATGTGAAAATATTATATTCAGTATTTTCACATAGACCAGAAAAATATGATGATTAGGTATCTTGGTTTCGTCACCAATTCAGGGAGATATATATATATATTTAAATGTCAATGAGAAACAGATTAACGCTAAAGAAAAACCTTTTTGGATACTACTTCTGGCAAGTTGCACACCAGCTAGGCGTTATGGTGAATGTAAAAACACTGAGGCATTATGGTCATGGTCTGACTGTTAGCAAAATAACTTCAGGACGGATGGTTGGATTTGCATGAAACTTGTGGGATCATTATGCGTCCCTGAAGTGATTAACTAGGCATGTAAAGATTCTCTCAAGAAACACAATTTGTTTCCAGACAAATTACATATATTTTATTATTTATCTTACACTCAATTCAGTAGCAAATGACTGAAACCTTTCCCCCCCCAATTCTCTACAAAGATCCTGTATTCTCTTCCCTTCAGCCCTGTTTTCATCGCAATTCAAATTGCGACTTAATCACAATTTAAATTGTCACCAGTTTGTATCGATTTGAATTGATTTACGAGAAATCATTGCGTGCCTATGATTAATCATCATGGATGTTTGAGAAATCAATGTTTAAATCAGGGGCGCTAGGGATTGTTTTTGGCAAGACTTTTCAAATGACTCTGCACTTGAAAATTGCAACGTGATTTTTTTTTTTTTTTAACCGTCTTCCTGCCATTGCCGAAGCCCTTCGGCAATTGAAGCATTAATTTGATATTAACGCTTGCTGCCATTGCCGAAGCCCTTCGGCAATTGCCCTTTATTAGTGCATATGATTGATCAAGCCATAATGCTACTCACGTTAGCCGGTTAGCTAGCACTGTTGTTAGCACTGCACTGGATCGTTCATATTAATTCACCGTCGCCATAAGAATCCATTCTATCCGTTTCTTTCAATCGCCTGTATCTCCTATTCCTTGTCCCAGATGGCATTTTTGGTCAAAACAGCGTTTCTTTGACGGCACGAGCCGACGTTGTGGAGTGCAAAAATGTACCGGCATTTTTCGATCATGTAAACAAAGGTTGTCTTGGCAACGTAAAGCTGGCAGGGATAAGCTCACTTCCGGTTGAGGCAAAATGTGGCTTTTCAAAATAAGAGCTCAAATTAAAAAAATGCTGGCATGAATTAGGTCCTAATTTCTCAATAAATGGCAGCAGTAAAAGGGTTAAATAACTTTTTATTGAATTTTTATGTTTTCACATAAAGATGAATCAAATGTATAGATAAAGTGAGACAAACTAGAAAGGTATAAATTATAAGCACAATACAATAAAACAGACAAGAAAAACAAATGGCACAGAAACAAAACAAACAAACAAACAAAAGAAAATGGCGAGCAGCACATACACAATACAGTACATGGGCACATCAGAAGGCAAATTGCAAGAGTACAGCTGGGGCTCTCCAATCCAACGAATCACTTCCTTTATAAATCACAGTAGATAGATCCCTGGGCAAGTAATCTATCAGCGGCTGCCATATATTCATATGACACTGTTATTCAAAGACGGAATATGACAGTCAAACATTTTGGGCAGTGGTGGAAAGTAACCAAGTACATTTACTTAAGTACTGTAGTTAAGTAAAATGTTGAGGTATTGGTGCTTTACTTGAGTATTTCCAATTTCCAGTACTTTAACTTCTACTCCACTACATCGCAGAGGCAAATATTGTACTTTTACTCCACTACATTTATTTGAAAAGTTTAGTTACTAGTTACTTTCTAGACCTATACATTTAGTCCGAATAGAAAGTGTGGTTGTACAAACTGTAAACAGGAGCTCGTTGTCGAGGGTTCGAAAATGGTAATACAACAAAGAGGCACTCTGTTACTTTATTTAAACGGCTTAAGCTCAGCAAAGGGCATCAAAAAAGACCTACCTAAGGCTACCAAAGATTTCGTTGAAAATAGCAGATCTCTGATTCAAAAGATTTTTATACGTTTGAAAACCTGAAATGAGAGATTCTGCAATGAGTACTTTTAGTTTTGGTACTTTAATTACATTTTGATGGCAGTACTTTTACTGAAGTGCATTTTGAATTCCCGACTTTTACTTAAGTAAAACATTTGAGTACTTTTTCCACCACTGCTTTTGGGTACAAGTATCAAAACACTAGTCACTGCTCCAGCCTCATTCCCACTGTAGTGACAGGGCAGTTGCTGGGCTAATAACTGACCTGTTACTGACCCCTCATGGAGCCATGGCCGCATTACCGTCTGTTGCTGTTAGAACTGATGACAAGGGTGTGGGGCTGGGGGAAATTGAAATGTAAGAGTCGTTGTAATGCTTGTCAGGGTTTGGCTTTCTCAGAAGTGTTGGCATTTGGCTGAAACCTTTATACTGGGAAACACTCGCACACCTCTGAAATACCAACAAGACCTGCTGGGTGTTGACTGTGTGTGTGTGTATGTGTGTGTGTGGGTGTGGGTGTGTGTGGGTGTGTGTGGGTGTTGCTTGAGGTTTAAACTTTGGAGATAAATAATGTCTTCTTGTGAAGACCTCCTAATGTTGTATGACTTTACATGGTGCTTTCAAGAGGCAGCGTGTGTGCGACTGTGTGTGTCTGTGGTTATACACACCCCTCTTTTCCACCTCTTGCTTTGAGCCAAGCACAATGCATCTCCCTATAAATAAGGTCAGACTTGCAGCATTTTATTGCCAAGCAGAACATGGTCCCGTCTCCTTCCCTCCCCCTATACTGTACTGTGCCATGTTGTACTGTACCTTACCTCTATATGCAGTAAAAGCTATGGTAGTACTGCCCCACCTTCCGACCGTTCTCCTAAAGCCCAAATACCATAACCCCCCAGCACACTAGAGGGCAAGGGCACCTTGTGTCTAAAGGGGTGGGGGTTGGCTCTAAATTTAGCCCCGGTGGCAGCGTGCTCCAAGAAGAGCTAAAGCTATGGCTACCGTCACGTGGGACACGACACAGTCACCCCAAAGATACGCTGGCAACATAGTGGTGATCAGTGCCAGAGACGCAACCTGCAGATAGAACCAGGTGAGAGAGGGGTGGTTGGTTTTGGTGGGAACAGGCCATAACTTATGCTGTTGTCCTTTTTTTTTTTTTTTTTTTTTTCTTTTCTTTTCCTTTTTTTTTTTTTTTTGTAAGATCACTTCATGTCACTGCTCGACAGCTGGTTTGTAATCCAATGCCTGTGCCGGGTGACGGAGCATCTGACCACATAACTTTTCTATTACTCTCAATACTTTTATAGAGAGAATTATGTCGCTGGATTCTGAGCTTTGTTTACCGCAAACTTCTTTGGACCATTTTTTTTTAAAGTTTGCAGCAGCTTTTGTTGACTTTATCTCTGTGAATTTCACTTCGGGAAAACCCAGGGGCAGGTTGAGGTTAGCAACAACTCAGCACCGCAACAGAACACACCCCCCACACCCCCCCCGTCCTCTCCAGTTGACTTCATGCTATGCGTTACTGGGTCGTCTGTCTGTGTGTTGCTCTTCCTGGGTTTGGCAGCTGATTAAACAAACAAGTGATAATTTGTAATGTCCGCACTCACTCTCTCCTGGTCACGGCCATTTTGCTCATTCTGTCTCGGCCCACGGGCCAGGCTGCCGTGAACAAACTCAATAAAGTAGCGTGTATACGGGGTGGACACACAACTGATGACCAGAAGACCAAAGGGCATTGATTTGTACTTTGTGTTGAGAATTGGCTGCCAAGGCAAGGACACTGTGTAGTGAGTAACGTCTTTCCATCACTTTGTTGTTGTTTATCTCCTCCTTCACATACTCTCCTCCCTTCCTCTCTCCCATCCTCACCGTGTTGTCTGTTATATATGTGTGTGTGTGTGTGTGTGTGTGTGTGTGTGTGTGTGTGTGTGTGTGTGTGTGTGTGTGTGTGTGTGTGTGTGTGTGTGTGTGTGTGTGTGTGTGTGTGTGTGTGTGTGTGTGGGTGTGGGCTGTGATCAGGGAACGGTATAGACAGCCCAGTTAAGTCACAGTCCAGCACCAGCTCTCAGCCTGATACCCCTCAGGGCCCTTCACCTGCTGTCTACTGTAAGTCAGCATGGCTTTGTGATGCAGATTGCGCGCGCGCGCTCGCACACACACACACACACACACACACACACACACACACACACACACTGCAACTACGTACAACTAACACACTAACAGCTGTGTGGGTTTCATTTGAAGAGTGCCGTGATTTTTTTTCCTGCACAGTTCCAACCTGCCCAATTTATGCTCTTTCATATGACAATCTACAAGCTGATCTTCAAGCTCACGATGCGGCCAACACAGGATACGCTGTGAGCTGGTAGATCAGCTATATATTTGTCATGCGATGCCATATGATGAAGTATAATAATCATGTTGTTCCTTGCCGGACGCAAAATGCTAGTTTAACCACTCAAACTGTATAGTTTACCGGGGCTCTATACTCTATACTAGTTCCGCATTTTTTTCCCCTCAACACCAAATCTCTTTTCCACAAATAGCCGAATCTACCAGCTTGTAGAGCTGACATTTCTGCCCAAATGTTCACCCCATAATTATAGGCATGCTAGGGTTCATGCGGTTAAAGTCTCGGGATGATACAGAGCTGCCTACAATTATTAATTTTAGAAACCGACATCCAGCCAGCGGCTGACATGTTCTAGTCGCTGGCTGATTAATCGGGTGGCTCCATGTCCAAGACGTTGTGGAAAAAAAGTATTTGAGAAAAAAAGATGAAGTGAAGTGTGCGTGTGATCCATCTCTTCCTCTATACTAGTCCAGTCTATTGTGCCCTGCTCCTCTCAAATCACTCCTGTATCACCCACCCCATGTCTTGAGAAAGGTCCACCGCTTCCTCCCTGTGGACATAGATGGTATTGCAGCACCTGTGTGTGTGTGTGTGTGTGTGTGTGTGTGGGACCCCTCCTCCCCTTCTATTTCTGAGCATGAGCCGATCAACTGTGCATCTTTTATCAATGTATGTGTTCATCACTGAGTGAGCGTCACACTTGGTCTCAGAGACCTCTGCAGGTATTTCACTCCAGTCGATTGTAAAAACATTGCCAGTCAAATAGTACGTTGTGATCTCATGGTAGGGATATGGTCAGTGGTGGAAGAAGTACTCGCAGTACCACAATAAGTATACAAATACGCTATTACGACTACAAGTCAAAGTGCTGGCATCAAAGTATAGTTGCAGTACCAAAGTAAAAGTACTGAAAACAAAATGTAAAAAGTATAACATGGTGGTTAATTGGTTAATGTAGGTTTTGTACAAAGTAACTTGTAGCTAAAGTTGCAAAGTATGTGACTTACGTTATATAAGCAAATTGTGCTATTTGACTGCGTGCGTCAACACTGCGGCCATTGCTCTCCGGACTATGTGTGAACACCGTCGGCGTGGTTCAGAGAGCCTCCCTCCATTCACCTCCATGTCTTCATGTGTCCCTCGCTCCGTCCTTCCACCTCAGCTGCCACTAAGTTTGCCGACCTGCTAGGCTCTGTGCGTAGGGGTTCGGGGCCCACGTCCGACGGCGAGGGGGGAGCCAGCACTCCTCCTCTGGCCAGCCTCTCGGCCTCTTCCCCCCCGCACACCCCCATGCAGAGTAAGTAGCAATCCCTCTCCGCCCGTCGCCCCCCCCCATTTAGACCTGAGGACGATTCTGCAAATGCCTTCTAAATCCTGACGGTTTTCTGAAAATATATATATATGATGTTTGATAATGTGTGATACAGTAAAGATATAAAAAAAGAATGTTGGCCCTATTGAGTATTTCCCTAAAAAAATATTCTAAATCCTCCAGTTTGAGCTTGTAGATGTGCTATTTTTCAATAGCTAAATTATAACAATGTTTAAAACACCAAAAGGGGTTCCCGCCCAAAATGGGTTAAGATTGTCTATCATCATATCTACCAAATGTAATGTATTTTAATATAATTCAGCACTATATATTTGAAGTTTCAATAGTCATGTATGGCCCTTCACTCACTGTATCGAAGTCAGTATGGTCCCCTGGAAAATAAAATAATGCTGCCCACCCTTGCCCTAGTTAAACACTCTCCTAACCTCTAATAATAAATGGGATTATTATACGTGCTTTGGACTATATCCATTCCTGTAGTGTACGTGCTTCATTGATGTCTCTCTGTCTCTCCCTCCTCTGGCTCCATGTTCCTTCATGCATCCTGACCTCTGTCAACCCCCCACCACCCCTCCTCACCCCCTCCCCATGATGCCGTGCAGTGTCCCGCCTCACAGACCTAGTGAGCAGCGTGCGCAGGGCGCCGGTACCCACGCCCCCCGAGGCGGAGTCCTCGACGGGGCCCGCTCCCGTCCTCAATGCCAGGCCAACACCCCCGCCTGCACACACCACCTCCCCACCTCCCCCACGCACTCCCCCCAGCCCCTCACCCTTCTCCTCCCAGAGTGAGTACTGAGCATGAGCACTTCCCTGAGCCCATGAGCCCTGTCAGGGTCCTCTGTGATTGCCTGCCGCGCTGTTGAGGTGTGTTGTGTTGTGTTTTTCGGACGAGGTGCCCTGACTAGAGTGTGTTGGACCTAAGACGTTGTGTGGTTTTACTTCCTGAGCTCGGAGTGTCAATGATTGTGATGCTGATGCATATTAACCTCCTGTCTCCGTCGTGCAGCGATCAACATGTCAGACTTTTTGAAGGAATTGAAAATACAAATGCTACCAAATCAGTGATGTTGTTCTTCAGTTCAGGCTTTGCAAATCAGTGACGTTGTTCTTCAGTACAGGCTTTGCTTTTTGAGTTGATTTCATTGTCGCACAAATAAGCCTTGTTGAGCTTGTTATGTAAAGGTATTGCTAAGTTTATATGGTGTTCAGGTAAGTGTTTTTATAACTCACCAACTGTGTGCAAACTAACTAGGATCCACTGGCTCAGTTAGTCGCTATTCAATGTGACTCAGTGTGCATTTCCTCTCCTTTGCAGCACGCAAACAAGAAATCATCAAGATCACCGAGCAACTCATAGAGGCAGTCAACAATGGAGACTTCGAGGCATATGCGTGAGTCGGCGCTTATTTTAGTGTAGGACTGCAAATGTCCATTATGTTCTTAGCGGTTATTCTATCGATACCTTTTTTTTAATTCATCGAATTACAGAGAAGCATGTTTTTATTTTATTTTCATTTATATGTCAATGAATCCGATTATTTTGGTGAATACAATTTGGTCTCCAAATAAAATAAAGATCATGTGGTCTAGTAGAACCACTACTGGTTGACAAGTGGTACTGAAGGTCAAAATTCAATACCTCCCCGCTCGGTTGTAAAATAAAAATGCACGGGAACCCAGGTTGGAATCCCCGGTAGGACGTGAAAGTATTGTTGTACAATAGAATCATGCAAACATAGCTAAAATCTAAAATCTCATGACGTGTCGCAACATGGCACGTTATGAGCTTGTAGATTATTTTGGGGGAAAATCATTCGTTTAGAGTTTTTATAATCGATCGGTTGTTCATGATTGAGGTACGTGCAAGTGTGATTTGAACCACTCTCCATTCCGCCGATGTACGAATAACACACTGTCCTTTGTTCTGCAGTAAGATCTGCGACCCTGGTCTGACCTCCTTCGAACCCGAGGCCCTGGGCAACCTTGTAGAGGGCATGGACTTCCACAGATTCTACTTTGAGAACCGTAAGAGACACAGCCCTCGTGGAGGCACTAACCCGGTGGTTCCCAAACCTTTCAGGTCGAGGCCCAAAAAGAGAGCGTTTGCCCGGGACCCTCACCCAAACAGCCAATCTACAAGCACACAACAAGGCACTTCACGTTGCGTTGTGAGCTTGTAGATCAGCTGTTTTCACTACGTCTTAATTATTTTTATTTTTATTTATGGAATGGGGTGGTCTAACTAACACAATAAATACAATTGATGTCCTGACTGTACTGATCTTTGCTGTCCCCCCCCCCCAGTTCTGGCGAAAAACAGTAAGCCCATCCACACCACCATCCTGAACCCCCACGTCCACCTGATCGGCGAGGACGCGGCCTGCATCGCCTACATCCGCCTCACACAGTACGTGGACGGCCAGGGCCGGCCGCGCTCCAGCCAGTCGGAGGAGACGCGCGTGTGGCACCGCCGGGACAGCAAGTGGCAGAACGTGCACTTCCACTGCTCAGGTGCACCGGCCGCCCCGCTGCAATGAGGTACGTCCAGAGCATACATCACGGTGAACTGCAGGGTATAGGGGGAGATTTGTGTACAAAAGAGAAAAGAATATTATTTAATAAAAAAAATTAAATGTTCGAAGACAAATGTTTGTGTCACTGTATTTTTACTGTCGTTCTCAGGGGTCGACTCCTATTACATCTGACAAGAGTGCTCAGCTGGAGGGAGAGAGAGACAGAGAGAAAGAGAGAGAGAGAGAGAAAGGAAGAGGAGGTAGAAGGGATGGAATGATAATGTCGGGGAGAGGGGGGGAGTCAGCAGTCCCAGACCTTCCCACACTGGGCCCACCCATCTCAACCCCCAGCATGCATCTCCCCACCCCACTCTGTTGCCACTAAATGCCACTGTAGGCCATCGTACAGCAACCCCACTCTGTTGCCACTGTAGGCCACCGTACAGCAATGGAAACTTGCGGTCACCCCCTCTCTTCCTACTTCTGACAAAGCGGGCAGTTTGAGGAGGGGGGGGGGGTGTGTTCTTGATGTTTTTAAGAACTCAGTATGTGTTTCCTTCTTCCTGTGGTGACCCCATGACCCCCCCCCCCCCCCCCACCCTACTTCCTGGGGTTTTTGTGACCCTATACCCCACCCGTTCTGTGTGAATCCACACCTGTGTGACAAAAACACTGCACTGGAAATACAGTATTGTAAAGTTTTAAGTAAGTTCTATTATAACTAATTATTATGACTATTATTATTATTATTATTATTATTACATAGTTGCAATTGTATATGTACTTTGTATAATTTGAAATTCTTGATGCCAGTGGTTTCTAGAGTCAAAGGAAATCTCTTCTTTTCATTGTTTTTCTCTTGTCTTTTTAAGGAAGCATGACTTATTTTCCCCAATATTCACAGTGGCTGTTTTTTATTGTGGCTATTAGGTGAAAATTTATATTGGCAGTTTTTTCATTTTTTTTTCTTCTTCTTTTTTGTAATTTGCTTCTTGTATTGTTTCTATTATACTGCGCCCAAACTCACTTTTTTTTTGAAGGACAGTGTCTGACCGGGAGTCAAGCGTGCATGAAAGAGGTAGGGTGTGTGTGTCCGTGTGCGGTAGTAAAACCTGGATTTATACTTTGTTGTGTAGTGATGTCACCCACCGAAAATAGCAAATGAAAAGCTCACAATGCATTGCAGCGCAACACATTGTGAGCTTGTAGATCTGCTATTTTCGGTGCGTGACACCAGCACGTAACTATATGTCAGTTTGAAATTGGCACATAGTAAGTGCTTATCCAAAAAATAATGATTATCTATTTTTTTCCCATTTAAGATTGGCATTGTTGAATCTGAATAATTACAAACATACTAAGGTGTCAAAGAAAAGGCAGTTCAGATTACAATTGTTTTCTTGTACATTTGCCATCTTTACATACTATACTAGCTCTGTAGTGTAAGTTATATCAGGACCTCCTTGCACTCTAAATGGTAGTGGCAAGCATGCTGCACATATCACAGGAAGACTCATCTACAGAACATAATACACAATATAGAAGAAATGCATATCGTTTCCCCCTAGCTCACGTTATTACTGAAAGGAGTATTTTTTGGTTTCCTGGTCAAGGGGAAATCCCTTTTAGTGCTTCACCCAACAGATGACTTCTCATGTGGCTCAGATGAGCGCATGGGGGGCGTTATAAACACAGTAAAGTCCTCCGTGTTCATTTGACTCAAGAATGTTCAAATGTAAGAGTCCAGATTTGGTTAAATTTCTTACATTTCTTACAGTTACGCATGGATAATGAACAGGGCGTTAACAGGATTTCCCTGTGTACTTTTCCTTTTACCTTGCATGTTTGCCTCGTCTTCTCCAATCCTACAGGCAACATTGCAGCCTTACTTCTAAAGCCATAGCGTGTCACACGCACGGTCCTTCTGTCCATTTCCCACATCAAACCACTTAGATAAATGCCATTCTGAGGCGTCCTCAGAGTCCTGTCCACTGTCCATACGTTGGGTCAGTGATGACAGTTTACATGAGAAGAGGAGCTAAGAAGCTCTATGAGTTTGACACATATGCCAGAAGAAAGATTTGATCACCCACGAGGCCATTGTTTCTCATTTCTGGACAGTGATATACCAGTTGGTCTGAAAGGATGTCCTGTGTGTGTGTGTGTGTGTGTGTGTGTGTGTGCGCGTGTATGAGAGAGTGCATGTCCACTTCCATTAATGTGTAACCTACTCCTTCCTTACATGGAGATCTTGGAGTTGTATGCTGTGTGTGTGAGAGAGGAAAGTTTGAAGGAGAAGGCTTTATTTTAGAGGACATATCAGCCCTCTGCCTTCAGTCCACAACTTGTACTTTTCTTATCATTTAGTTTTTCTTACTTGTTTTCATATTTTTATCACCATGCTCTTTGACTTGTGTCTTGTGTTAACAATCAAGTGTTATTATCAGCTTTTCTTAGAAACGTGTTTGTGCCAGAGGTTTTGACGGGAATGAAAAGATGGACTTTACAGAGCTGACAGTCGACTGGAGCTTTGACTTCCAATGAGGTCAGTTCAGTAGTTCCTTAACTATCCGTCATTGGCTGCCTTCGGAGTGTGTGGCCACTATTGGTCAGACCGACATGAAAGGGACTTGACGTGTCTCATTATTGGACAGGCAGTCAGCCGGTGGCTAGTCCTCAGGTTTATATTTATTTTGATTATTTATTTATTTATTTGAGGAGATGTTTAAAATTTGCCTTTTTTTCCTGTTGTTTTTCCTGTTGTACAGCCTCATGCTCTGTTATTATTCAAAGGGACATCACTGCATGTAAGCACAAGTTTTCTTTTAAAGGGATAGTACACCCAATTTACATCCTGCATGTGTGTGTTTTACTGTAACTGACCAATGCGGAATGTTTTTCTTTTCCTGCGGCTACTATATAATTTCCCTACGTTGCATTTTCTTTTTTTACTTTTCCACTAAAGCTGAGTTTCAGAAAGCCCTGCTTTACCAGAGGGGAACATTTATGTAGAAACATGACAACAGGTGTGTATTTTGTGTGAACTATCCTCCAAACAAAATGTTTTGTCACATTATTGTTGTATGTGTGATAAAGCTTTTGACCTGCAGGCTCTAGGGTAAAGGTTGTGTTTGCCAGGTGTCATCTGCTAACAATGTTCACACTAAGACGACATGGTAGATCTGTTTGTGTCCATTTGTAACTCAGTGTCTACAAATGTAACCAAATGGACTCATAAGGTTCATTTGTAAGTTGAATTATCATTCACCAAACATGACCCCCTGGCCCCTTCAAAATAAGAAAATGCTGCATATGTACAGTAACAAAGGCTTTATTCCTCTGTTCTTCTTAGTGTTTACTAGCCTTGAAGTCAATAAGATTCACCTTTTTAAATGAGGGAGAATACAGTGTTACACAGCTGCAACTAACTAGCATCGTTTTCTTTGCATGATGACGAGACACTTGTTTTATGGTGTTTTTTTCCTTTTTATTTGGTTTTATTTGGTTTAAATGGTCATTTTCTACTGAATGCTGGTATACAAAACCTTTCTCTATCTATTTTCTCAGCTTTGTAGGCACATAACTATTTTTGTCCCAAGATGATATTGAAGAGGATTATAATGACTATGTTGATGATGATGGTGGTGGTTGTGGTTTTGGTACTAATAAGGATGACTCAGTATGAGGATAGTTGTGTGATGTTATGATTATTTAGCATGCTTTTCTACGGAGCTCTGTGTTGTCAGTGCATGCTGGCTGACTTTTGTAGAACAGGACATGTTTCACCCAACCAGCAATGATGGCACTTTGAGGAACAACACTTTTATCCAACTCGGACTGAATGCAGTCCACTTGACTAGGGGGTGCAATCACACAGGAGAAAACAGGACACGGGACACAGATGGCCTAATGTCTAGCCAGATTTTTTTTTACTGTCGGGTCGAAAATTGCGGATCTATACAAGTTCATCCGTTGGAAATTGAGCGTCAGCTTACAATAGGCCTATAACATAATGATCAGTGTGCTAATTCACAGCAGCTTTCCTTTTCAGAGCACTTTGGCTTTGGGTCAATGCTATAGCTCTACTGACCTTCAGTCAGTTTTAACACGACCGTGTTTTAAAGTCTCTCTAAAGCACTGCTGTCTTATTTTCATCGAATGATCGCTGTGCTGACAACACCGAGCTAACTTCCTTTTGTATGTTTCTTTCACCCTTTCCTTGTCCCTCTCCCTCTGTTTCTCACCTTATTCAGTCATTTCTTCTGCAGATGACTCCCCCCCCCTTGTCTTTTTTTCTGTTTGGGTTTCTTCTGTATAATATTAATCTTGATCTATCTAGTTCTCTGACTCTTCACATTATTGCTCTGTTCTCTTATGTGCTTCGTGTGTTTCTCTAACTTCAAGAAAAGTGTTGTGTTATCAATAAAATGACAATTTAAGTATGCAACTGAACATGTTTTGTCTTTTGAGGCTGCAACACAATGTCCGATTTCTTTTTTTAGATTAATGAAAAATGGAACATTCACATTGTGTGTCAGCTACAGCTGAACAGTATATGTTTTATGGCAGGGGTCCTCAACTAGAAATGCTGAAGGTCCACAAATAATGTTTGAATAAGACCATGGTCCAGTCTCATGCGCGCGCAAATAAAATTGCGGGTCGCGGGCCCCACGGGGTGGGGCTGCCCCCCTCGCCCCCCACCCCTAGAAACTACTATGCCTGTTTAGTACAGTCAAACCAAGCTTATACAAATCGGGTCCCATCCAACCAACCATATACTCATTATACTGTACGGTGCAGAGTAGAGACAAATATTCACCTCCAAAAATCAAATTTTGTTCATTCAACTGAATGTGTGAATGTGTCACTGCGACCCATTTAACAGCTAGTGAGCCAGTCAGCGCAACATTGTCATCAGGACATGCGCACACACACAATCAGTCGGTCCACATTCAGAGCGTTAATTGGGGTTGCTCTCTCGCGGTCGCGGTGACTTTTTTTCTTCTCTTTATTCTATCATTTCTCCAGGGTCCGCAGAGAGGCGGACCGCGGCACACGACCGGACCGCGGTTGAGGACCACTGTTTTATGGTATGCAGGCATTGACAATGTACATACATCTTTGTGTGTTTGTCTGCTTTCCGCCAGTAGGAACTCATGTAGCCTATATATAGTTTCCTGATTAACCACGTTTAATCCCACCGCTCAAAACATTTGCAACCTCTCACCTTTTGCTGACCTTTTTTCAAAATAATAAATTAATAATGGTCACAGGCGGCACGTGCAAAAATTGTAGGAGCACATTACATGTGACCTTTTTTCTCAATTGCGTTTTGTATAATTTATCAGTTTTACATTTTAGGATACATTTCTAATCACTCTTTAACAATAATCTGCATTGTTAGCATTCAGTGTAGATTAACAACTACAGATGCAGATGCATTTGCCTTCCCTAATGGGTCCTAGTAAGACACAATGACAAGATGCTGTGTGCATCACGCCTTTCTGCCAACAATCAACAGAAGCTGGCCAGGAAAGTCAATCTTTATTGAAAAAAGATGCCATGTACAAGCATCACGGTGGCATATCCTTGGCATCTTATAACCAACCTTGAGCGTATGCCACATCGAGCTCACTGTCGGGGGCATCACGGGTGAACCCTTTGAGTCTTTTAGACCAGCGTCACACTCGCTGGTACTCACTACATACAGCATTTTTGAGTGGTGCAACCACTCCAAAGAACAGCAATGTCCGTGTCTATGTGTTGGTCACCTATGTGACGTTAATGAGCACCAGTATGTACCAGTAGGGGCGCTGTAGTACTGCACTGTTGCCTGCTAATGAGAGAGAGAGGGGAGTTGCAACACTCGGTTCACACGGGTGTGATTTTTTTCTCAAACTGAAACACTAGTGGGATTATTATTTCATGTCAATAAGTACAACTATCAGACAGTGTAACCCAGGTAAAATAATGCTTAACTTATGTTATGATATGAATGATAAATAGCAGTCAACTTCTGTGTTTTGGCATGGTTGGGTTTCACACCTAATGCGTAATATAAATCATATAAATCGTACTCCAGACAACCTCGTCCAAGCATATCCGTTCTCGGGTACATTAGTATTCATACTAATCACAACATCTGGAAAGTGGACCCAGGTCCGGATTCGAGACCCTAGTGTGACTTTGCCCTTTATTAGTTCATCATTTCCCAAATTTGTCCAAATCTTTCAAAAATAGTAGATCTAAAGGCTCACAACGCGTCACGATGTGAGTTTGTACATCTGGTATTTTCACTACGTGTTTCATAAATGGAGTCAAAATACAATGTCTTGGAAATGTATAAGTATATAAAATAAAAACTCATATGGAAAGAAATACAGAAATAGTTAGAGTCCAGTGCTATGGCCAGCTGTTGATCACCTCCCTCGCCATCAGACTAGTTTGACCAGTCTCTCACTGGCCTCCCACAGTTTCTTGGCCACACCGGAGTCTCTGGCAAAAGGACGCAGGGTGGCCGGCCGGCAGTCTACAAAGTAGCCCCCGCTGTGTTGGGCGGCCTCGTCCGACACGGCACAGTAGACGACCGTCTGAGCGCCCAGCTCGCACGGCACAAAGAACATCCACATGATCACCTGCATGAGCATCCGGAACAGGAAGGAGAAGTGGTAGATCCAGCCACTCTGGACGAAACCTGGAGCACACAGAGCCACAGACAGAGATGTTAGGACCAGTGGGGACGAAACCTGGAGCACACAGAGCCACAAACAGATGTTAGGACCAGTGGGGACGAAACCTGGAGCACACAGAGCCACAGACAGAGATGTTAGGACCAGTGGGGACGAAACCTGGAGCACACAGAGCCACAGACAGATGTTAGGACCAGTGGGGACGAAACCTGGAGCACACAGAGCCACAAACAGATGTTAGGACCATTGGGGATGAAACCTGGAGCACACAGAGCCACAAACAGATGTTAGGACCAGTGGGGACGAAACCTGGAGCACACAGAGCCACAGACAGAGATGTTAGGACCAGTGGGGACGAAACCTGGAGCACACAGAGCCACAGACAGATGTTAGGACCAGTGGGGACGAAACCTGGAGCACACAGAGCCGCAGACAGAGATGTTAGGACCAGTGGGGACAAAACCTGGAGCACACAGAGCCATAGACAGAGATGTTAGGACCAGTGGGGACGAAACCTGGAGCACACAGAGCCACAGACAGATGTTAGGACCAGTGGGGACGAAACCTGGAGCACTTAAGTTCATACACACTATTGAAACAAAATCGCTCTCTCTGTTCCAGGTGGAGAGGAGCTCACAATTCATTTTCAATGGAAGTCACCCCCCTCCCCTCCCCTCCAATATCACCTATGAATTTTGTAACGGCATGTAACGATTCACTCAACTCATATGATTCGAATCACGATAATAGGTTCACGATACAATGTTTAACGATTTTTTAAAACACCAAATTCCAAACTCATTCCAAATGACTGAAAAATCTATATTATTTCTCTTACACATTATTTTTTAAAGGATAATTCCATGCTAGAATGCTTTCTTATCTTTCTTTGTAGTTGTTACGTCCCCACCAAAGAGGTCCAGGTGTTATTTTGTGCAAAAGCTCCTTATTGGCTATTTCCCTTTGGTGGGGACGTAACAACTACAAAGGAAGGTAAGAAAGCCTTTTAGTATGGAATTCTCCTTTAAACAATGCTTTGTTTTCTCTTATCCTCAAATGACTAGCAAATGACTGAAAACCTTTTTATAATCAATGTTCATGCTGAGAAAGATGCTGTATTTTGTTTTAGGAAATCAATTTAAATAGTCTGGTTATTAGTATTATTATTAGGAACTTTGAATCGATTTTAATCGATTTACGATAAATCGTTACATGCCTACTAGTGTACTTGTGTAACAGTGGTGTGTTCTACCCAGGGGGGCAGTCAGACAGATATTTTGTGAAGCCACTAAGGAAATGAAAGTTCATATAATGGCCTGTTGTGGCGCTGTCATTGGACACAGAAAAACCCATAGCCCCATAGAAGTCCATGTATTTGGGCCCAACTTCACCTAGACTGTATTACCTTAATAAACATGGTCATGAATACTTTCTGCTTCCAGTCACTAGTTTAAAGTCTCATTTCTAATGTCATAATATTCTTTTTGGAAAATTATGGTGAACGCTTTGTCCATATTTTTTACAGTCTATGGTTCTACCGTGGAACTGATCATACGGCGTATAACGTTAAGAACAAACTGAGAATTGGCGTATGCCATAGACATAGATGTACCTTCAAAGGAGCGTATCTGATATTCAGGAGGGGCAGAAGGCAGCAAGAAAATGGACTTCAGAGGCCAACAAAACTACTAACTAACTAAAGTTTTTTGGGAAACGGGCAGAAATGTTGTCACTTCACTTGTTGTAGGTGTCGGGACATTAGCATCATAAAAGCAGCGACCATATACAGTACATGATGTCATCTCAGCGGAGGTAGGCTACTGTGGTGTCCAAGTGCTCGCTAAATCTGAATGAATGTCCGTCTCACCCATAGTTATGCATAAATATATATATATATATATACACACACACACACACAGTATATTCAGTGACCACGGACGTGCGTGCCGTGGGTGTGGGCGGGAATAAGTATAGTATGACCTGAAAACAAGTCTAGAACATGCCAGTGTGTGTAAGCTAGTACACGGAGCTTCTCGTGACGTCTCACCAGGATGCACCACATAGGTGGTCAGCCCTTTCCCCTCAGTGATGCGGGCCAGCTCCTGGCTGAAGTAGATGTTGGCCAGCTTGCTGCGGCAGTAGGTGAAAAACGGCACCAGGTTGTAGTTGAGGTCCTGGAAGTTCAGCCTCTGGTACTTGTAGTTGGAGCATGTGAGGGTGATCACTCTGCTGGGGGCGCTCTCCTTCAGGCAAGGCAGGAGCAGGTTGGTCAGCAGGAAGTGGCCCAGGTGGTTGACCCCGAAGCACATGCTGAAGCCGTCGTCCGTCCAGTCCAGAACGCTGGGCATGCCTGCATTGGGGCAGTAAAATGGGACAGAAAAGATTGAAAGGAGACATCCAAGTATGATGAGGCAGCTGAACCGCAAATGGGAATGGAGGAAGATACTCGTTGACTGCCAAGAATGACATCTATAGACGTCCTTCAGTATCCAGCACTTAAAACACGATTGAGCACTCTTCTGCAACCTGTGAGTTAACCCATTTTGACTTGAGATCAGATTAATCTAGGGTTAATCTAGCTTCCAGATCAGATAAAACAAAATGATCACCATAACAACTCGTATTTCACAAAAATAAAAAAATCTCTATGTTCCAGACAGCGTTTTTTGTGTCATGATGCAACACTTGGTGAGCTTGTACTGTACATCGGCTAGTTTTGAAAATCATTGCCTATAATAATATGCCCAAAATAGGGATGCCCGCCGGTTACTAGTTTGAAAGTGTTTCAGCTCAATCAGGTTTTCAACAGACTCACCAGCGTTGTTGACGAGGATGTCCAGACGCTTCTCTTTCTGCAGGAACCTCTTACAGAATTCCCTGATGCAAGACATGTTGGCCAGATCCAGCTCCATGTAGAGAACGTTGAGACTGTGGCTCTTGAACTTAATCTCTCTCACAGCCTTCTCCGCGTTCTCCACATCTCTACAAGCGATGATGACACGGGCTCCTCGCATCGCCAGAGCCACGGCTGTCTCTTTACCGATGCCAGAACTTCCACCTAGAATAGAAATTAGGGGGGCAACAATGAATCGATAGTTACAACTTACATCCTTAAGCATGGGCGAAGCTTGGGGGGGTGCAGGGGGGCACTGCACCCCCCCTGCAACTTAACTTCTGGCTTCTGACTGTAGTTTGTAATCATCTCTCTTATCATGATATGATGACTCGCTGTACGGCTGTAGTGCATGTGTGTATGTGTGTGAGCTGCTGTACTACCTAAATAACTCATTTTTACGGGTTAGGGCATTGTAAAAACGCTAAAATAATAAAATAAAGGTAAAAAAGAATCGGGTGTCGTTCGCCAAGCAGTCGCACCCCCAGGCGTCAAGTTTAAGCTCTGCCTATGTCCTTAAGAGAAATGGTTAAAAGCAAAACATGTGCATTATTTTAATTTCATTATTTAAAGACGTACAAATATACACTACTATGAAAAACAGGAAGTCATCATCATAAAGGGGAAAAAGGGAACATGTAGGCTACAGACAGTATGGGAGAAAAGGGGTGTTTTGTTCTCAAAACAAAGTGGGGTCCAGGGACCTATGGGTTAATTCATTGAGAGGGTTCCACATGGACGGACCCTCACACACAGTTCTATATACAAATGGAAGTAAATTGCTTATGGGTCCACTCCATTTGGTTCCATTTGTACATTCTCAGACAAGTTGAACCACTGGTGTTTTCAGTAGGGGGTCTGATCCGCCCTACAGAAACTGGTGTTTCTATAGGGGGGCCGGAACAATCGATGAACTGATTTTACAAATACGTCCTGTTTACCACAGACGTCATCACCAATTGACCAGGGAAACACAAAAGTTTGCAGTCACACAATTGGCAGGTGGTGTGATTAATTACCCAGCACCTATCGCAAAGCACCTGCCAATTGTGTGACTGCAAACCTTTGTGTTTCCCTGGTCAATTGGTGATGACGTTTGCGGCAAACAGGACTATTTGTAAAATCAGTTCATCGATTGTTCCGGCCCCCCCTCGCCCGGAGAGAAAGATGTCCGTGTGCATCTCTTGAAAAAGTGGAGATAATTGACTAAATACACGTTTTGTGCCAGAACTTTCACATGGATATAAAACTAGAGGACCATATTTCACTCCACGTCTTTGGAATTATTTAATGGGTGAGTACAAACTGAGCATTTATCACATTTAGGCCGCACATGTTAAAGTTCTACCACAAATCAAGGAGGGTGTACTATGGCTCTTGTATGTGAAATACTGTACATACTGTATGTAACAACAAGAGCCGTTCTAGGGCTAATACAAATTATATGGCATCAATAGAGATTTGCATACCTGTGATGAGAACCGTTTTCCCATCAAGTCTTTTCAGGTCGCTGCAAAACCTTCTCTTTTTCATCCATTTCAAAATAAAGAATGCAAACAAAGACGCGACAATCGTATACAACACATACATTTCTTTAAAATTAATGAACCAGGAAGGAGAAGACCCCCACAGACAGTGTCTGTCTGATGCTGAGACGATGAGACTGCAGGCAGGCAGCACGTAGCTTGATGGTTTAGTTATCCATTAAGTTCTCAAATGTTCTAGATGAATCGAGGTGATTTCAGGTATTATCCTTGGTGAACCCATGATCTTAAATAATCACAGTTGATGAGAATGAAAAGCTCTTCGTCCTGCGATGAATGAATGTGTTATTCTCTGAAACAGCTGACATTTTTCTTATTCTCTATGATAATGGAGGATCACAATCAATGTTTACATGTCCACACCGCCACCTATTGTACCAGCTGTGACACTGACTATAGTTTCAAACGCTGGGCACCATTAAAACATGTTTTTGCTTAATTGGCTATATAATTAGAAAAATCATTTTGGGCATAAACTAGAAGTTGAAGGGTCCATTTTGGTCTCCCGGCCCCCCCACACCCTTTGGGGAAAAAATAGCTAATTAAACACGTCACATGTGCCGCTCTGCCCACAACATTTAATCCCTTTCTAAATAGAAGTAGCACTATCTTTTGCGCAATAACTAATGTAGAAATAGGCTACTTTTTCTACATTAGGTAGCCTATTACTATTCCTACAGATTTTGTATTGCACAAAATACCACACATCAAATCAATTCGGTCGTACAATCAACCTCGCTTGGATTTCTTGGATCATAATGATACTTATTGGCCCTGCTTGTGCCAGATTACATTTTGTGCCATAGCTGTGTTTTCTTCAAAACACACTTACTTTTTGCTACTCTACTACTACAGATGTTTTCCAAATAAATATAAATAAGTATGAGATAATGTGATCAAGATGTAGGCCTCTGCCCGGGCAGAGGCCTACATCTTGACTACAATTTTTCACATCCCATTCCAAGTGGCTATGACCAAAGTTTGCGGGCCCTGGGTACTTGGGTAGGCAACCCGGCCGGGAGAAGACCTGTGCTCAGAGGAGCAGACTTTTCTAGTCGAAATCTGCAAAGTAACTAAAAGCTGTGAGCCTGTCAAATAATTGTATTGGAGAAAACTGCAATATATTTGCCTCTGATATGTTGTGGAGTAAGTACGCCAATACAATACGATATTTTCGAGGGGCGCCTCCTATATACTGTACAGGTTTAATGTTTGTTTTTAGTTTGTTGTTTTAAAAACGCCATTGACAATGAAGTCATATTGTCCCTCATTACGTCATATTGTCTCTTTATTGTTAATGGCTTTTAAGGTTTGTGTTGGCACCGTTTGTTTTACATCACCACATTACATCACGTAATCAGCATGAGTTAGACTTTAATATATTAGCGCCCCTCATTTCACACGGGTGTGATTTTTTTTTACTTTAAAGCGATGGTTCTCAACCTGTGGGACGGGACTGCCAGGGGGGTCCCCACATCATTTATCACATGAGATGACAGTGAAGTGACAATTTAAAGACTTTTAAGACCTTTTTAATAACCTCAACAAAGGGAAACAATAGAAAAAGACCATTACTGCATCAAAAGTAAACTCATTATAGCCTACTATAAAAACTGGTGAAACATTGCCAAATTGTCAAATAATATAAAAAAGAGGCAAGAATTGTGAAAATGGCAAGAATTATGAAAATAGCCAATCTATAAGCTCACAACGCGCTGTGTAATACCTCAGCTCCTACAATTCCAAGTGCTTGTCAGGGTAGGAGGGTCCCCAGTTCAACTTCAAAAGTCGACTTTAAAGTCGACTACTTGGTGAATATAGTTAGTTTGAAACACTGCTCATTATAATGTACGTCACATATGGGACAGCATCTGTACACTGTGCATAGAGCTTTTGACACAGGATAACATTTCTAAATGACAAATGCCATATACTGTAGAGTTCAGAAACAGAATTCAACTTTATTGTCCGTGTTTGATTCTCAGCCATTGTGAAAGGAGCTGACTTTACTCGTGTCGCTTTTGGTTATTTGCCAGCACTCGGCCCCATATTAATAAACTGACTTGTCTTGGTTTTGAGGCTGTAGATATTGGACTTCCAGATCTTATGGAGTCTTTCCGAAGTCTGCACTGGATGTTTTTTTGGGCAGCATTGTCCTGGCTAATCAAAAACCACTGTCCTAGAGAGCATAAAATTAAACTAACTTTCTTTGTGGCTCAGCAGCAGATTTGAACCGGAAACACATACTCTATGAAGGTCATGGTGTTTCCAGAGTCTATATTGACCCATATGTACAGTCTTTATAGATCTAAATTAACACTGTGTATTGTTGTCCTATATTCGTGTCGTGTGGCTGTCTGTCCTCCTCTCCCAGGAATCTAAGAAGAGCGGGACATTCTACCGTGGGACACTGAGCTGCTTCTGTTGCGGTGGCTGCCTGTTCTATGGTTCACAGCACCAGCACACCTGGATGATGCAACGTGGAGTGGAGGACAACCTTTCTGTCTGACATGCAGGTTAATGTTGTTCTCTTAAATGTATCTCATCGTAACCAATATCAACACTATACAGATCTATCTGTTTCGTTCCATTCGCACTTACATTCATGCTGAGAGGATGTTACTGTGTATGGACATTAAAAGCAGTGACAATTTGTTGATTTATATATCAAACGTAATGTGCTTGCTTAAAGGTGCAATCCACAAGTTGTATGTCCTACCCATGTTTTGAACCCAGGACTCCCACATGAGAGACTAAACATCTACTGCTCAGCCAAGACAAAATCCCTTGGACACCTTATTGCCCTTATGAGCTTGAGGCAGGGCAACTTGTCAACCAAGTGTCCAACCTGACACCAGGGTCTACATACATTTATCAATGGAAGAGTAGGGAGACCACCTCCAACCACTGCAGATGTAGGCCTCGTTACATTGCATTCACATTCTCTACCATACTGGCTTAAAATAACTTTTTATTAATTAAAAGAAGATCCAGATTGCAGCTTTAATTTTCTCAGTTTGTGGTTGTAGCCTATATAAAGAGACTGTCTTGTCCTATCTCTGAATTCATACTTGTTGTGCTGTTGGCAGCAGGGCGCTCTGCTTCGGTGTAAACTGAGACGGCCTTTGGGAAGCCTCTTCTTTGAAAGCATGAGATTCCATCATTCCACTGTGCTTTGCTCTCAGACTCCCAGACAGACCATTAGCCACAAAGTTCTAAACGCCTGAACTCTGGTTGTATCAGCTTCGTGTTTGTAAATGGGAACCACCTGTGTCCCCCTAATGGCTCAGTTCAGCTCCATGTTCCCACCATGACCTCTCTGAATCAATGGTATTGTAGTTCTCAGCTGTCGCCACTAGAAGACAGTGTATCCCAGTCTATTGTAGCCATTGGCCTTCATGAGAGAAAGCACTGTTCCTGCCATCTCATCGGCTGTCTCTTTGCCAAGTGAAAGTCCCGTAGGCCTATTCACAAATGTACTTGAGTAAAAGTACAAAAGTATTGGCATCAAAATATACATAAAGGGGTATTCACTTTAGAACACTTTGTGGTCGTTTTTACGTCTATTCAGGCTTTTGTGTGCACACCAAACAATTAGCTGCTTTAACCAGTATTTGTATATTTGATATTATTCATGTGATAATTTTTTTATCAGCATGCTCACAAGGTTTTGAGCTTGTAGATCTGCAATATATAAATAGACGTATAAAATAGGGTGCAGTGTTAAAGCATATCTACACATTAATTTGTCACTAGAGTTTTGTTTAAATAACTACACCGGTGCCCGGCTGTAGATCTAGCACAGAGTCGGTAACGATGGAGGTTGGAGATCCATGCCCCACCCTGTTGTACCCGTGTCAGAGTACCCGTTCCACCCATCTGTTTGTGTCCCTTTATTCCCATATAGTTCTGTGTCAGGCTGCCAGGCATGCCCAAATATGGAGTGTTGAGTTGTGTCAGAGCTGTCCAGAGCCCGGGAAGAAGCCTTTTGTGGCGGTTCTGGACAAGCTTGGGTCCGACCGACTCGACACCGGGCACTGCACTCCCTGGAGGGGTGTGGAATGTCCTCAAGGATATAACATAATGGATAACATCTATAATACTTTTATAAGCCATTTATTTATGTACAAAGCACTCTTTGTGCTTTACAGAAAGGATCTACACACAGCGTAGAAGAGGCAATGCAGGTTATAGAAACCGCTGTGGTGTATTATGTCCATATGAAAAACTAAATGTTGAGGAAAGAGGCTCTCCCTCATCCACCCCCCCCCCCCCCCCCCCCACACACACACACACACCCCACAGGGATCCTGTTCCATTTACCATCCTCTTCTTATTAGTGCTACAAGTTTGAGACTTCCTCTCGAGTCGATAGCTATCAGGGATGGGTAGATCTTCTATCAGATCTGGAGCTCTGTCGCGCCCGCTCGGTGTAACCGCAGGCTGAGTCACAGCTGGACACAATAGAACCTGAGTATTAACACCCCCACCCACCACGCGCACGCGCACACGCGCACACCATGAAAACGAATGGCTTTCATAACCCGTTGCTGTATGTATGGAGCAGATGAATGGTATTTATTAAGTCAGGCTTTCGTGACTCATCCACGCACTGAAATCATCAAAACGCATTGAAAATGTTAAAATTTTCAAACGCATTCCTCCCGAGGCCTCTAAAGTCAAGTGCTTTTTGGCTCTGCGTGTGAGAGGCTAAGACATATTTAGGTTTGGTAGTTCAGTTTCTTGTTTCCAGTGGTGGACAAAATACTCCCAGTAGGCTACTCAAAGTATAGGTACTCCTGATCAAATATTACTATATTGCTACCTATAACTACTACAAGTGAAAGTAGCTTGGTCCAATTTGTTCTTGAGTTTACTTGCTTTTAAAAATATGCATACAAGTATTTATTTTTAAATAAATATCAGTATAGTCTGGTGACCACCAGAGAGACGGGTGACAGCCGGAATGTAGACGGCACCCGGGTGAGCAGTATGGGTTAGCGCCCCAGCCTGTGTCCTTCGTGAGGACACATGAGGTCCATTATAATCCACCTCTCCTGAATGAAGTGCCTGGTGCTGGGAGTCTGGTGCAACGCACGGGTCCTGGGCCTGGTGAGAGCAGGAGTGGACCTGGTGAGACATAGGAGGGGCCCGGACAGGAGTCAACCCACAGAGCCTAGTCCTTCCACGTGCCAGAATTTGGTTCTCCCAGTCCCGGCAGAGTAGTTCCGGAGCAACGGATTGTGTGGCCTTGCTCATTCCCTGATGGACTGATCGAGGGTAGCTACTGGGACGTAAGTCAGGATTTGATCATCCCCGGCTGGGTCGCCTGAGTGAGGGGTATGATGTTGGTAGACCCGAAACCCTGTTGACCTCAGGATACATCACAGAGGATACGTCCCAGGTGCATCCATGCGTTGTATTTTTAGTTAGTTATAGTTTCTTTTATAAAATATCAAGAATAGTGAAAATAGCAGATCTAAAGGCTTATAGATCTGCTATTTTCACTATATTTTAAATGGGGCAGAGGAGTCAAAAGTACAATACAGTATGTGTCTGTTGGAGTCTGGAGATGGAGATAAGAGGTTTCTCCCTGACAGCAACGATGTACTTCATGTATGATGTCCAGTGGTGTGGTGTCCACCACTGCTTATTTGTGACTGCTGCTCAGGCGGCCCAGATCCATGCCGACAGATTAGCCATTTTCACATTATGTGGTGGTTTTTACAAAGAGTGCCCAAGGGACACCAATGGGCAAGTCAAAATCTCAATGCACAGTTGCACACTTGCATTCAATGCGTTGTGAGCTTGTAGATGTGAGCTTGTAGATCTTCTATTTTTGATTTCTTGAATCATTTAGAAAAATGTTAACACAAACCATGACAGTTAACAGCTGTTAAGAGCTACAGTATACCTCTGCAGTGAAACCAGGACACTGACTGTGTGTGTGTGTGTGTGTGTGTGTGTGTGTGTGTGTGTGTGTGTGTGTGTGTGTGTGTGTGTGTGTGTGTGTGTGTGTGTGTGTGTGTGTGTGTGTGTGTGTGTGTGTGTGTGTGTGTGTGTGTGTGTGTGTGTGTGTGTGTGTGTGTCAAACTCCACCTTAGCGCACAGCCGCGGACAGAAGAAGCGGCGTTTTTTCTGCATTTTTAGACAGCTGGTGGATGGGAAAGAAGCAGATTCCCGTAAACGCTCTCCTCTGCGGCAGTCAGCCACAGGGGTGGAGCTTATTTTCCATCCACCAGCTGTCTAAAAACTCAGAATTTACGTAAAACGCAGCTTCTTCTGTCCGTGGCTGTGCGCTAAGGTCTTCCCAGGGGGTGTGTGTGTGTTCAACTGCATGGTGCTCATTGACACTCGATAATGTCAAGGGCTGGGTTTCCCAAATAAATGTTGTGTCGCACGTATTCCCTTCGGGAAACACAGCCAAGGCAATTATGTTTATGCACTTATGTAAGGTAGCATGATTGAATTACCTGTATAGACATTATGCTGCTCATTCTACAGTTGTGGCTCCCGGACAAATCTAGTTGAATTCGCCAGTTTTGACTGCATGGCCAAAGTAGAGAAAAAAAAGAGAAAAAAAATCCTGCACTGTCTTCACTTGAGTTTCTTTCTTATAGACTGGCCAAAGTATAAAATATGGTTGAAGTGGTTAAAATATATATTAACTAATTTCGCTGGGGACCCCCTGGAACCCTCCCAAGGACCCCTGGGGGTCCCCGGGACCCCACTTTGAGAATCACTGTTGTAAACACTACCTAACAGAACCCTAACAGGGAGACGGTCTGCCGGGTCTGGCTGGATTCTTCATTTCCTGAGTCACCCCCAGCATGCCGAGCAGGTTCAGCAGCCAGCCAACATGGAGCTGTGTGGTGCAAATGAGCATTTCATCACAACAAGGGCCACCGCGTCCAGTTTGTCGTCTTCCCTGAGTCACCTTTAATGAGTTCCTGTCAGCGAGGATGACAGAAAGTTCCCTCTGTTGACAGCGGATTACTGCCTGAATGTCTTCTGTCAGCCCAGCAGTGAAAGCCCCATCGCGGCGCACTGTGACGGATTATAATTTGCCAGACGTTTAGAGCGATGTGCTCGTCAAGTGATTTTTAACTGCATCGGGCTTTACGAGAGCTCAGCGTGTTCTGGCGATCCGTTTTAAAGTCTTCTGCAGAAGAGCGGGGAGCAGGGTTTGGAGACGGAGTCCTTGGAATGTTTTTGATCCGAGGGAATATAAAATGGGATGCCGTGGAGACCTGAGACGTTGGGGGTTATAGAATTTATTGGCTTGGCTGGGCCTTATCATGCTCGCCTGAAAAACAATAGGCCCTGGCTGAGGTTCAGATGCATGCATAGTGTTATAATATTAATAAAGTTCTTTGTGCGTTGGAGAAGAATGTGATTAAAGGGAATGTGACAGCTGCCGAGGATACGGACGGAGACAGGCGTGAAGTAGTGGGGAGAGAGATGAAGTGATTTTTCACAAGGGGGAAAAACCAAAACGGATTGGAGAGGCAAAGTCACGCTCAAGTTTTACGCCCTCCAGACCTCTCCCAAGATTCCTTTGAAATGCAGCAGATGAGAGGAGTGAGAGAGAGAGAGAGAGAGAGAGAGTATGCATAAAAAAAGCTGCTGCAATGCCAACTAAGGCCCTAGGAGACATTTAAACTAGTCACGTCTGCCAGGAACCACCAATGTTTTTTCTGTGAACGATGAAGGACCCCGTCTGGGGCAGGTCATACGTACCTCCTCACCTCCTCCTCACTGTACTCTCTCCCTTTTACCTATAAACAGGTTTAATGTTTGTCTTTAGTTCAATTTTTGTTTTGTAAACAATGAAGGGAAAATCTCCGTCATAATGTGCCCCTCACTTCACACGGGTGTGATTTTTCTCAACTCCATCTCCCCTCACATTTCCAATTGTTTCATAACTGGCATGAGAAGTAATTGTTTGACAGTGACACTTCTCTGTTTATTTCCTTTCTCTCTCTCTCACTCTACCCTCTGCTCTCCGTTTGTCTCTCCTTCGAGTTGGTGAAATGTTGCCACCGCCACATCCCAGAACATCACAATTGAAGTCTTATGCCTGATTTATGCTTGGTTGTGCACTTTGTCACACACCGAAAATAGCAGATCTACAAGCTGTGAGCTTGCAGATGTGCTATTTTAGGAAGGAAATAGGAGATTTTGTGCTATTTTAACACCGGCACGCAAATGGGTATAAAGCATTTGCTGCAGAATCGCAAACATTGGGCATTTGGAAAAGGCGAGTGTTTACTGTTTTCCCATGTGGTAGGTCTCCCAAGCACTCGGTCAAAAGGGGCATGTCCATGAAATGTAGTGGAGTGAAAGCCATAAGAATCTTTACTTAAGTAAATGTGCGTTGTGCTTTGTTACTGTCCACTACTGACTGCCATTGACACCAGTGGTGTAGTCTACTGTGCAAGCGTATAGCCTATACATGCGCATGTCGTGCAGGAAATATTAATTAGGCTACCGTCTGAAAAAAACCTAGTCTACACTACAGCACTGACACCCCACCCCCACAGAGAGGCCCAGACCCGGGTTCGAATCCAGGTGGTTACACAGGCTATCATACTCAAAGGTCGTTCTCCTCATGGTGGAGCATTGAATGTTCTGTGACAGTAGCATGGCTCTGAGCCTAATTGCTTTACACCTCTGTCTCCCAGAGCCGCTGCTGCTGTGTACAGAGTAGACTGCACATTCTGAATCTCCAATGAGAGTGGCTGGACATGATTCACTGACCAAGGGAGGAAAATAGATAGCATTGGAAATTGGCTGCTGTCCATGTTTAAGTCTGAATTTGGTGCATTTTATTATACATATTCAGACACTTCCAGGATGTATCGCACAGCTACTTTGGGCAAAATGTGAGAGCCCAACAGTGGCTTGTCACTCATACAAATTGATACAAAATCTTATGAAGCTACACTATTTTGATAGGATGGCCATGGAGTTCAAGTCAGCTTTGCTCTGGGTCTCATGGCACACGCAAGGCGCAAGCTCAAAATGACTGATGATGATGGATGATAGCTGCTGTGGTGCAAATTAAAATACATCACTTATTTTGAGGGCCTCCTATGTCCAGCTTTTAGTGTGTGTACTGCAAACACAAACTTTGTCCTAACACAAACATTAAATGCCATTGACAACGAATGGACAATTTTGAGTGTTTGTGTAAACACAAACATTGCGTAACACAAACATTGAAGACAAAGGTGAGGACCGGTTAGGTTTAGGGTTAATAACCCAACCCTATTCTGATTGGCCGGAATGAGATGATGTATGATGATGTACGATGATAAGAGCGCCCCTCACTTCACACGGGTGAGATTCTTGAGGGGCCTCCTACTGTGTATAGGCCTACAGCTTTTGTCCACACACGTCTCATATTTGACAATGAAAGGAGAAATTAGATAAAATACAGTAGGATCACTCTCAATTTCTGAAATTGACGGGTGCTCTTATCATCGTACATCATCATGACATAAAATATGTCTTTTTGCTCAGACACTATGACATAAATGACATTGTCATTGGGAATTTGTGTAGGACAAGCTGAATATATATATATATAGGTGAATATATAGGAGGGACTAGCGCTACTCTCGTTCACTTTTGTGTAAGACAAAAGCTGGATATATAGCTGGATATAGGTGGATATAGGAGGGGCTAGCGCCTCTCAAAGAATGCATTTTAACAGGGTAACTTCAATTTAGTTTTCCTTTTGGTATTGAAGTACAGTACCTTAGGCTTAGGGCAATTGGAAAAGCAAACCCATAGCCCATATCGTTGCTTCTGTTAGAGCTATAATGGTAAGATTGGTGTGAAAGGATACATTTCTGGGGTTGAGGAATTCAATAGGTTTCAATGTAAAAAAAACAATACTTCACTAATTACCAGTGGGGGAGTAACATATGCAAAATTCACATTTCGTGGAAGTCCTGGACAGTACCGAAGGAGTGACTGGGGTAGTTGTGCCACTCTTTAAGAAAGAGGAACTGATGGTGTGTGCCAATTATAGAGGTATCTCATTGTTCAGTCTTCCTGGGAAAGTTTAGGGGAACACCAAGGTACTGTACTGTAAAGGAGAGTCCGGCCGATAGTCGAACCTAAGACTCAAGAGGAGCAATGTTCCGTCCTGGTCGTGGCCTCGTGGAATAACTGAATGAAGAAAAAAGTGGAATGTCCGCACACGATATAATTCTGCTCCCCGTCTTTTTTATTTTAACCTATAAATACAACAACGTTTCGCCCCTCCGGGCTTCTCGTGGAACAACTGACCAGATTCTGGAGACGGTCGAGTGTCTCCCTAGGGAGGTCCTCGCTGTCCCACTGTTAGGAGACCCCATGGCAGACCAAGGACCAGATTGGGGGATTATATCTCCACACTGACCTTGGAACGCCTCGGCATCCCCCAGGAGGAAGTTCCTATATGTAGCTCTGGAAAGGAAAGGAAAATCTGTACAGTCAGACAGACTAACTTAAGAGTACATGGTATGTACATATTAAGATGTTGTACCTCTTAAAAAAACAAAATCTAAGTTTTTTTATATGGGAGAAATGTCACCTTTTTGACACTTGTTTTTGAGGGGCACTATAGCCCAGCTTTGTCTGTTTGTGTGTACCCCATAGTGACTATTTGATTGGCTGAGCAACCCATGTATTGAGGATAAAAAGTGAGGACAAAAAAATGAAGATGGAAAAGTGAGGACGCAAATTGTGATTGACTGGAATGTGATGATGTATGATGACAAGAGCGCCCCTCACTTTCACACAGGTGTGATTTTATTAAATGTGCATATTTTACCACCATTGTGATGGTAATGACAAAACCATTGATTTGTTTTAGATTTGAGATTGACCCGACTACCGACTCCGAGTACGTTGGTGTACGTTGGTAGTCTGCACCGTCGCATACAGTCTATAGAGTGTGGCTATACAGTATGTAGCTCTGGCTTTCTCCTCGCCATTCGCCCCAAAACACACCTGGATGGAAATGCAGATAACTAGAAAAAGTGCCCCTCGGGTACAGGTCTCCACCAGGCCAGGCCAGGTTGAGGCCTCCTGGTGGCGCTATAATAGGCCAATGTGAAAAGGGTGCCATTTCGCCTTTGATGGCAATTGGATGATTTGAGGCATTTTGTTCCAAAAATGTGTTTTGCAAAAATTCACCTGTTGGTGGCTCTATAACAGGCCAATGTGAAAAGGGTGTGATATATTCCTCAGCCTAGTAGGAAAGTGCATGAAAGATTTCACGTTAATTGCGTTCAAGATTTGAGGCTTTTTTGTTCAAAACGGGCCAATCCTGCAAACTTTGAAAGCCAATTAGGATGGAATATGAAATATCGGACAGATCCGTCTTGAGCAGATGCCTATAGAGATACTGTGTAACGATTTGCGATATTTTTGAGTAATATCAAAAAATGTGTTTTACACGGCATCGACCAGGTTAACTGTGCCAGAGATTAGCTGGTATCGGACGGACGGACACACACACGGACGGAGTGCAAATCATACTCTCTCCCCATGCCTTCGGCCTGGTGGAGACAATAATTGGAGCTGTTCAGTCAATCTCCAGCCAAGACTTCCCATATATCTCACGGTTCTACCTCTGAATATAGACCTGTATTCCGTGTCAGGTGAAAACTAGAGAGCCAGAGGTCTCCTCCACCCATCTTCCTCAAGTTCTCTTCACTAAGCCAACAGCGACAAACACAGTGAATCCCACCTGCGTATTTGATATCCAACATGTTCCGGCCTCCTATCTCCATTTCTCATAAATTCCCCTTTCTGATCTGATCGAACAAAAAACAATACACCCCCACATCATCCCCAGGACTAGAGTCAAAGCCTCCGGTCCAGGTAAGGGAAGGAGCTAGCGCTACAGTTAGCTCCTGGGGCCTACAGAAGCAAATTAAAGGCTTTGTTTTATGGGCTCACAGACTTCAAATGGGCTTCCCCACCATAACTCTGCCGGGCTGAGGAAGAAAGATGAGTGTCAGTAGGAGTTTGGAGCTGCCCCTTTGCTCCCAGCAGCCCCTGAGGGGGGAGAGCGAAACCACTTTGGTTTCAACCCATGGGGGGCAAAAAGGTGAGAGCACCTGCCCCCTTTTATAGCCTTGATCACAGGGAGGCCAGGTGCATTAAGAGACAGGGAAGTGTCTCAGAGCTCTGCAGATGTGAGACGGGGTGATCTCACACGTGTGCATGTCAATTGGCTACTCACGCTTGCATAGTTGACGTGGGACACACGCAGCTACAAAACACAAGGGAGCACAGTGTAGATACAGTAGATTGACTGACTGACTGACTGACTGACCATTATAGATGTGGGGAAAATGTAGTCACCAGTGGCAGCACAGCAGTTAAGGTACATACGTGCGTGCGCACGAGGCTCCCGATGCCTCAAGTCCTCAGACCCAGACATGCAGGCCGGGGTACTTTCCGCATCTAGGGTTACCCTGCAGGCCTCAACAGGTCTACTGGCAGCTCAGAACAGGAGCAAGAAAGTCATTACACCATGACGTGTGTGCGTGTGTGGGTACCTTTATGTCTACGCCCGCCCATATATGCTATATATATGACACATCAAAAGATCGAAGGGGCCTTGTCTGAACCTGGCAGGAGATTGAAACCATGAGGGAGGAAGCATTTGGTTTGTTTTTTAACGCAGACCAACACCGGGAAGTTAAAACTTCTTATACAATTAGGCATAATGGACAAATGATGAGGCTTCGTACAGAAGTCTCATGTGCAGCTGAATGCCAGTAATTGGTCCCTGCTCTAAAAGCATGGCCACCAGAACATTGCTTATGGACAGATTTGATTCAGTGTACAGTACACAACTCCAGTACTCGAGTCAAAGTATAGATATTCTAATACTTTGAATAATTATTCAAAGTTCATCTCAAGTGAAAGTTGCTCTGTCAAAAAGAAAAATCATTATTATTATTATTAAGTATGCAAAAGTACATGCTTTAAAAACATATTTAGGAGTTCAAAAGTATAAATTACAAAGTATATTTTAATTTGATTGTCAATGCATTGCTTTATTGAAATTTGATATTTCCCCAAAAATGATTTTTTTTCCAGAAATGTTCTGAAGAAATATCAATAATGGTGCAAATAGCAGATCTCCAATCTCACACCGTGTCACATCACATTGCCTTTTGAGCTTGTAAATCTGCTATTTGCAATATATTTTTTAGAGCTGATGTTTTCCATGCCTAGAAATGTAGTGAAGTCAAAAGTACATTTGTCTTTGAAATGTAGTGAAAGTATATAAAAGAAATCACACCCGTGTGAAGTGAGGGGCACTCTTATCATCGTACATCATCATGACGTAAAATAGACACTGTCTATTTGCTCAGACACTATGATGTAAAATTCCCAATTCATTGTCAATGGGAATTTAATGTTTGTGTAGGACAACGTTTGTGGACAGACACCGAAAGCTGGATATAGGAGGTCCCTCAAAAATACAACTACTCGGCCCAGGCCGTAGCGTAACGGTCTGGGCACCGGACTGGTAATCCAGTCGCAGTGTGCCGCGGGTTCGACTCCCGGACCCGACACGGCCTTTACTGCATGTCATCCCCCATCTCTCTCCCGTTTCCTGTCAGCCTACTGTCTGTCCCTTCAAAAATCTATAAAAAAGGCGTAAGCCGCAAAAAAATATCTTAAAAAAATAAATAAAATACAACTACTCAAGTATAGTACAGATACTAAGAAAGTAAATGTACTCTATACTGACCACGACTTTGTCAACCTTCCTGGTCTCTCAAAAGACCTGCTGTAACTCTATACGGGGTTATAGAGTTAGAGTATAGAGTTTCGGGGAGTCGATTCTTTTAGACAAAATTGTTGTCCCGCTGCTACTGAAAGGCTTTGGTTGACAACAACCGAAAAACATCAAGAGCTGAACATTTGGAATTCATACTTGTGTTGTGTAAGATAACGTTCCTTATACCGGCAGTGTTCTATTGACCTCATGACCCTTTGTCAGGAAAACCTCAGGCACTGCTGGGATGTCATTTGGTCTTTTATTGAGTTTGGAAAATCTCCAGGTCAGGGTAATGAACCACACCAAGGATTCAGGGCATGGAGCTAAAGGAAAAACACAGATTATTTTTATATTCCTTTACATGCTTTGCATGGCCGACAGCCCAATGCACGGTAGACAGAGCGTTCTGTAAGCACTACATACAGATAACATCAATACAAGCAACACTCCCTGCTGCCATATGTCTCTGATTCATGAAATGGATTATTGTGGACTTTTATTTTGGGGCAAATTAGACTTCAGAAATCTCATAAAAGTAGCTAAATTAGAGACAAAACGTAATTTACCTGAATAAATACTAAAAGAATCATGTAAACATGGCTTTAATTTTGTACTTTTCTGGTTGCGAACGCAGTGAGCCACTTACTATGAGACCCTGCTGCTCATGTCTGTGTGTCTGTCCCGCTGTGACACCACCCGCCCGCCACCAGAGGGCGCAGCTGTAGCACACACACACACACACACACACACACACACACACAGGGCGCAGCTGTAGCACACACAAACACACACACACACACACACACACACACACACACACAACCACACACACACGAGCTGCGTTCGCTTCCCGCGTTTGCGCGTCTTACTTGTTATTGGAAAGGTGATTTTCTCTCATTTAGCTCTCATTTATATTCCTGTCAACTGCAGGTTGTTTATTGTGCATTCATATGAAAAAGGACATGGGACACAGTATAAGGCAAGCACTGTCTGTCTCTCAGTCCTCAGCTATTGTAAAGCTCAATGCAGGTACAGTACGTTTAAACAACAGCAGATGGCGTAGTTTCTAATTTAGCTGGATTCAACAATAACCTTTACACACACACACACACACACACACACACACACACACACACACACACACACACACACACACACACACACACACACACACACACACACACACACACACACACACACACACACACCACACAAATCCCAGTAGATCAACAGTTTCATGAAATACTCAGACCCCAGTGCCCACCAACACCCAAGTCACTTAAACAGTGGTGTGTGTGTGTGTGTGTGTGTGTGCGTGTGCGTGTGCGTGTGCGTGTGCGTGTGCGTGTGCGTGTGCGTGTGCGTGTGCGTGCGTGTGTGTGTGTGTGTGGGGGGGGGGGGGGGGGGATCGTTGGGGATCAATTGAGCTTGTGTGTGTGTGTGAGAAAGAGAGTAACAGGAAGCGTTAAATTATATACTGTATATATACCAGTAAGACGCCTGAGGGCGAGAAGTGTGCACGCATCCGCTTGGGTGACAGCAGACTGCTGGGTGAGCGCTGGCGCTTTGGCATGGGGGGTAAGATCTTAATTTTCAGGCCTGTTAAGAACTCTAGTTTTCGCCGGCTGCCGGGCGGCTACACTAATAACTTTGTGGTTAGAAATAGATTTTGAATGGACAGGTATCAGTCAAAAGGGAGACATCGAAGAGGTATAGGATGGATGGGGAAGGATCAACATATGGAATGTCAGAACAGGTCAGCTCCATATATGGAGGTCTAAGGGTTTGAGGTTTGAGGTCAGATGTAGAGTTGCTGGCCAATATTGATGACATCAGGGATCTCCATATATGGGCTTAATATTGATGACATCAGGGATCTGCATCCCTGATGATGTCACGTGATGTCATGTGGTCCATCCCTGATGATGTCACGTGCTCCATCCCTGACGATGTCCGAAAAACAAACTGACGGGAAATGCGTGATTCCATAGTTAACCTTCGGTCGCAATAATATACCAGTAAAACGCCCTGAGGGAGAGGTTGCGTGCACGCATCCGCCTGGGTGACGGCAGACTGCTGGGCGAGCGCTGGTGCTTTCGCATTGGGGGCTCAGATTAACATATGGAATGAATTCTGTACTGGCCATATGGAGCGTGTCTTGAGTGTACAGGATTTGATGAGGTCAGATCAACATATGGAATGTCAGAACAAACCAGGGGGGCAGTCAGACAGATATTTTGTGAAGCCACTAAGGAAATCGGGACTTCCTGAAAGTTCATATAATGGCCTGTTGTGGCGCTGTCAACTTCACCTAGACTGTATTACCTTAATAAACATGGTCATGAATACTTTCTGCTTCCAGTCACTAGTTTAAAGTTTCATTTCTCATTCTCATTCTCAAAAAATTACCATAAAGTCGCGTATGTTCTGAGGGGCGTGGCTACCGTTACAGTCTATGATCGGGAGCCTGCACCCCCCGTTCGAGTCAAAATAAAAACCGAAGAAGAAGGGGGGAAGTCCCGCCTCGTCTGGGCCAGCCAATGGCCAGCTGGGCCCAAACGGATCTAGAAAGATGGCGATTTACAATTCAAGGACTGACTGGCTTCATCTTACGTCCATATCAGACCCGGAGAACGCTTTGTCCATATTCAGTCTATGGTCAGAACAGGTCAGCTCCATATGGAGATCTAAGAGTGGCAGCGGGGCAGTGTCTTGGGTTGGGTTTGATGAGGGCCCAGGTAGGGCCGGGTCTTAATTTCTGGGCCTGTTGAGAACTCTAGTTTTTGCCAGCTGCCAAGCGTGGCTTGGGACAGGCCATCAGTCAAAAGGGAATATGGAATGTCAGAACAGGTCAGCTCCATATATGGAGATCTAAGGGTTTGAGGTCAGATCTAGAGTTGCTGGCCGGCTCCATATATGCAGATCTAGGTGATGATCCAGTCTCCTCCATGTATGGCTATTCAGGGTTTGATGAGGTCAGTGTCGTGATCTTCATGTGGAGACGGCCATAAATGGAGTGTGTCACGATGCGTGATGGACTGACGACCATATATGGTGGTGTGATGTGTCATGAGGCGTGATGTCACGAGTCGTAATGGACTGACAACCATATATGGAGGCGTGACCTGACTGACTGACAGGTTTTGCAGGTTTTCATGCATAGTAATCTGCGACCTACATGTATGATCACAATGAACTCTGTTTGGCCCTTTCTTAGTCCACTTCCTCCTGGGTGCTTCTGTGTTTATTCCTACTAACAACAACACATGTTGACACCTCAAGAGCCATGTGACCACATGTGACACATCCTGTGAAGAGAGTCCCCTGAGGAGGAGGCGTGGTCCTCAGACTGTTCAACAACCAGCTGGCAGTTAGTATAGTACAATGTAAGGCTTCTTGGACTGTCCCATCCACCATTCCACTTCAGCGGCAAGGTGTAGGGTTCAGTTACACGACGGCGGCTCACGCATGACTGGGCAAATGGCTTTGCACATCAGCAACCACACTGTTTGTGCCAGGGCCATAGTTCAGGTAACTGTATGCTGCAAGGTTCAAAACCCATCTCTGTTCACATGCATATAACTTACTATAGGCTTAGTCAAGATGTATGTTAATGGATTATTATCTGTTCTATGAAACATTATCGTCTATGAAACATTGCCCTTTCAGCCAATGGCTGAACTCATAGCAGAACACACACCGGACGATTATGCTGAATAGTTTAGCTGGGACTGTGAGAGTGTCTTGCTGGTGAGCGCCAGTGGAATGGCAATCTTTCCATCATGGGGGCAATTGTAAGAGGACAGCTCCCAGGCCATCAAAGGAGCCATCAACTGCGAGGATGAGTAGTGCATTAAAGACTGAATGGGCTAACGTCGTACTGTGCACAAGCTCAAGTTTCAAAGCTCTAAATGCTTCCATGCACTCATCATTCCAGTCTGCTGAAGACGGTCTCTCATTTTTATCGCCGCCAGGCCGGATTGGCCAAATGTGAGGGATTATTTAAAAAAAAAACATTGCATAAAAACAAACATTGAAGATGAAGGTGAGGACGCAAATGATAAGAGCACCCCTCACTTCACACGGATGTGATTTTTCATATTCCAATCCGATTGGCTACTAAAATTTTGAGTTTTGCGATTGTCAGGAAACGTTGTCAGGAAACGTTGCACTGCCTGTATTCCAAGGAATATCTGGTCGCAAGTTCGCAACACAGCCTTGGGTAGGCAAGCTGGCCTGCCGGGAATCTCTACTTTCGGGACAGTGGACTTTTCTAGTTTGACATTTGGTTTATGGCCTCTCCTTTTGTGCCGTGCTGCAGGCTGAATAATAAGGTTGAATAATGGTTTATAGATATATTAAAGATATTAGTAGAGAACATTGCTAAAATCAGATTTTCTTGGCACATGCTGTTTTCCCATCAGATATGGGGTTCAGCTTCATGCACATCATTTGTAGCCTGCACTTTACTTGGGTCTGTCTTAACACCATCTGCACATATGATGTGTCTCAGAGCCTTAACAGACCGGCAAAGAAAGTGTCACTTCTTAGGCGAGATTTAGAGCTTCAAGTTGCACTATACTTGGCAGCAAAGAGTGAGAAAACCATCTCCAAACGTTTTAGTGCAACCTGTTCAAATGGAGCATCCCTCATCCAGGCAAGGAAGCTCTGAGAAGGAAGTGAAGTGGTCACGTGACTGGGCTGCGCCATGACACTTTCATGGACACTTTCATGGGAGCCAAACTACCCGGAAGTTTGGCAGAATGCACTGGAGTCAATGAGAGCTCAGTGACCAGCTCATGAACAAACATTATTTATGAACAATTGAGACCTTTTGTAAAGTAATCACTTCTGGAAAATAACAGAAGACATATCACAGGTTGTTTTCTAATCACTTACTTTTCGATGTGCACAGAGTGCACAGTATATAGGATCTAAACAGCAGCAGTTATCGTTTCTGGCTCCGAAGTATCGCGAGATTTGGCTGCCAGACAGGAAACGGTGGGAAGTCTCGCGATACTTGGTGCGTTCAGAAATGTACTTTGTGCTCTTTAGATATCATACCTCTATAAAAATTACAGTGTACACATCGAATAACAACACAGCAGACAATAATGTGTTACATGTCTTCTGTTATTTTCCAGAAGTGATTACTTTACCAAAGGTCTCAATTGTTCATAAATAATGTTTGTTCATGAGCTGGTCACTGAGCTCTCATTGACTTCCGGGTAGTTTGGCTCCCATGAAAGCCTCCATGAAAGTGTCATGGCGCAGCCCAGTCACATGACCACTTCCCTTCCTTCTCAGAGCTTCCTTGCATCCAGGTAGCAAAGCAGGCTTGTGAAGTTCTCGGCTGTGAATGTTTGGTGGCCCTTGTGCAGTCTGCCAGTCTGATATTATAGAACCCTGACATTGTCGAGAACACTTTGCCACCTATAGTGCAGTGAGGGTGTCTGTCTGATGGGTGACAGGATGAGCGTGACTCTCTCAATGTTATTGCATTCAACCACCGAAAGTCAATGTGAAGGTTAATGTTTGGCTTGACAACCATAGGACGATGTAAGGGTTGAGACAGTGGCTGTAGTGGCACGTACATCTTTTGAGTTCAGCTGTGTTGATTCTGTTTGGCACTGCTGCTACTACCATCCTACATTCATCTGAGTAGGATGGCAAACAATAAACTTGCACCTGCTGCTAGTACACACATGCATATCATGCTAATGTTTTTTTTTGTTTTTTACGAACATGTGCAAACCTGCATACGATGCTAATGTTTTATGTACGTGCTATAGTGCTCTCACATACTCTATGCATATATCTTCTTTCTCTATTTAACCTGTTTATATCCTGCGTTTTTCTCCTCTTACAGAAACCTAAAAATTATGAGCGCTGTCTTCTGAGCTGTGATTATTTGGTCACCAAGTCCAACTGTGTAATGAGCCACTTGATGGCATTGCCCAGCATGGCATCACTTTGGCCTGGCAGAACCAGAACAGGAATTATCACCTTAAAGGGTTAGTTCAGATTTTTAGACTTAAAGCTGTAGGAAATACTTGCCATTAATATAGTGGTTGCAAAGGTATTAATTGATTGCCTGAGTCCCATGCTGCTGCTGGCGTAGAGATACTGCCAAGCAGGGAGGCATTGGGTCCCGTAGGCTACATTTTTGGAAGCCTGTTGTTGGTATGTCTCTTTTTATTGGCTTGAGCATAACCTGGGCCTTGGTGAAGCACCTTCGCACTCCTCTCTCTATGTCGTCCTCAGACGAGCCCTCCACAGCTCTCCAGTCATCTCAATTCTCCATACGTTGACAGTGAATGACACCTCCTTTCTATGGGAAATTGCATTTTCCTCCTCTCACTCTCCTTGTGGTCTCCTGATAGACGGTTTTTCAGGTTAGTTTAGAAAGAAACCAATGATTGACATATTTTACTGGATGGTGTCAGGACATTGTGGGACTCTATGCCATGTTTCCCCTGGACAAGATATTTGGCAGGGTGTTCTGAGTGTCAATGTTAATGACCGGCTAGTCTCATCCTCCTGACTGCTAACCCACTTTGACCCCACTTTGAGAACCACTGCTCTATAACTTGCCAATAATTTCACCCAGGTGCTGACATTACGGTAACCTGCACATATCTACCCTTCTGGGAAGCACCTCTACCCTTCTGGAGACTCCAATATGTGCCTGTTCTGCAACAATCTATTTCATGAATGGGAGCCCCGAAAAAACATAGCTGTGTTCTGTTCTAACTCGGCGAGTGGTACTTAAAAATAAGCAGATACAACCTCACAAAGTGTCACAGTGCAATGTTTTATTAGCTTGTAGATCAACTATTTTCCGTCTGCCGACCGCATCATACAACAATGTATAAATCAGTTATCTTTCCCATGTGTGGCCTCACTTCCTTCGATCAAGGTGTTTTGTTATTTACTGAGTCGACAACCTCAACAAATATCACAAAATCTAGGCGGGTTGAGGGTCAATAAATGTAGAGACTGGCCTACAGGTGTCCGTGCAGATGTGTGTTTGTGTTCTAGTCTGCTACTGTTCAGACTGAATGGAAAAGACCCATTTAAACCACTTGAACCCTTAACACCCCCTATTCTGGGGGAAACCTCCACTAGACATGCATATTTCTGGCGAAGCGAAGGAAACGAGAAGGAAACGAGAGCTGACCAAGTACAGAGCCAACTCGGGTCTGTTTCACTAAGAACAGGGGCTTTTAAGTGGTTAAGCAAGCAGGTATATGCCCGGCCTGATTGGGCCAAATGGCCTGCCAGACAAGCCCACATCTCATGTTTCTCCCGTGGCCATGTCCGTTGCTTTGAACCAGACTCACTTCTCCATTTCAAAACAAACCCTTTGGGGCAGTGGCTCTCAGGCATGTTCATGTCAAGGACCCCCGACTTGTATTTGGCTGAACGCCCAGTCGCCCGCCTGAAATGATTTTGTGGCAGGGACCCCCAGAAGAGAATATTCATGGCAAAAATGGCAAATCTACAGATCTAGCTATACTTAGAAATATAAATTAGTGGTTAAACTGATTTTGTGGTTAAACAGATTTTGATGCTATATTAACTCATTTCGCTGGGGACCCCCAGGAACCCCCTCAAGGACCACTGGCATGTCCGTGTCCGGACCCCAGGGAACCAGGGCCTTGGGGGAGGAGGGGGGTTGGCAATGGGTCCCATGTGGCCGATCCCTGTGAGTGATAGGATTGGGGTCCGGCTGGAGTAGAAGGAGGGGTCCTGAGGGGTGTAATTGAAATAACCTGGTCTACTTTGAAGTTTCGGACTGCATGGTGAGCTGCGGTCAGCAACTAGCAGCTGTGCAATGCTGCAACCATTACGACGTCCTGAGCTCACCAGTGAGAAGAAAGTAACATCGCAGGAGAATGGATGGTGTTCTCAGAGTCGAAGGAACATGGCAGTATAGCCACTAAACAAAAGGTGGTGCACTATCAGAGTTACAAATGAATACATTTTAAAAGTCTTCTGCGTACACATTGCACCCACACACAGTATCTGCCTTCTCTGTTCTCTTAATCTGGAAATAAAGTCATTATGGTTCAACACGGTACGCTCACACGGAAACGGGTCCTATAATGCCCCAACAAAGCCTCAAGCAAACTGTTGGGAACCCTCAGTCAGACGAGGTCTTTCTACAGTATCAGCTTTAGATCGGCTGACTAACTGTATAATCTCCTAACTGGGTGCAAATTTCCCTGCTTTCATGTGTCAGTCAGTGCTTACAGGAGAGGCAATGGAGCGAGTCACTGAGCTTGTTTGCAGAGTCAGATGCTGATTAATTGCGTATGGATAAGAGTTGAGGTTTTTCATCTCTGTGGGGGCCCGTTCTAAGCCCGAAAAGTTTACCCGTGCTTATCGTCCCTATAGCCCAATGTAATTAGCTCCATCAAATTCAAACACAAATAAATGCCAACGTGCTCTTTGAGCCCTGTGAAAGCCTGTTGCCTTCACATGGGAGTTTTCCCCATTTCTCAGATCTGCCTTGTATCCCTGGATTATGAAGAAAGGCTTCTGGTGTGGCTTTAGATGATGCTTTTGTTTTGGGTGTGCTTTCTTTTTTGTTGTTGTTGGAGGGTGTCTTCAGCTTCACAGGTGCATGTTGTCGTCTGTTGCTTCTTGATTCTGTCCCATGGTTCAGTTGGCACCGTGACATGTTCCCTCCTCGATTTAAAGGGCCCAGGTTGAAATAAAGATTCATTACGAGATTACTGTCTTTGCCCACAATTTTTATTTATTTATTTTGGCACTGTCGACATGAGATGTTGTTGCAACTGTAGCCAATCCTACATTAGATCAATATGGATGCTATCTATTTATAGACCGAAATTAGTCAGATGGAACCGTGTGAGTCATTTCAGAACTGTGCATGTGGCTTGTCTACGCAGACCAGCAAGAAACACACCTACATTGAATTTGACCCAGGTTTGAACCTCAGCTTCTCGGTGGATCCATAGAAACGTGGCCTAACCACTTCTAGTTCTACCCTACTGTGTAGAACTAAGTCTACCGAGATCCCCCAGTGCTCTATTCTAGATCTGATAATACTTCCCTTACACCAAATCTCTTGGCCGAAAATAGCAAATCTACAAGCTCATAGTGGGAGCTTACCGGCAATGTTGCCGAATGTTCGCCCGAGAATAGAGGCGCTTTTCAAGTGGTAATGACACAAACTGCTCTTGACGTTAACACTGCATATAAGTTTACTACTCACAGGCCTGCTACCAGTGTTCCCCCTTCCTCCACATCAACATCAGAGGCTCAGTTCTATCCCCAGAGGTATCCTAATCCACTCACCAACCGGCGGCCATTAGGACCCAAAGGCTCGTTTTTCATTGGAGTCAGTTCTTTTTATAATGGAGCACGTCATTCTCCCAGGCCACAGAAAAGGCAGATACCTCACTTTACTACACCACAGATGAGCGTAGCAGAGCAAAACACAGCCAGCATGCCCAATCCGCCCTTACAGATGTTCGTCCTAGACCCTGCCCAACACAGGAAGCCATTAAAGAGCAAATCAATCAGTCAGCCCTATGGAAACTTTTTTTGAGGGGGGGGGCAAAGCTTCCATGGAAAGCTTGCGGAGGGGCATGTTGCCAGGGGAGTGAGATGCATGCACTACGTAGCCTGTACCAAATATAAATTCATTGCAGGCTCTTGGAAACCTGTGTTTTCATAAACACAAGGACAGTGTGTAAGCGATTTCCCGATTTGGAGTACTTGAGATGCTAAGCAGCATGGGGCCCTGGGAAAAACAGGAGGGGGTGGTGGGTTATTATTATTATCAAATCTTGTGTGGAGAAAATTATTTCTGATAATCCTGAAACACTTTCTCACAGATATCTCGATCCACAAGCCTCGCCATGCTGCACGTTAAACTTGTGACCCATTGCAACCGTATTAGATGTGCTCTTTTTGTCCGAATGTTCTCCTTTTTTCCCGCTGAATGTTCACCTATTATGACATGCCCAGAATATGGATGTTAAGATGCATGTGGCTAAATGCAGAGCTCTTAACAGCCATGGCCTACAGGCTACTATGTTATGGTCCTGAGTACAAATGAACATGATGATGGCCGATCTCAACAAGCATGCCAAGTTCAAGTTGTGCTCTCGTCTCGGTTGTTTATCCTCCTTTTGAAGAAGTCCAGTGCCCGAGGGAAACCAAGTCATTTGTGCAGCGACCCGTGTCGCTGCACTCAGCACTATACAGTACATAATCTCCTTTTCACCAGGCGAGGACTGAGTCAACCTGCCGCCATTGCAAATTAGTTCCTTGAAATCCTATCACTATCAGATCCCACCAGCATCTGCTGTAATCTTTCTTTCGTCTTCTCTTTACTTTGTTGGCAACTAGACCTTTCAGATAACTTGTTGCAAGTTAACCACAGGAATCCTAGAATCCCTCACAATATGGTGAATGATCGACCAAAAACTGGCAAACATTCAGCAAAACATTGAAGATCTACAAGCCTTATGTATAGTTACATACCGTAGGTGCTAAATATGACTGAGAATGTGATCTAAAATCTCAACTTTAACCCCCAAACTGGTAAGGATGGCTGACTCCGCTGTCGGTGTGTGAATGTAAAGTGCTTTGAATGTAGTTTCCAGCCTGATTCGCTGCGTTCCGTAATTTGTTTTGTCACTGGAAATCAGGCTACTTCGTATGGTTTATGGCAGTGGTTCCCCAGCAAAAGTAGTTAATACAGCATCATAATCATAAACCACTTTATCCATGTACACGTGGCCTATTCAAAAATAGCAGATCGACAAGCTCTCAGTGGGTCACTTTGTGTCCTGCTGTGAGTTCTTACAGTACATCTGCTACTTTTGATGTTTTTGGAAAATATATAGAAAATATTGATGTTTTTTGTTTATTTTGTTTTTTTAAGTACACATCTTCTCTTCTGTCCTGGGGGTCCCTAGCACAAAACCTTTTCAGATGTTTGGGAACTCCTGTATCTCCTCACAGACCTGTGAAGCTGTATATGTAGCCTAATCTACACATAATCTTCTACCTAAGGATTCTTTTATCTCCACAGGTCATATACTTTTATACCTCTGTGTTTTCACTGTCTGAACCTGAGTCGGTCTAGATTTATGGCAGCACCTGTATGCTAGCACAGCAGCAGCACACACATCAAACTGTTAACTGAGCAGGGGGGACTGTTCCAGCAAGCAGGGGAAGTCCCATCAAATCCAACCCCAGAATCCCCCAAATCATCAGCAACTTTGTTCTTGCCAGCAGAGATAAAGCTCTGGAATCCTCCCCAACCATTATGCTTAATGATCTGCTTAACTAGCCACGCTATGCCAAAGTCAGTTCCAAGAAGAAAGGCGACTTCAAACGGCACAAATATCTACACGCTCCGTTTGCCTTCCCCTCTAGCATGCAATGTGTAACTCGCAAAGCACATACTGTACGGTTAAGGAGGAGTCATATTTGCGGTTCTACCTGGAGCTTCATCAAAGCCTTTTTTTTTAATTATTTTTAATGGAAAATATACATTGAATTCTGGGCACCAGTCAGTATTAGTAGTAGGCGGTTTTATGAGACGATAATATCTGTCGCAGCCGGCAGACTTGATGAGCCTAGACTTGACTTCTCTGCGCCACCTGCCTTCAGATTCACCCACATTAGAGAGAACACTCTAGACTGCCACTTAGGCTAATTATCCAATACTTGTGTTCATTAACTACTATCAACACGGCGTCACTGTTTTCGGCATGTCATAAGATAAATCACGTTATTTATTTATTTGACAAAATAGGGATTGAATCAAATATGGTGTGTGTGTGTGTGTTTGTGGTAAATAAATGGTGCATTTATATAGCGCCTTTATCCAAGGCGCTTTACAAAGATTGTGCATTACATTCACACACACATCACACACACCGATGGCGGAAGAAACCATGCAAGGCACCAACCAGCACATCAGGAGCATTTAGGGGTTCAGAGTCTTGCTCAAGGACACTTCGACACTAACACTGGGGGAGCCCGGGTTCAAACTGGCAACCTTGCGGTTACCATCCAGCCACTCTACCCCTCAGCCACCGCTGTGTGTGTGTGTGTGTGTGTGTGTGTGTGTGTGTGTGTGTGTGTGTGTGTGTGTGTGTGTGTGTGTGTGTGTGTGTGTGTGTGTGTGTGTGTGTGTGTGTGTGTGTGTGTGTGTGTGTGTGTGTGTGTGTGTGTGTGTGTGTGTGTGTGTGTGTGTGTGAGAAAGAAAGAAAAAGAGATCTCATCAGATGCTTGACAGAATAAGATATAAATAAACATACATGTCATGTTTATGAAGACCGTTGTTCAGATTGGAAATTCTGTACTTGAGGATTATGTGGTCTGAAAACGATGTGGAGGCTGTTTGGCTCCCTTTGGTGTCTGGTTTTATTTAACTCACATACACTGTCCCTGACTGCACTCCTCATGGCCTGGTCAGGTCCCACACACAAGCAGTCATAGAGTTTGTCTATGTGTTCCCGTGTGTGCATATAGTATGCACAAAATTGTGGGCACTGATGGTCTTTTGGTCTCTACGTTGTGTTATAATGGTCCACCGCTGCTCTGACTCACAGTTTGTCCTCGACCCCCTCGTCTTATTTCTCAGGTGTTATGCGAGGTCAAAGATATCCTCATTCTTGTTCCGTCTCCACTCCAGTGGTGCCAGTACACACAGAGAAACCACCTCAAACCCAGCGTCAGAATGCATGGTGAAGAAAGGCGATATTAAGTGACTTTGAACATGGCCTTAACCGTTGATGCGAGGCAGGATGGATCCTTTCTTTCATGTTGTAGACGCCAAATTCTTGACCGTTGATACAAGGCAGCTGGATCAGTTCTTTCAAGTGACCCCATGATCATCCGAATGTCGCAGCAGAAGTCGAGACTTGTCAGACCAAGCAACGTCGTTTTCTAATCTTCCGTTGTCCGATTTTGGTTTATATATTACCGTTTTGGCAATTAGAATCCCTTGCTCAGAATGTAATATATTAGTTTACTATATTACATTCCCAATAATGAGCATTAATAGTAACTTACTTCCAAGAATTGTGTAACACACCTACTGTGCGAGCCGTCTCTCATAAACTGTAATTGCATGACTGTGAGAGAGCATCATGCTCTCTGAAGTGGATCTTTGGAAAGGGCATAGTTTATGCCGGTTCTCCTGATTAGCCTCACGTTGTAATTGAGAGTGAGTAGTGGTGGGAGAACTGCCAAACATTGGAGGAACTTTGACATGGTGTATTAACTAGGAATATACAGGGGATGTGCAGGGGAAGTCTTGTCCTCATCTTGAAACCCTAAACCTGCAAACATGCTTTTGTTCTTGAATTCCGTGGCCAGACATTATGGTAATTCGTTCTGTCAGCTGCAGATATGGCATATGTGACCCTATGAAATCAGTGACTGTAAAACCAGATGTATTCTTCTTCGGCGCATGAACGTTGCACACCGACATTGCTGATCTACAAGCTGACAATGTGTCGCATTCATGACGCATTGTAGAACTCCTATTTTTGATGCATGACACCGTAGTACGATGGAGCATCAATTAGGCATAGCCCCCTTTTGGCCAAATAAATATTTAGCTCTTGAAAATGACAACAGCAATTTATCGTGCTGTCGTTTTTGCTGTTGTAAACACTACCAATGTACGGATCCTCAAAGTGTGTTTCTCATCAGCATTTTACGCTTTGCATATGGCAAATTGCGGTTCTCTCTGATGAGACACTGCATTCCCTCCCTGAGTGGATGAAATGAAAGGACAGCCATCAGAGGATGTTTGTGGTGTTGTTTCATTCGACATGGGAAAAAAAGATGAGTAGTTACGTACGTTGTAGAAACAGGTTTGCCCTCAATGTACCCCACAAAAGTAAAAACCCTCAAGTTGTTTATGCGCACATGGAACAACATTGTACTAGATTTGGTTGGGGAATGATTTTACACAGCCCTTTGAAGAGCAGACAGGCTACCAAATGTCTCAAAGACAAAAGCGCTCTTGAGAGACAAAGAGAACTTTCAGATGGTGCTTCGCAGAACGTTCCAGACATGTTATGCAGACAACAAAGACAAAATAGAGGGACCTTTCCAGCCCAGTGGCTAAGGGTCTAAGGTCAAGTTGTTGTTTGGAAGCCTGTTTAAGTAAATTCAGCTACGATAGCGGGACTCTTGTGTTTTCTGCTTAACATGATGTTTCCAAATAGTATGTGGGGAAAAAACTGCTGAGTCACTCTTGCTCACCAGTGGCGCCAACAGGTTTTGCTGTGTGATTCAGATGTGCCGCCGTTTTGAACCCCCCTGGCGAGATCTATCCCATTATGGTCCCTATAACCAACTGTTTCTGTGTGAAACGTGACACTGCATGGCCCACACGCGTATGGCATCTGGCTGATGGCCCTGTATCCCGTGGTGAGTTAATATGACAGTGTTATCGGTTGTAATAGACGATGATTAAGATGCTGTTACGGTTTCCTCATCTTGATCATTGTCTTTGTCATCATTATCATCATGGCGGTTTGTCAGTGCTGCTGAATTAGTGTCATAACACTTCACTGCTTCACAGTGATGCCCTGGGCGCTGGTATAACTCTGATTTAACTCTGTAAAAATGGATTCCGATGTACCCGGCGGTGAATCATCAGTTCAGTGATTGCCAAACATGGAGTAATCACTTTTGCAGACATCCGGCTTTTACCAGTTTAGCTGGTTTTAGGCTTGGTTTCCCCCGAAAAAAGGTTTGAACGCTGAAATACATGTGCCTGTTTTAAGCCCATGGAGTGTGGCTTTACAGCTACCAATTAGTGAACAAATTAATGGACCAGGTGCAACATGATGGGCGAACTTCACCCGTCGAGGCCAAAAGATGGCATCAGAATTCATGCCATGTGGTACCCCAGGCCCGCCCGACATTACAGTTAGAATTTCCCCAGCTTTGGAGCACTTGGGTGGTGCAGTGGTTAAAGTTCCTACCCACCACCATCACGAAGACCAGGGGCTTGAGTCCTCCGTTGTGCATGCAGCTTGGCCGGGCATGGCAACGAACGAGCGAGGGAAGCTTGGCAGTGAGGTTGGTTCGCTGTTTACTATGGAATCGTGCATTTCCTGTCCGTCAGTGTATCACTCAAAATCCCCATACATGGGCGAGCCCATGGTGCCCAGGTCTCGTGGCATCAAGTGACATCATCAGTGATGAAGATCCCTGATGTCATAGTAAATGCGACCCGCTGTCGCAATTAAGCCCATATATGCCCCTAGCTGGGCCCTCATCAAAGACACTGCCCCCGCCCAGCAGTCTGCTCTCACCCAGGCAGGCAGATAAGTTGATCTGACCCCCCATGCCAAAGTTCCAGCGCTTGACAATAGTCTGCTGTCTGTCAACCAGGCGGATGCGTGCACTCTCGCCATCAGGTGTCTTACTGGTTGTATTAGCGACTCCAATATAGTGGTGGAAATTACCATAATATAAAAATACTCTGTTACAAATAAAAGTCCTGTATTCAAAAATGTCCTTGAGTTAATGCACAAAAAGTTAAACTGTAAGGAACGTGTGTGGGTCAAGTAGGCACTACCCAGTGTGTCACTAACCGAAATTAAGTCATATAACATTTAAAATAAATTATTACAAGAACATTACTGGAATAAATCACTTAAATGTAGGCTAATTTATTGTTCCTCATACAATATTTTACAATACATAAAATAAAGAAAAAAAAACATTTGAAGAGAATGAACATTATAATGAAATAGACATCATACATGTTTTAGGTCCTATTTGAACTGCCCATACATAATGACTGCAACTTTATTTATTGATATGACATCATATACGGTTATCCTCGGTTAACCGCTCACAGTCCAAAGAAAGGTTAAACATTTTACCCAAAAAGGTCCAAATGCCCGTACAGATTGTATTGTTTACAGTCTTTATTAATTGGGGCTGTCCCTGACTCATGGTTTAATATGGTTGAATCAGCTTCGTCATCTTTTATGCGAATAGTCAAGAATTCATTGTTCTGTTTGTATAACAATGTCGCAATTTATAGTCTATAACCCCATTTTTACTTGATTTATTTTGTAAATTTGTAAATTTGTATGATGTGTAAGCTTAGAGGAATTTTCTAGGACCAGTTACAAATTGCAGACAGGTGCTCTTTTGTGGCTGTTTTGAAGGAGTTACACATTTTAATGTTTGTTGGAAGGGCATTCCACATTCTGGTGGCATGGCAGTAGAACACATTTGACCCCGTGTTTGTGCCAAATCTGGGTTGAGCGAGATTTGTGGAGCTTCCTCTGGCCTGTGTGTGTCTTTAACGTTATTGAAGTAGCCTGACAGGTACAGTACATGAATATCCCTCTTGAAGACGAGGCCCATTGCAAATTGCTTTACTCTAGAGTTCTATGCAGAGGCCAAGTAGTAACCAGAAATGTTAATGATTTAATGACTACTTAAATGTACAAAGGTCAAAGGGTCACGACTCATGACATCAGAGTGGTTTCTGTCATCTTCATGCACCTGGTTCACATCGTCTCTGTCGGGCGGAAACCTCATATGTCCAAAGCTATTTGTTTACAGGATTCAAATTCAAAAGTGGCAAAAGTAGCAGATCTACAATCTCAAAAAGTTTCTAGCTGGTGGATATGCTACTTTCAATGCTTTTGTGTGATGCTGTAGGCTAGTATGATTAAGTGGGGCCGTCATTTACGAAAAAAACTAAAATATGTTTCTGCCCAAACGGCAGCGATATTGGATGGGACTCATAATCAGATTTTGGGGTGCAAACAGTTAATTGAACTAATCAATGTAATTGATTATGCAAAATTATCTATAATTTAACATAATAATCTATTAATTATAGGCGAAAAGCTTATTTTTAGTGAAGTTCAATCTACAAGAGTTTGTATGTAGATTACCTGTCTAATCTTCTATTTTTGAACGGCACCATCGTGTTTTTTTTTCATATAACGATCATTTGATTAATTATTATTAGTATTAGTATTCTATCGAATAATCACTAAGAAGAACATAATGGATAGTCACAGCCCTATAATCTGATTAGATGAGCCCACGTAGACCCAACCATTGATCAAGTAACCAGCACGTTTTGGTCAGAGTGATTTAACTGTCGGCGTGTCCCACCTGTTGCTGACCCGTTCTGATTTGAACAGTGTTTTCTTGTTCTATTCCTTTTTTCCTTGCTGCTTTCTTCTTCCTGCCTGTATTATGTTGAACCGGAGCAACGTTATAATAAGCAGCCATTCTAGAGGGTGTCACCCCCGGGTCTAATTAAAGACCTGGCTGGGAGGCAGAGAGAGATGGATGACTGTTCACTGTGTCAGAGAGAGAGAGAGCAGGCGAGGGACTGCTGCTAGCTGCTCGTGGCTGCTGGTTACAGTATGTGCAGGTGGCTAGGTGTAAACGTTAGCTTTTATCTTGGCTTTGAACAAGGGCAGGCTCAGGGGCCTGCGCAGGTGGGGTTAAGGAGGGATGAGGGATAGGGGGGCTTGTGAGGGGAGGGGTGGAGGCGGGGTTAACGGCTGCAGAACGGAGCCTGAGGCCATTGTTCGTCAAAAGGAGCCTATACTTCAGATGAGCTGCGGCGTGGACAGAGAGTGACACGATAATGTGTCTTGTGTTGTGTGTGCAACCGCTAATGATGAGGATCATATAGGCAGCGGTGTGGCCATAGGGGGTTGTCGTCTGGCTGGGATAGAGAGAAAAAGAGACAACAACCAGATGCCTGGGTTGAGTAATTACATTGACTCACGGTGACCCCCACAAGAGTAGAGACAAGAATGCGCGTGCGCATGTGTGTGTCTGTGTGTGCATGTGTGTGTTTTGTTTTTAATTAAAGTAATGAGTCAAGCAGTATAGCAAAGACTTTGGCAGTGTGAAGAATTACCCTGACGTTAAACCTTGTGACTCAGGCGTGATGTCAAAGGAGGGCGGTGATCGTCTTTCCGTTTATTACCACGCAGCCAACATAATTTATATATAATATATATAATATGACTTTTCACCAGATTTTAACTTAAAGTTAATGTTTCCAAGGTGAGGTGCACATAGTCTCCAGAAAGGGGGATTTTGCTTAGTTGCCTGCCTTACATGCTGAAAAATAGACGGCTCACAGCTTGAGAGTGTATACTGTAGATCGGCTATTTTGTGACCCACGACACAGCGGCACACAACCAAGTATAAATCACTTCAGGCCTGAACATTTCCACAATGCGCACTCTCTTCCACTGCATCACATTATGAAACGGCTCATCCACGCAGAACATTTCTCATGTTTAACCAATAGGAAATGAGGACATTATCCACACTCTCTTTCTCTCCTGCATTTTTGCATGTAAAATCATCTGGGTCTAGTTCTTATTCAAATATGCATACCTCTCACTGGCGAGGCAAGTCAGGCATGTCGAAAACATCTCTCAAAGGGCTCATTCTGGCCAAGAAGAACCAAGACAACCGCGTCGTGCCGGTAAACGTATTTTCGCGGTTCTGGATTTGTTTCCATGGACGCTATGGTCTGGTTTCAGATAAGGTTCTTAGAACCTCATTCGGGCCCTGTTCACGAGGTAGTACTAGCCCTGAGTTCTGGGAACCTAGACCTCCGAACTTAATAAGTTCAACTTGTACTTTTTACATTCTCTGAGTTCCAGCATTGACATGTATTTTACAGTGTGTTGTCCCTTTTTGGGGCGGCCTTTGTGCTAAACAACAACTAAATCTTACCTACAAGCTCACAGTGTGTCAAATCGTGACGCGTTGTGATCTTGTAGATCTTCTATTTTCACGCACTGTTAATTTGTTTTGAAAGAACTTCAAGGGTTCTAGAAGGTTTCAGGTCGTTGGGGGGGTTCCGAATTACCCGTTGCAGTTGAAGAGGGCCATTAAGATGCTGCTCTGACCTCCACCTGTGATCAGATACGGTGTGATGTGGTCTGCTGCGTCTCAGGGTGAGCGGTGTTATGTGTGGAGGTGCGGCAGTTTAGCGGGAGAGCGTGAAAGACAAAGAGAGCAGGCATTACTGTAAACTCCAGCAGACCACAAGGAATGCAGCCAGGCAGCGTGTACGGGCACGTCCAACATGTGATCGCACACGCACGCATGCACGCACGTGCGCACACACACACACACACACACACACACACACACACACACACACACACACACACACACACACACACACACACACACACACACACACACACACACACACACACACACACGCTTACAACCACGTCTGCACGCACACACACACACACACACACACACACACACACGCACGCTTACAACCACATCTGCACACACACAGGTACAGAGAGACACACGAACACACACACAGACACACACACTCACACGCTTACAACCACGTCTGCACACACACACACACACACACACACACACACACACACACACACACACACACACACACACTTACAACCACGTCTGCACACACACACACACAGTCACACACACATCACAAACACATCACACACACACACACACACACACACACGCTTACAACCACACACACACACTTACACTAACGTACAATCATGCACACACATTCAACCTACGGGCACATGCACACAACACACACAGGCAGAAATAAAGAGAAATGTGATCATCTGGTGATGGAAAGGGAAGTGGCATGAATGGAACTCCTACTAAAGTTCATTTTTATGTTCACATGGTGTTCATAATCGGTGCTCGACATGAAGGAAACATATATGAGTGGCAGAAGAAGGCATGCTACAGTCAGATCACCCACTGGAGCCTAATGAGTTTACTCAGTTTGACTGATGGATGAACTGGATGGATTTCTTCCTCTCACTCAGAACAAGGGGGTGAACGGTCAACCTCACCGCTGTTGATCTACTATGGCAGAGGTTCTCAAAGTGGGGGTCCTTGAGGGAGTCCCAGGAGGTCCCAAGCAAACAATTTGAATACAGCATCAAAACCAGTGTGTGGGTTAAGATGTTCAAAGAGACTACAGTATTTATATTATACAGTAGGCGATTTGACAATATTGGCGATCTACAACAGAGAGATAGTCTTTGGAAAGTTTTGAATACGTTTTGAAACATTTCATAACCTTAGATGGGGTTCCCTGGCACAAACTATTTTCAGATGGGCCTCCGCTCCCCCTTCGCCCATTTGAGGGTCCTTGACATGAAAAGGTCTGAGAACCACTTTACTATATGGCAGAGCAAATGGCCTTTTCTCAAATCAAGTCAGTCATCACCACAATGTAAGTGAGGTCTGACTCTGGCCAGTATCTTCAGGCCACACTGTTATAGAAAGGGCACACGTCATTTTAGATTACTTTCCCAGTGCACCCTCTCAAACCCAACCCCTTTAGGTTTGGCAAAATAATGTTTTTCTGTTTCTCTCTCTCTCTCTCTCTCTCTCTCTCTCTCTCTCTCTCTCTCTCTCTCCTTTTCCCCAAGACTGGTGAGATCATAATGGGCATTCTATTTTGGGGCTTGAGACTGATTTTTTGCTTGCAAAGTTTTTTGCTGGTGAGGTGATTCATTATTACACAGTATACGTGCTGCTTGATTCATGGCGCGTTGGATGGAACACACGAGGGTGCTGTTTTGCACTGCAGACATCTGCTGGAATGTGGAACGTGGTAAAGAGGTCAAAAAATGCTTTCACACATCCATGGTTGTGCACCTGTTTTCGTGCAATGTGCAAGATATGGACATCTCTCTTGGAGAGGATTAAGCAATATTGTTTTGCTTTCAGGCAGAAATCTCTTATCTACACATTTTTCCCCCCACCATGAATTAACGCCCTACTTGATCATACCTACAGCGTTGCAAAAAAGTTGCTTCGCACCATGTTTTAGGCTCATAGATCTGCTATATCTGCTATCCGACAGAGACGATTAGTTAGTCATAGTCAGTTAATCAATGAATTGGTACATTTGGTCTTTGTTGGATGCGAGCACATCCCTTGTAAACTCTAGATACAATTAACCCTTTATTTCTACCAGTCATTTAGAATTCTACCAGTTCAGCCACCACTGGTGAGTTTGACTGGTCTCTGTGCAACTTTATACAGGTTTGTGGATTAACTCTACAAAATTATAACTATCAGCCAACGATTTTTTTTTTTTTTTTTTATCAAATGTTTTTTATTTTAAGACAAAAATCACAATAATACACGTTAACAACATGAATGACTTAAAGAAAACAAAACACATATAAAACAACACATAACAGCAAAAGCAAGGAACACAAAAACAAAAACAAACAATCCCACCCACCCCTCCCCCCCGAGACCAAAGATGCCACAAAATGTCATTACTCCTACTACTGTGCAATGGAAACAAAAAATAAATAAATAATGATAATAATAACAATAATGATTAAACCATGCCCTTAACCAAATCTGCAATACCAGACCAAATGGCCAACGAATAATTTCTTTAGTTGTGAGAACAGTCGTACATTGCCTGTTTAACCTTTCCTTTGGTAGCTGTGGATCTCCTCAAAAGTAGCACATTCTTATACAGAATTCAACCTACTGAATCCAAATCCAATGCTATACAATATCAGCATGAAAGTTATTCTTCAACACATAAAGCATATAAGTGGAATGAGTTACACTTAATTACAAATAGTTACAAATAGTCATGGCTTACATTAGAACACGAACATTTTAACCCCAAGAATAATACATATGGGTTATTGATGTATGCACCAGTGAATGTTTAACCTTTTTATAATCAAGGACCCCCAGTTTGATGAATATGCATTAGCGGCCTCAGTCCACCACGTCTCTTTTTTTGGCTTTGTTTTTAATCTCTGGGAAGTAAAAACTGTCAGTGTTCATTTAACTCTGAGTGTACAAATGGAACCAAGTAGACAGTGACCTATTCTATACAGCGCTCTAAACTCATAAGACCTGAGGCTGATTCTACAAATGCCTTCTAAACGGTAGTTATTTTTAAGATAATAAGCAAAACTCTAAATGACGCCTGGTTTTAATGGGTTTGAACTGGGTAACATAATATTACATAAGGGTAAATGTAATATGTTGGGGCAAATTATCCTAAACTAGGCCTATATATATATATATATATATATATATATATATATAGGCTACGGTATGTGTATATATATGAATCAGTTTTAAAAAGTTGAAAACTAACATGCAGTATAGGTTCATATTGCTTCATTGCCAATTAAATTGGCAACGCACACGCACACACGCACACACACACCACCCACCCTCCTCTCTGTCTCCCTGCATGCCCACAACGCTGCTGCTGCAGGTTGAATCTATTGCCCCGAATTTCCTGTCACATGATTCGAAATAGGATCCCTGCGTTCTTTACTATCTCTCTCTCCCTGCGCTTGTGTCAGTGGAGTGCAGGGACCTGCCTTGAAGTTCAGGGACTTTTAACGCGGACTTGTAGGAGCGACTTCTCCAACAAAACCAGACAGAGCATCAGTCCCAACTTCAGTCCACCTGAGACCGGCGACGATACTCTCCGACTCCGTGTCCCAATCCCGCTTCCGTCTCTCTCTCTTCTTCTTTTTAGCGATGGATTCTTTGACAATCACCGCTGCCATCCTCCTCGCTGGCTTTCTATCTTCGGCAGCTTTCAACAAACACTTCGAGACCGGTAAGTCAGATGATGATGATTCTTAAAAGGGAATGCTCTCTCTTTTTTGTGCTTTTTAAAGTTTTGTTTATTAATTTTAAAGTGGTCGCATTTGCGTGTTGTTCGATTTAGTTCAGTTGCGCGCAGCGCACTGAACCAAAAACCTAACAGAAAACGGCACCCACGAAACGGAAGACTGAATTCCATTCGCATGAACTTCATTCATAGTTTAGTCGTTGTATAAATAAACCACATTATATTGCTGGATGCAGTGATGAGGAGAACTGTGTGCGTATGTGCGCTCTCGGAGTAGCCTATACGTGTTTCCCAGAGAAATCCAACCAGGCACCAGGCAACTATTTGTAGCCTATTATGACTTCTCTAGTCTCTGACACTCTGTCCAATTCCAAAACAACAGCCCGTGTGCGCCAAGAGTCCCGGACAGATGTGCTTGCCTCTGCAGTGGCAGTGCAGAACATGGGGCATGTGACAGGCCTGTCATAATGCCCTGCAGTAGCAGCAGCACGCAATAATGCCAATATATAGCCTTTTGTTTGATTGTAATTGACATAAAGGAGCCGGAGGGCGGAGGGGGAATTTGTTTTGAAACCGGTGAAGTGTTTTGCCATCCACTGAGATGGTAAGACGTACGGCACTGCGGATCGCATTTCTTTATTACTGCCAAACGACTGGTTATAAGTGAGCTATTATTGGGTGACACATCAAAGTGACATGCGACACTATAATAGCGACGGAATTGTTTTTTCAGATAGGATTGTATCAGTATTGCCAGGTGTTTAATAGCCTAGTACTACAGCAACATCTAATGTGTCCCCCCTCCTCCCTAGATGCTGTTTTTCTTGAATCAGCCAATAATTTCCACATATACAGTAGTTTGTTTAGACAAATAAAAATCATTGAAGTATATAGCCTATATGTATGCCACGGACTGCAGGACTACAGATGGAGCTCCTTCCAAACGAGCTGCCTTTCTCCTCAGAGAAGGGAAGAATGTATTTTAATTTGAATATCTAATAATGATGACCGCACAAACCAAAACTTCTCCTGCTGTAATTTGTGCTGCGTTTCATGTTGAAACGGCAAATCCCCATGCTTTCCTTTTTAATTTTTTGTCTCTTAATTATACCCTTGGACTGAAATTAGAGGGCCCACCATCTGGGCCAGTGCGTAAGTACTCCCATGTGTACCTATGTATTAACAAAGTATTTAAAGCTATGGTATTCCCCCCTCTCAATGGAGGGGGATGAGGGGGGACAAAAAAGGCAGAGTTTACCCTCAGTGCAAGTCAACTGTGCCATAGTCACTGTACACTAAAACAATAATTTAAACAGTCAGTGGGAGCAAATGGCTTGAGCCTGTTTATGAGTGCAACTCTTTGCTCTATTCTGGATGGGTGTCTCAGACTGTCCCCATGCACTGATTTGACTGTCCCATACATACAGTAGGAGTCACATGGGTGACTTCTTCAGATGAGACGTATTCATTGCCATACTGCGGCTACATGGTTTATACGGATAGCTTGCTGAACATCATCATGGCCATGCAGTGTTGTGAAGGGTCATCTATTATCAGTGCTTCTAAAGCAGTTGCCTATAGTTCTCCCACTTTTAAGATTTTTCAAAAGTGTTCAAAAATAGCAGATGTACAAGCTCGCAATGTGGCGCGAAGTGACATGCTGTCAGCTTGTACAAAAGCTTTAATAGCTGATCCACAAGCTATGAGCTTGTGCATCTGCTATTTTTCAATAGCCAACGCTAAAATCTAATACTGATGCTTTCCCGGTTTTATAGTATCAAAATCTGTTTTAAGCACACAAATCTTCTATGGGGGTCCCTATAGCACATATGACAAAGATTGAGAAGCACTGATCTAAATCAAATACACACAGACAGGAACACTTCCCTGAAGTGGGTTTGTTCACATCTCGCAGTCCCTTGACGCAGGGAAATCCTGTTTAATCCTGTGTTCATTTGACTAGTTAACCATGCACTTCAATCCTCTTCACTTAGTAAAACGGCCCTTAGTTGGCTCCGTAGTCTATAGGCCTACTGTATACCAGATCCGCCGCATAAGTTTCTGGTCTACAAGTTGCAACACGTTGTTGCGAGCTTACAGATCTGCTTTTTTGGGGGGCGAATATTCCCCCCCATAATATGGAATTAAGCCTGATAGTGAAATCAGCCGCCGTCATTGTGAGACGTTGAGCTTGTAGATTTGTGATGTTTTGGAAAAGCTTTTGGCCTCTGTATGATGACCCGAAGTATAGGGATGCCGGGGGTTAATGTGCTTGAATGAGGATTGTGTTTCCAACTTTCCAAATCATATCGCGCAGAAATGGAGCATTCTTATTTCATCTTATGCAATGGGATTATCATGCTGCATGCACACACTCAGTGTCTCTCTCTCTCTCTCTCTCTCTCTCTCTCTCTCTCTCCCTCTCTCTCTCTCTCTCTCTCTCTCACACACACACACACACGCACACAGGCAAATAGCTTTAAAGGGTCGGAGAAGACTTGCGCTGGCGGGTGAAAGACTAAAAGCACCGTTTATGCAGTAGCCTACTGTATACAGTATGTCTGCACACATCTCCCATATAGCCTAATACCATCCCTGTCCGGGTGGAAACCTCATATGTCCATAACTGTGGTATACCGTTCAGGATTCAAATAAAAACATAGCAAAAGTAGCACATCTACAAGCTCAAGTATGATCAAGTATAGGGCGTTCGTTAACCCATGCTGGACGGGAACCCCTTTTGGTGTTTTAACTAAGCATTATGTTATACCTTAGCTACTGAAAAATAGCAGATCTACAAGCTCATAGCGCGCCACCGAGTGGCGCGCTACGAGCTTGTAGGTCTGCTATTTTTGAAATATCGTGAAAATGAGGCACAAATCTTTGAATATATATTCTTTCAGAATATATATAATAAATGTTTTAATTTACCAGAAAACACAAAAAAGTAAAAATGTGGAGATAAGAGGTTTCTTCCTGACAGCGGCAACGATAATGTAATGTACTGTAATGTACAGTAATGTAATGTATATGTAATGTACAGTGCAGTGACGATCTGTCTCTCCTCCGTAATTCACCTGAAGGGACAATATTAGAGCAATTATCTTTGTCATAACTTGTTTTGTGGAAAGGTTTCAAAAACGGCAAAAACCGCCGAACTACAAGCACACAGTTGTGAGTTTGTACATCGGTTACTTTTGCTCTTCATCGTACAAGTATATGTATATATATATATATATATATATATATATAGGAATTAAGTCATTAACACAAAAAACACTGGAAAAACACAATTGCGTGCACATGTGGGGGTTTCAGAGTTGTCACATGCAAGGGGTTGTGGGGGCTCCAAGGTAAAAAGTCACCTTGAGGCCTTTTTGAAGACAAGAACCATGTTTAGACACCCAACATGCTTACTTCTGTCTTATTATTATATTCAGGCCTGACGTTTGCTCACTTGGCAGCCGCGCCAGGCCCTTGACATGAGCACACACACAAATGGAAGCCATCTCCTGTCAGAGAGCTGTCACGACGAGGTGTAATTGAGTTGCACCGAGAGGAGCCGGTAATGTTCGGGGAGGTTGTCGGCGCCGCGAACAAGCCAGAGCCGGTTAATCTGCAGGGAATTATTCTCCTGTTGTCCTTCCCCTCTCAGGGGATTTGCGACGGTGTCGTTGATGGGGTCGGGGGGGACGGGACGACGGGACGGGACGCTTGCCCTCTTTTCAGGCAAGAGTCGTTGCAGTCGCGTCACGCTCACACACATTGACTCCTTTTTTTGTTTTGTGATGTCATGACATGGCAGAGCGAGCAGCACATTGTTGGAACCAGCATGGAGCTTACACACTTTGAAAAGGGCTGTGTTTATGTTCAGTAGCAGGGAGAGCAAGGTGTGTGTGCGCGCGTGTGTGTGTGTGTGTGTGTGTGTGTGTGTGCGCCTCTAGGTCTGTCTGACTGACTGCATGCACACGTAGGGGAAATCCTGTCCATTCCAAATCTCCTATCGCTATCAAAGGCAAGATGGATACATCCCCTGTTTTTGCCCTATAGAACAGGCAATGTTGTGGTCCTCTGTGGGTCATCTTTAGAGGCGTTTCTTCCAATTAGCCGTGTGGAGAAACATGAACACAAATAGCATAGAAGGGAGTTTCTCAAGTAGAGTCTCGATTGAGGGCAAGCTGTGACATTTGCCTGTATGGAATTCACTCCGAATATCGGATCAAAGAATGCCGTGGCTGTCAGAAATAAGGCCTGTTGTAGAAAAACATGGGGTTGCTATCTGGGTGCGTTCGATTCCACTTTGGAGTGATGTGAGGCAAGACGTGTATTACAGGCTTTCCTTCTCTCCTCCAGCAACGCTTGCCTCCGCCGAACTAGACATGCATGAAATAACTTGTAAGGCTGCACTGGAATGACGTGCAAAACGATCGCTCTGCGTTGCGACGATGCGTCACATCAAACTAACTCGCTGCAGATGAAGCAGTGACATTATTTCCAGACTCGGTTTGTCTAGCATGCGCATGGCGGTGGACCTGGTCCCTCCCTCCCTCCCTACCTCCCTACCTCCCTCCCTACCTAGGGAGCCCGCTACCATCCCCACTGTCCTCCGCTCCCAGTCCACCTGCCCCTTCGAAGCACTGCAGGTTGTCGAACAACAGAGCGGAGCCGGCGGGTCCGGGTGAGAGCGAGTGTTTCCCCCCCTCGTATAGCTTTGCCGCAGCTCAGATGAAGCTGCTGGAACTGGCAACCCGCCGCCTTGTGCTTCTTTACCGCCGGCCGGGCCAGCAGAGCTTCAGCGCAGCGAGCCTGCTGCGCTCCGTCAGGGCCATCACACCCAAACCGCAGAAGACAGCGCTGGCCTTCGCCTTGCAGCGGGGGAACAGATCGGCCGCTGCCAGAACGCTGGCTTGGATCAGAAATGCAGCACATGCAGCACTACTGAGCCACTGCACAGTAGCTGCGATGGAGATACGCATTATAGCGTATCGTTGCTGTCGGGCAGAAACATCCTATCTCCATATTTTAACTTTAACTGAATCCTGAAAAGTAACAGTTTTGGACAAGTTTCCGCCCAACGGAGATGTTGTGCTCAGTATAACATTTTACAGCCTGTGTTTACTGGGCCTTGACGGTGTAAACGGCAATCTGTGAGTTATATTCCTGATTTAATCATCGCCTGACGTCAATAAAACAATAAATTAAAAAGGTTGGTGTAGGGGGTAGATAAGCGCTTATCTACCCCCTAGCCTACTCTAACTTTTATTTTATTTTATTTGTATGGACGTCAGCCGATGATTCAGCAATGTACAGGACTAGAGGCGTGGCAAGCGACAAGCCACTCCCCTTGCGCGTCTTGTGCAGTTGAAATGCCTTTAATTTATACCCACAGTCAACTGATCAGTGATCAGTAGGTCAATCAGTAGGTTAATTTATACCCACAGTCAACTGATCAGTGATCAGTTAGTAGGTCAAAGCAAAGAATGCAGGGCTTCCTTATCTTGCCTCACCAGGCATGGCCAGTTCTGTGGGGTGGCACCACCGCAACACCTTGTGAGCTTGTAGATCAGCTATTTTCACGCGCAACCAAGTATAAATCAGGCGGAATTCTTTGCGTCAATCCAAGACGCAAGAGAGAGAGAGAGAGAGAGAGAGCAAACCAGGTGAAAGCTTTCCCTATACCGTGGCCTATCATTAAACGTGTGTGTGTGTGTGCGTGTGTGCATGCGTGCGTGCGTGCGTGCGTGCGTGCCCACATGTGTGTAAGGTTCAGATGTGAGGTCTTAACCGAGGCCATCTGGAGAGTCCATAAACCCCCTGTGTTCCTGCTCCGGGTTTTACAGGGGCCACGTCGAATGTCTGACCCCACAGGTCTCACATCCTCCCCCACTGACCCTCTCCACCCCCACCACCACCCGTAAGGGGCCGTTCTGGTGACATTTGTGCATTCTTTGAGACACAAATGGATAAACTAACAACTGAGGATTTTACTGTGTGGCCTCATCCCTCTCACGCACGCACGTGCACACAGTGACACACACACACACACACACACACACACACACACACACACACACACCCGCTCCTGTATTGGCCTCAACATAATCTCCCCCGGCTCTCTTCGTGTAACTGTAGTCTAGCCTCCATCAACCTCCACAACCCCCAGGACAGAGAGATCTTTGTGTGTGTGTGTGTGTGTGTGTGTGTGTGTGTGTGTGTGTGTGTGTGTGTGTGTGTGTGTGTGTGTGTGTGTGTGTGTGTGTGTGTGTGTGTGTGTGTGTGTGTGTGTGTGTGTGTGTGTGTGTGTGTGTGTGTGTGTGTGTGTGTGTGTGTGTGTGTGAGAGACGCACACAGAGAGAGAGGGAGACACAGAGAGGGACAAGGCGCGATCCCTGTGTTAGAAGATAATAACAGAGCATCCTGTGCCATCTGTGGCAACGTGAGCATGATGGCGGCGACAGGGATGGAGTTGGGAGGAGAGGAGAGGCCGTGGCTTCTCCCTCAGGAGGTCAAACGTACAGTGAGAACCACCGACGACGACCCCAATCCCCTTGGTGCAGGGAGGGAGGGTGGTCTGTAGGTGGTCTCAGATGTGGGCCCTGCGGTACCCCTCATTCTTCCGGCTGGGAGATGGAAAACCTCTCCTCCTCCTCCTCTTGACAGGCTTCTGTGCAGCAGACACTGTTCAGACAAACCACGCGGCTAGGATGTGTGTGTGTGTGTGTGTGTGTGTGTGTGTGTGTGTGTGTGTGTGTGTGTGTGTGTGTGTGTGTGTGTGTGTGCGTGCGCGCGTGCATACGTGCATATGTGCGTGCATACGTGCGTGCGTGTGTTGTGGTTAGGCTGCACAGTTGCTGGACTTGACTGTGTGTGTGTGCGTGCGTGTGTGTGTGCGTGCGTCTGTGCGTGTGTGTGGATATCATGTATGTATGATCCTTTGTGCTTCTTTTGTGCATCTCGTTTCACTACAGTCTGGTCTTTGTTACATCCCCAGTCAGTCCGGCTGCCTTCCTAGTGCTAAACAGTAAATACGTAGCCAGTCAGTCAGGCCTTTCCTCGTCTCTATCTATGCTGTCCATGCATAACCAGTCCTGTGCACACACAGTCATATCCTCTGTGTTCATTTTACTCAGAGATTGCACCTCATAGCTTCTTCATTTGATTGCTTTCTTGTTGTGACGGGATGTTCTATAGCTAGACAACATAAATACATTATTTTATCTGTTGTCCTTGCCGAGTGTAACCTAGACCGCAGTAACGAGCTTGCTTTATGAACATGTACGGTGGCAATTTAAGCATTCATTACATTATACATCTACGAGCGCTGTGTGCTTGTAGATCTGCTATTTTAGGTATGGGACACCATCGTACGACTAAGTATACATCCATGGTTAGGGTGTGAAGAGACAAAGAGACAGGGGAGATGAAGAATTGGAGTCTGAGTGAGGGAATGCCAGAGATGCCAGGAGGAGAAAGCTTGATAGCTTTTCCTTTTTTAAATATCTCTACACTCCCTACACTCAGCATGCCCCGACTTGTAAAGAGACGCCAGCATTTAGAAGAATACTCTTGTTTACTTGGCTGAAAGTGAGTTGAAGTTGGCTCGCTATCTGCAACAGAAAAAAGACTGTTACTGTGCACGGCATGTGGCTCTGTGTCGAGCAGCTGGCCAGTCACTTCCTCTTGACCTCTGGGTGGTGCCCCGTGAAGGTCACGCTGCGGCCGCCGGTCTCCAGTCCATGCCAGTGGGTTGGACTGGCCAGGAAACCACCGACCGCCGGTGAGATGGACAAGCAGACCCAGCTATTATGAACACAATCACGGTCATTACCATACCACTGTGATTGTTCCTCCAACTGTCATGTTGCTCTGAAGAGTTCAAAGGCTCATACGTGTTTGATCAAAGCATCTCTCTCTCTCTCTCTCTCTCTCTCTGTGTGCTCTCGTTTTTTCTTCTTCCTTTGTTCCCATCAATTCTTTAAAAAAAATCTCTCACCTTGTGCAAATCACCACCTGCCCGGCCGGTTGGCATGCAAAGCGGCTCGGCCCGGCCCACCACTTCAGTGTTTGTGCTGGTGGCAGCAGCACAAGCAAGTCGGCCCCCCTACTTCAGAGGTGGCAGGGCATGACAAATGTCAGTCATGTAAAGCATGGAAAAATAGGCCTCTCCAAACAAAGTGGTGTCAGGTTGACTGCGTCAGCTCGCTCCCTGAACTGTCGAGGCGGCCCCCGCAGGACAACATGAAATTAAGTTGTCAAGTAGCCGCCCGCTCCGCCAATCCCAGGCCACCGCGTCCGATCCAGAGGAGGCCACGCAGCCCAACTGTCAAAGGGCGAAGGAGATGAACAGCGTTTAGGCGGGGGAGAGTGCACTTGGCTGCTGTTGTTCCATCACCGGGGCTAAAGTAGTGGTTTGTTTCGTCACTCAAACGTCAGACACAGTGCTGACACTTCAGATCAGCTCTGTCGGTTTCCGGAGCTTGGAGCAAATTTTCTTTTCCTAAGATCTTTCTCAACACATGAACCCTAGCATCCCTATACTGGGCATGTCACAATAGGGAGAACATTTTGACAAAAATAGGCAAACGTTCAATGGAAATAGTCAATCTACAAGCTCACAAGGTGTCACGTTGCTACACATTATAAACTTACAGTATAGATCGACTACTTTTGCCATTGGATGTACAATGAAGTATGTACTATGTAGGATTTAAGTGGTTAATGCCCTCTTCCCTGTTGATCCTCCTCCAGTGAGTATTCTTTCTCCAGCTTTCTTTCTGGACTCTTCCAGCGTTTCTACACTCGTCCAGTCATTTGACTGCCATTATGCATGTTCACCAGCCTGCTTATGTATACCTCCCTGACATTTATTTTGCTTATGCATGAGGAGCGCCACTCCGGGCGTTGCCGGGTGACATTCTCAGGCCTGCCGGGTCCAGCAGTCGGAGCCCATCAGCGGAAACACACTCCGGGGCAAGAGGGGCCAAATCAAACCGTAATGAAATCCCATTGTGACCCATGTTCCTCTATGAATTCTATTAACTCCCAACATAAACAATTGTTTTCATTATCGAAACGGGGAATCTGCGCTATATTCACAGGCCCTGGAGGGTAAACAGAATAAAAACAATATATGATTTTCTTTATTGACAGTTTATGGATTTATATGAGTTTAAATTCTAGATTTACTGGCTTTGGGCACTTTCGTAATAAGACTGTGCTGCTCATTGGAGCTGCGGAGGCCTTTGCTTTTATCTTCCTGATGAGAACATACGTACAGCATACGTACAGCAGGAGAAGAGACTTTTGCTTTGTTGTGTTTGGTTCAACCCCAAACCATGAAGTTCTCTCTCGTTGTTTCTCTTTTTGCACACTATTAATAAAGACTCGACATTGTACGATTGAGGTGAACGAGGCTGTTATTCTTCCTTTGATTCAAACATGTAACATATTCCAAACATCACGCCAAAGATTGGTGGGGTGTTTCGCTAAAAAAAAAATCTCCAGTGACCGACCACTGACCAGAGTTTCAAAGCAAACATGTATTTTTGCGGTGTCACATGCAGCTCTGAGTTTTGAGAAGCGTAACCAGGAACATAGCGGGGAGGATATTGAATTGCTACTGTGTGAGACATGACCTGTCCAGTGAACTCTGGTTCCTTTTATACTGCTAGTTGTGTTTGGGCCGGGGCCACTGAGGTCTAGTGCTCCGGCGCGGCAGAGGAATGGCAACCACTTTAAATAAAAAGAGAGTAATTTGGCTGCAGAGCCCGGGGGCCTCTGGTGCAGGTCCAGCTGCAGAAGTTTGTGGCCGAAAAGGCAAATTGTCGCCTCCCCCCCCCCCTTTTTTTGTTGCAGGAAACGCCCACAGACAAGAGCTATGTTGACAAGGCCGAGCAAGTGGACATGGTTAAGTGGACAGAACAAACATTAGGACAAGGAAAGGGAGCAGATGCAGCTAAGTGGACAGCAAACAAAGGAGCGAGCTGCGAGGCCAGTTAGTGGGCAGAGCTAAGAAGCCATGACAGGGAGACGGACAATGAAGAGAGAGAAAGCACACAGAACAGGGATGGGATGTTGCATTCTTTTTCTCATTGTGGTCTATTGAAAGAACATGGAAATAAATGTCCATTAACTGAAATGGAGATGTTTCTCCGCTGAATCGAACTCTTGAGTTAACTCGACTTAAGCAATTCAGTTATATAATGGCCTCTACTTTAGAAGCACACAGGAACATCTTGGTTCAGTGTTGTCACAAACAGTCATTGTACTTGGAGCCGTGGAGCCAGTGATATCCCGTTGCAAAGTGAAGCTTTGAAAGAGGTGGAACCCAAAGGGGGATGAAACCCAAGTCGCCGAGAGACCCTGATTTAGTTGTCTGTCCTGTGTGTGTGTGAGGTGAATGCAGCTCCCTGAGGTGAAAACAAACGGGCCGGGCCTGCAGTATAGCCTACGTGGCACCAGCCCGCGACCAACGTCAACCGAGGGCGGTCACACTCAGCCGGTGCCATGAAACGGGATCTGCCGCCGGCCCTCAATGGATCCTCCGAAATGGATCCCCCTTCTCAGGGACTGCAGCAGTGGGATGCCCCCCCTGTCTCCTACCAGAGCCATCTGGTTCCCAGTACTGCATGCCTCTTCCCACAGCCACACAAACCACAGTGAAAACGGATCGCTTTCACAGTCGAGATCAGGAACTGGAGACTTGGCCGGTTTAAAAGGAGGTTGAATGCCCAACGCTTTGGTTCACTCTGTTAGCAGCCTTTTGTGCTGCTGTTATTGTGTCCTCGGGAGCATGTTTTGTTGCGGTTTATCTGACAGCCTTTTGTGATCCGATACAGCAGTATTGCATGCGCTGTTCGCTCTTTGACTGGGTCAGTCAGGCGAGATAAAAAAAAGGGGGACACTTAGTTCGAACATAAAAATCCTGAAGTCGGGAAGTTGAGATGAATGCATACTTTTTGTTTGTTTCATTCACAAATCCTTGCATTTTGATTAAAAAAGGAAACTTGCACTGTAGTGCAGGGGTCTTCAGCACAGGGTCCGGGACCCCTAGGGGTCTGTGAGGACACATTTCTACAGGGGGCCCTTATCTCCCATCTTTGTGTGATAGGAACTTCATTTTTCAGTAACCACTTGAATCCCTATTCCCTATTCTGAGGGGAACATTAGCCAGCAAATCTACAAGCTCACAACGCCTCGTCTCTCTCTCTCAACTAAGTGGTCCTTGACCTGAACATTTTTTAAGACGACTGCAGTCGGGCCTAAGAGTGTAAAAGCGGACCCATACGGGTCATTATTTCTGATTCTTTAAATCCACAGAGGATGAGATTTGAAGCTCTGTTTTGAGGGTCATTGAGCGAATGAGCGTAAACCTCTATTTCAGGTGCACAAAATAAAACATATTTTCCCTTTTGCCTATTTATTTATATTAGTTGAAATCACAATGGAGAGTTATTTTGTGTTGTCTTATCTCCCTGAGGACAACATGTCGTCTCTGTCGGATGGAAACTTCATTATGACTATTATTTTTCAGGATTCAAATAAATTGCAGATCTATAGCAGCTCACAGCTTGTAGATCGGCCATTTTTGTGCGACACAAGTGTGATGAAGTCATTTAATGCCCCTAAATGACAAAAAAGGAAAAGGAGAACAGACTTCGGGTGTTCGTTGAGGGTGTAAAAGCAGACCCGTACGGATCACTGCGGACATCATTCTGCACAGAGCCAAATGAACTCTCAGGTTCATACAGCGGTAGAGGAGTGTGCGATGAAGGTACAACAGTGCCCTTGACTGCCGCGTAACCCTCCCAAATTCCATTCGCAGCTTTTCTTCTGCGGGGGGGGGGGGGGGGGGGGGAACCCGGATTAACCCATTTTGGGCGAGAAGTGGGAACCCATTTTGGTGTTATAATTTAGCTATTGAAAAATAGCAGATCTACAAGCTCATAGCGCGCCACCGAGTGGCGCGCTACGAGCTTGTAGGTCTGCTATTTTTGAAAAATCGTGAAGATGTTTATTTCAGAAAACTGGAGGATTTAGAAGATTTTTTTTTAAATTTCGAGGTCAGGCCTGAATGGGTTAAAAGTGTAGAGAAAAGGAAACAGACAGAGGAATACAGGCAGGACGGGGCCAATGCCACCATGTGCACTTTACAAAGATAGACAAAACAAACACGACGGGGCCTTTACTTTTCTTTCTCTGATGTGCTCGCCACTCTCTCTCGCCGAAACAGGCGTGCTGGGGATTCATTGGACACAGATGGATGCATGTTTGTGTGCTCCGCACATGGCTCTGCTGAACAACACTGGGGAATGGAGTAACAGTTCTGGGGCTGCCTTGATTGAACTATACTAGACTTTAATGTACAGCACTATCCCGTGGTTCTCAAACATTTTCATTTCAAGGACCCCCGAATTGATTTTCTTTCTTCAAGAAAACAAATATATATATATATATATATATATATTCCTTTCAAGATTCCTTGAAAATGGCAGATGGTTGCGATGCAACGCATTATGAGCTTGTAGCTCTGCTATTTTCAAATAGCCGATATACAGTATCTAAGATTAAAGTGGTTAAACTGATTTTGAACACATTTTGCTGAGGAACTCCTTCAAGAACCCCTGGGGGTCCCCGGACCCCTCTTTGAGAACCACTGCATTATGCCACGGATCCCCATTTTTCAATCTCTGGGACCCCAATGTACACTGTAAAATCCTCACCGTTTATTTACTCTGAGAGTGTACAAAATGGAACAAATTGAGCCCATAAAGGTCCATTAGTTTCCATTTTACACTTACAGGTCCGTTAAAGGAGAATTCCATGCTAGAAGGCTTTCTTACCTTTATTTGTAGTTGTTAGGTCCCCACCAAAGAGGTCCAGGTGTTATTTTGTGCAAAAGCGCATTATTGGCTATTTCCCCTACTAAGCCCTCAATGAATTGAATTGAATTTAATTGAATGGGCATTGGGGTGTTGTGCTAATTCGCTTATTTCCATCGCTCAAAAATAAGCGAATTAGCACAAAATCCCAACCCCCATTGAGGGCTTATATTAGGGGAAATAGCCAATAATGCACTTTTGCACAAAATAACACCTGGACCTCTTTGGTGGGGACGTAACAACTACAAATAAAGGTAAGAAAGCCTTCTAGCATGGAATTCTCCTTTAAGCCTAATTTATGCACGATGGTGTGTCTCGCCACGAACGGCCCGAGAACAGCGCCGCCTGCAAGCTCACATCCAGGGTGCTTTATGAGCTTGTAGGTCGGCCATTCTTGGCGTGAGACACTGTCACGCGACTAAAGTATCAATCTGGCTTTAGGGTCATTTCGACCCCTGGTTGTCCCCTAACCCTGTCCCCACTTTGAGAACCCCACTTTTCCATGTGTGGTGTGAGTCCGTCTCCATAATGAATAAACAGGGGGGAAAAAGTCCCAGCATGTCATTTTGTTTTAATGGTAGCATTGTATTTTAATTTTATTCACCAGCAAGGGAGGTCCCTTCATTTCAACCCCAAGCCCTTTATTTATCCTAGTCAGACCTCATCTTTCCTGCGCCCTGTAATCACGCAAAAGGCCTCAGAGAGAGAGAGAGAGAGAGAGAGAGAGAGAGATGTGGATGAGGGGGGGGGGGTCTAATGGCTGCACACACATGCCCCTGAAACGGCACTGACAGTGCCTTAGCTCTAACCAAACCACATATAATTAACATTCTCCACATGCCAGCTAACCTGAGCACAAACAGGACGATCGAAAACAGGTGTGTTTAGCAACAACCCCCCCCCCCTTCACTTCTCTCTCTTGTTCTGTAACTCACCTCACCTGTGTTAAGAATCGGGGATAACACTTCAATCTAAGCTGACTAGAACGCCTATTTTTGGAAAGTCCAAAGATATTTGGCGAAGCGGGAAAAAAAGAGCTTGCCAAGTATAGAGGCGACTTTTACCACACGAGGGCTTATGTGTGGGAGTTGTCCGGGACGGGTGTCTGGTGTCCATCGGCGTGGATGAGGGATCCGTTTGTTATCGTTGGCAGCGACATCAAACATTGTTTGTGCTTTTACATTGATACTGTATTTTGACGCCATTAACTTGGCACTTTTTGAATGCAGGACTTTTACTTGCAACATATAGTTGCAAGTATTGTTTTTATTGGTGTGTGTGGTGGTGCTACTTTTTACTTAAGTTAAATAAATAATAATCAGAGAGAGTACTTCTCCTCCAGCGCTGGTTGCTGCACGGGAGTCTGGCGTCCATCGGCGCGTATACTGTATGAGTGGATGAGGGATCAGTTTGTTATGGTTGGGGAGACATGAAAGGCCGCTGAGCGGCTTGGCATGGGGAGCCCAGTTGTTTGCAGAGACATACCAGGCCTCTCTACACAGCATGTCACACGTTTAACCACTTAAGCCTGACACCGCCATACAATGAAAATAGCCGATCTACAAGCTCTCGACCGGTCCACGACTGCGACGCGGTGTGAGCTTGTAGGGCTTGCTGTTTTCACTGCCCAACAGCTAAATGTGATTAATACATGTGTGTGTGTGTGTGTGTGTGTGGTGCCAGTGATGTTGTGTGTTGCGCGCATGCGCCTGCATGGGGGCATTCGTGTGGGTATGTCTTTTCCATCTCCACATTGGTTACATCCTAAAACACTGTGGCTCCTCCGCTGATGAAAATAGCTCCCTTTCTTTCCTACTGTAAGTCCCATCAAGGGATATCAGGAAGGACAGAGAGGGAAGGAGGGAGAGAGAGGGTGAGAGAGAGACAGAATGATGTGGGTAGACGTTGAGATTAATGCATGTTGTGTCACTGCATGTGTTTATCTGGGGAGATCTGACGTGAGCTGGCTGACAGGGAGATCATCTTACCATCCATTTGGACGAGGACATGGGAGCAGAGCGGGGCTGAGAACGCCCCCATGCAGCGCAAGAACAGCCATTAGCAACAGTCAACCATCATGTTTTGCATCGCAAGCCATAGATCCTCCTTCTGCTTATCAAAGCCCCGAATGCCACGGAGAGCCCATATGGAGACATGTTCTCTCCCTCCAGAACTCACGCACGCGGCGCACAGACGCACACGCACACACAAGCAAGCCACAGTTTGTTTGTTTCCTAGTATAGGGGCCCAGCACGCAGCTGCACCGCAGAGCTCCTTTTTCTGTGTATATGCCCAGGCCTAGCCCGCGGTGTTTGTAGGCGCTATCTGTTGTGTTTGCTGTTAATTTTATGGAGCCAGGGCTTTGTGCCGGCACCATCCATAACAATGGGAAGTGTTAAAGTAAACCAAGTGTTATACTTCAATGGCGCTGCGCTGAGCAAGATGGAGAAAATTAGAGCTGAAGGGGAGAGGCGGGCCCAATCTGAGGGATCGTTAAACCACTTAAACCCTTTGCATCCGAATTGTGGGGAAAGCTTTTCATAATATACACTAGCATAGAGACTGATGGACTCTCTCTCTGTCTCTCTCTCTCTCTCTCCTTTTCTCTCCAGCTGTTTTCTCTCTTCCCTCCCGTCTATCATATCATTCCAAATGGCTTCATTTGCTCTACGCTGCACCACTTTAATTTGCAGTTGGGTTAGACTTTTTGGATGAAGCTGTCCCAAACATGCTAATTGTGTACCTTTTTGGAAACCAAACACGTGCAACACTGCAGGCAGCAGCGTCTCTGCCGGTCCCGCCCTGTCAGCGATGGAAAGTAACATTTTACACAGTACAGTACATTTTCGTCTCCGTCGGGTGGACACCACTTATCTCCAAAACTGTTACTTTTCAGGATTCACAATTCAAAAACGGTAAAAGTAGCAGATACTGCTACTTACTGTAGTACTCTTGATGCTTTTGTGTGACTATAGTTAAAGTATGGAGATAAGAGCAACCATTTACTACTCATGTACACTGCATTTTTCAAAACGTTCTACAAATTCTTGAAAGGGTTATGTAGTTTTACTTTAGCACACTGTGACTACATTTTGAGACTTTTTGTTCTTTTACTCAAGTTAGAATTTTTGACATGGGCCTTTTACTTGCAGTATTCGAGTATTTTTAGGCTATTGCTACTTTAACTTGAGTTAAAAAAATAAAAATGATTCTTCCAGCTTGGCGCCCTGCTGGCCTGGCCTGTGCTCTGCTGGGTGCATGAGGGCTTGTTTACTGTGGTGCCAGAGCTGCTCTGGAGCCACTTCACTTCACCAGCATGTGCTGAGTGTGGAGCAGGTTTCGCCTTCTGTTTGTTTAACCCTCCTAACCCTGTCTACTTAGTGTGTGAAGAGAGCCCGCGCCCAGGCATCCTAACCCTGTCTACTTAGTGTGTGAAGAGAGCCCGCGCCCAGGCATCCTAACCCTGTCTACTTAGTGTATGAAGGGAGCCCGCGCACAGGCATCCACGTTTTTTTTTTCCTTCTTTTTTGAGCACATATGATATGGCTACATTGATTAGAGGAAATTGTACGGATCAGTGCCAGGGGGAAGTAATTGAACACGACACGTGCTTTGACTTCATGGTGGGTTGGTTGTATATGGACATTCTATCAGCAGCTTGTTTGCAAGCTACATTGTCGGTGTCTTCATCGCATTTGTCAAAATCTGAATCTGCCCAAAAAAAGAAAGAAAAAAAAAACTTCCATCTTCGCCTCTTGGAAGCCAAAACGACACCCAGTCCATCTCCACTGTGTTCTGTCAAATATCCCTCCATCCCCATGTGGGAATTACTAAAGGTAAGACATTTTATCCCCTTTGATATGTTTGCTGATAGATCGTCCAACATCAATCAAAACGTAACACTTTAATTGAGGGCCAAGGAGCTGCTTGAGGCTAAAAAACTTTTTTATTTCGACCCCTTTTTCATTTGTGATGTGAAACTTCAAACAGAAGGTTTCAATTTTTTTTGTTGGTCTCTTCTTGGCAGAGCCTTCAGCCCACCGCTGGCTCTGGCAGTGGGCTTACATTAGGCTCTTTCCATTACAGGGCTACAATAATAGGGGCCACACCAGAAAGAGATGCAGGGCCATGTTTTATACTAGGTGCTAGCCGGCCGCTTTGGCAACCAGCCCCGTGGACCTGTGGCTGCTGCGGTGAAAGAATGGAGGAGGGGATCTGCATGGAGGGAGAATTAGTACTTAGGAAGGATGGTAGTAGTAGTAGTGAGGCTATTTTGGGGACTCAATGAGGCCTGGGTTTATTGCCCAGCTTTCCGAGGCCGCAGCGCTGCAACAAAAGCATCGAGGGAAATGAGTAAGCTGTAGAGCGCGACCAATGCCAGATATTTGGGTCCGATTCCTCCCCGAGTCCTAGACCACCGATTAGCAATGGTTTGAACCATATTGTGTCGGATTCAATTCCAATCAATTAAAGAAATGTCTGTAGATCTGCCTAGAAATCTGTTCCCATCTGATGGGATGCAAAAATTGATATGCGGAACAGTGTGGGTATCTCTGAAGGCTGCGATTTTGAAATGGAAATGGCTGCTGGCACAGCCTGACAGTGTTGGAAAATACATTTACGCAAGCATTGTACGTAAGTAATTTGTTTAGGTAGAGTACTGTACATTTCATTTACACATCTACTTGAGTGTTTCTATTTCTTGACACTTCTACTCCACTACTACTACTACTGCCAAATATATTTTCACTCCATTGCCATTATTTGACAACTTTATTTACTAGTTACTTTGCAGATTATTAACGCAAAACATACATTAACCAATTAAGTCCAATTTTACACTATACATTTTTTTTATGGCTATAAAAATAGTCTATACGAGCTCACTACACTTTTACTTTGGCACTGTTAAGAATGTTTTCATTCGAACATAGGCCTTTTACTTGAGTATTTTCATATTGTGGTGGTATTGTATTACTTAAGTAAAAAAAATAAAGAACTCTCAGTACTTCTTCCACCAATGGCTGCTGGCGAGTAGAAGGAGAGGCAGCCCCCTCCTTCAGCCCCAGCCCCCCCCCCCCCCCCCCCCCCCCCCTCCAGTGTGGAACTCTGTAACCCACCACAGCTGGCCTGATTTGGCCCGCCCCTGTTCTTGCTTACCCTGACATTAATGAGCACCACAACAGTAATGGCTACCAGGGCGCTGTGGTATAGACTGCATGATATTGGAGGTTTGATTTGAGGTCTGTGGCATTTCTTTGTACTAATAATGTGACGCTGACGTGAAATGTCGTCGTCTTTGTGTTTTGTTTCGGAAGGCATCCTATAGCTTTAAATGTAAGCATGTTTGTGAGTGTGTGTGTGTGTGTGGGGGGGGGGGGGGGGGGGGGGGGGGGGGCTCACCTTTAGTAGTCTGGAGTTGGACCCCTAAACCCTATGTGCAGTACTTCATAAACCAGGTACTGCACACAGTGCACAGAGGTCTATTTTTCCCTCTCTGTCCACACCAAATGTCTTCGCCAAAAATAGTCGATCTACAAGCTCTGTACATCACGGCAGACCTGCTATTTTCGCCAAATGTTTGCCTATTTTCACAGAATGTGTGGGAAAAAGTAAGCTATGTACGCATGGCTGATAGAGTTTGTATTGACGGCGGTGTACATAACACACAGCACATTTCCAGCGGTTGTATGTATGCGTATCATGTAGCCAGCACTTGTTCACTATAATGGACTCACACTGCGAGGCTGCTGTGATGGAAATATTGCCCCTGCAGTCAAGCTCGTTCGCCTGTTCCCCTGAAGCGCCAAGCATATAATAAAGATGGAAGGAAGCTCTTTATGTCAGCCCTCTGCAAGGAAACAGTCATCTGTAATTATCGCTTGCCTTTCAACCCTCATAGCAAACACAACAAATAAGTGCTGTAGCGTGCCCTGGCAACGCGCTTCAGCGAAAACGCCTGTTTGCTTGTTTGCATGCTTGTTTGTTTGTGTTCTGGAGATCACATGACCATGGTACCATAACTCCCCCCCCCCCCCCCCCCCCCAACAAACTCTACCCCTCCGAACCCCACCCCGCCCGCACCCCCACCCCATTTCGGAGCATCAAGTGCATTTGAAGTCACAATGTGGAAGTCATTAGCCGCAAATCCGTACAAATATAATAACAGGGTGATTAACCCTCTCAGAATTATCCTGCGCTCTTTTTTTTCCTCTTTTCTTTTTTTTCTGAAAAAGGCTGCTCTTGTTGCCGGGTTTGTGCGGTGTGTTCTTGCGAGCGCAGGGCGAGTCTTTCTCGTCGTCCTCCTCCTCTGTTTCCCGGACTTTTTCTATTTGTAGATCTGCATATATTTTATAGGAGGAGGTTTTTTCTTTTTCCCCCTCTCTCGCTCTGCCTTTCATGCGGTGGTAGTTCTGTTTCCCATCACAGCCTGTGATGAGACCACAAGAAAGGCCTGGCCCATGTGACGAGAGCGCCACGGTCGCTTGGTGACAGGGAAAGGGCGGGGTGTGTGTGTGTGTGCGCGCGTGCGTGTGCGTGTGTGCGCGCGTGCGTTCGTGTGCGTTCGTGTAGGGTGCTCTGAGGTGACGATAGCCCAATCAGTGCACCATGGGCACCTCATCACGGACGGGGAGTGGAACACACGGCCCCGCGCCACTTAACCCATAGCGGGCCTGCTCTTTTTTTTGTTGTTGACGGATGTGTGGCCGTCCACAGGGCTTTTAAATGCTCCATTCATCTTTATGATGGCCTCACTTATCTCAGAGTCCCTGCGGATCCACTGCTTCCCATTCCCACCGCAAGCAAATGGTGCCTTAAGACCACATCAACCCCCCTCCGGCGGGCCGCAAAACGCTGCCATATTTACCATCTCGTCCTGGAAGGCGAGCTTTTGGCCACAGCAGGCGGAGATGATTGCCAACAGCAGTTCCTTCCAAAGCAGCCCGTGTGCAGACAAGCACCGCCACTCCACTCCACTCCACTCCACTCCACTCCACACTTTAAAAACTCCAGACTGAAAGTACCTCAGAGGTGAGGAGACATAACATTTACAAAGTCACTTTGGATAGCTCTTTTTTATGCAGTGCGTTGAGCGCTGCGCACAGCAAAGTTCAGCCCATCACTCCACTCCTCCCACAGAGTCGGCATCCGAAGGACAGGGCCCTTATTTCACACACACACACACACACACACACACACACACACACACACACACACACACACACACACACACACACACACACACAGACACAACAGACTCCCCATAGGTGCATCACGGCACAATTGTGGCGAGAAGCTAAATGGCTGTCTTCTGTGAAGCCATGTTCCACTTCAGTCAGCAGGTCTCAAGGTGGATTTACAAATCCGCTGGCTGTTGTCTGTGCCGCCGAGGGAGAGGAGCCATTTTTACAAAACATAAAGTGCCCTCATAATTACAGGATAGCCCAGCACCGCTGAAGCAGCAGCAGCAGCAGCAGTAGTAGTTGTAGTTGTGTTGTAGGTAGTCGTAGTATCAGCAGCAGGTCTGAGGTCTGCTGCACCGCCAGTCAGGTGAGCTCTCTGTCACTGTCAGCCAGACAAAGGCTGGCTGACGGGCTCTGGATCAACAGCAACTCCTAAACGGCTTTAATTAAAAGCAACTTTGGCTCAGTCATCACACCGAGAGCGCCTCTGGGCCCTGGGCTTCTGATTTTATGCTCAGATGAAGTGTGGTTCTTTCGGGAAGTTGAAAGAACGGTGTGAACCCTCTCTCTCTGTGTGTGTGTGTGTGTGTGTGTGTGTGTGTGTGTGTGTGTGTGTGTGTGTGTGTGTGTGTGTGTGTGTGTGTGTGTGTGTGTGTGTGTGTGTGTGTGTGTGTGTGTGTGTGTGTGTGTGTGTGTGTGTGTGTGTGTGTGTGTGTGTGTGTGTGTGTGTGTGTGTGTGCGCGCGCGCGCGCACCTGTGTGTATATTATTGTGTGTTGATGTTGCAAACTTGTACTTAGTTTTTCGTGAATCTTGTACTGTATATTCTAGAATCTAGGCTAAACAGTGAACACATGACACAAGGATAGGAAAAGTTGTGTATCTGTGCATTACATTTTGTTTGTTCATTAGATCATAATGTGAACAAAGCTAATACAACGGTGCCAGACATTTCAAAACAACAGTGCCGGCAATAAGCATTTACTAATTGCCCCTTGATTCCTAAAGAAAGGGACAGTTTTTCGCTATATCATCTGACATACTGTAACCTATCTGAGATATTACCAGTGGTTCCTCTTGAGCAACACCCGTCTCGCCAAGCGGCTGCAGTGGGAGCACTTTAGTTTAGTTTAGTTTAGTTTATTAGTTGTTTTTTTCTCCATACAAAAACATTCTTCTCCGGTTTTATTTCTTATTCTGGAAAAGAAAGGTATAGACCGAAGGCCTAAGCTTATTAGGTCTACCCTTTTGTCATTTAACTTAAAATAATACAAATAAACTTTCATAATGTGCTGAATAACGAAGTGAAACCAAATGGTGTGTCAGGCTGTGTATTTTTACACTGTTTTGCCGGAGGCACATGTTTATGAACATTTAATCTTATCTTATCTTATCTGGTCTCTTGGGAAAGAGTTTTGCTGAGTATGACGCTATAGTATGAACTGGCTCAAAATCGTTTTATTTGTCACGTCACAGATTCACAGGTGTAAATAAGTGGGTGGAATTATTTTTTGTTTGTGCGCGCTCCTCAACAATGTTGTAGCATTCCGTGAGAAGAGAGGGGGAAAGCTCATTAAAACAGAGATATATGCACACAGTATATACATATCCATACAGATAGCTATGTGATACAGTTCATGATGAACATTAGCATCACGCAGGTGTGTACATGTTGCACATTGACGGCGCCAATTTCCTCAGATCCTATTAACAAACGTAGAGCGGCTGACTTCCTGTCTTCCTCCGATTGTTCAAATTAATTCCAGAACCTTGCTGTAGGCCTATAGGGCTGATTTATGCCAGCTATTGCTGGCAAGTGACATAGAGTGACACAGAGTGGTACAGCGTGATGATGTGTTCAGTTGTGACGCTGCTGTGGGTCAACGCTGCTGCGACAGCTAAGGGTCTGTAAGGCGGGGAAGACACCTCCCTCTGCAGCGCTGGAGGTGGTGACTTCAAGTCATTGTTGTCGGGCAGAAACGCCTTATCTCCATATTTTAACTCATAGTATTTTTTCGTAAATGAACGCCTAGCCTGAGCTAACGTGTTAGGTTTCTGGTCTAGAGGGGCGGGTCGCGGCTGAGATTTGCGCACGCCCTGATTGGATCTCATCGATCTGTCCGTCACCCCCGGCCCCTCCTCTCCCCCCTAGTGCAGCGCTACGTCACATCATTTGGAGCGACGCCCACCCGGAAGGGTTGACTCCCACTTTTAGACCAGAGCGGCCAATGCGTTCCTCCAGGCTTTCAATTTTTGCACCAACAAAAATGAAAGCCTGGTACAGAGGCTAATGAACGCCCTACTTCGCGTCACACAAACGCTTCAAAGGTAGCAGATCCACAAGTGTTCTGAGCTTGTCGATCTGCTACTTTTTGGACTTAGTATGAGGTTTCCACCCGACAGAGGTGAACGCGGTAACTGTCCCGCAACAATGCGTTAGACCTCTGGGTGATGGGTTGCTGAGGTGGAGCGCCACATGCCCACAACTACCATCAGCTCCCAGTACTTCCCGCATGACTTGCCGCACCCAAGCTGTGCTAGTCGTCATGCGCTGAGCTGGCAGTGCCCGGGATCGAACCCATGACCTTGTGGTCCAAAGGCGAGAGCTCTACTGACTAAGCTACCCGGACAGCGGCGGACACTAGTAAAAGGACTGTATTAAAATAAATCTCAGAGTAAAAGTACAAAATATTGGTACGCAGTATCGCATCGTGTGAGCTTGTAGCGCTGCTATTTTTTTAATTGCCAAACTATAAAATTAGGGCCAAATTGGTTAATGTATGATTTCTTACAACTAATGTGCCAAGTAATTGTTTGCGAGTAAATAAAAATTTGCCTCTGAGATGTACTGCGGTATAGAAATACAGAGAGCTCAAGCATGGAAATGCTCAAGTAAAGTAAAGGTACCTCAAAAGTGTACTTAAGTACAGTTATACTTGAGTAAATGTACTTAGCTCCTTTCCTACCCCTGTCCCCTCTGTAAGTGAACAGACACCCAAGAAGAGACCACAGAGTGTAGCAGCAGAGAAGAGGAGGGAAGAGGAAAAGCGGAGGACAACGGAGGGAGGCGATAAAGAGCGAGTGGGTGGGAGGAAGCCAGAACAGCTCGGGTCTAATTTATACTTGGCTGTTCATCGTGTCGCGCACCACACAAACACCCGATCCACAAGCTCACAGTGGCGTCCGCACCGTGGCGGCGCCTTGCGATCTTGTAGATCGGCTATATTTCCCGGCGGCGTGCACATTAACACAGACGGCGCGCAACTAGTGTTTAACTCAGGCTTGGTTTTTTGGACTGCATGCAAAGCGGGGAATCAGACTTTTGCACCACAGCTGGCTCACCATGGGGGCATAATGACTGTCACATTGCGAGGCATGAGCTCATGCTCAAACTGAGACGGCGTGGCGATGATGAAAGGGACCGGTCAATTGGCTCACCATGTACATAGCAACGAGAGCCTCCCTGGAGCCCGGCCAAAACACAAATCTTCTGCTGCAGTGCCGGGCGGGAAACCTCCTAGCTCCTTATTTCAACTTTTTATTGTTTTTGTTTCCTTTTTCTTGCCCTAATCTGCCCTAATTTGACAAGCTACAGTGTCACACAAAAGTAGCAAAATTTAGCAGATCTAGAAGCTGAGTGTCAGCTAATTTGTGCTCTCTTTGGAAATCAATTGTGAAAGTGGTTTAAATCTGTCTGTGGGTTTTATACATTATTTAATCAATGAAAAGTATTAAGAGCTTGTGACTAAATAGGTTCTTTTCCATTTCCTGAAAATCTTTAACGGTTTTGGACATGAAAGGTTTCCACCCGACATCGACGAAATGTGGAAGTCTGTTTGATTGACAGGAAACGATAGTAGGCTGTTTAATACCGCCGCATGTGTTCTCTCGCATTACAGCAGCCAGGCTAACACCTCTGAAGCTAAATGCAAATCCATTCTAAAGCATCAAGAATTTGTATGTTATCGCATTGTCCCAGCCGTTGCCCTTGTTGTGACATGTCTGGATTTTTGTGCGTGTGTGTTTAAACTTTTAAGCGACAATACAAAATATAAAAAATAAAGACATATGTTGTTAGTGTCAGATGTTTTTTGTGTGGATTAAGTCATTCCTAATGCCCTGGCTACATTGATTGAGCACCCCCGGCAGTCAACAATTTAATGGAATTCATGAGTTCCTGCAATATAACTATAACATTAATAATTTATCAAAGCGCTGAATGAATATCCCAATTTTAATCAAAGCAGGAATTCAGACTTTGCGGCTAAAGCCTAATTTGTTATGCTTCCTCATGCGACGGGCGTCGTGCGCCAGACATAGCCGATGTACAAGTCCACAACACAGCACTGGTGCGGCGTGTTGTGGGCTTGTAGATCGGCTATGTTTGGGGCACACCACTGCCGTACGACGAAGTACAAATCGGCTTTAAAGCTGTCTTGACAGGAGGTCGCCTGAGGCTGAGTGTGATGAGCTATGATGGCTCACTCGCCATTGTTTATATGACTTCTCTGTTTCAGAGAAGAAAAGACTCATTCCGACCATTGTTTTGCTTTGGGGACCATGCTCTCTCTCTGTCTCTGTCTCTCTGTCTCTGTCTGTCTCTGTCTCTGTCTCTCTCTGTCTCTGTCTCTGTCTCTCTCTGTCTCTGTCTCTGTCTCTGTCTCTGTCTCTGTCTCTGTCTCTCTGTCTCTGTCTCTGTCTCTGTCTCTGTCTCTGTCTCTGTCTCTGTCTCTGTCTCTGTCTCTGTCTCTGTCTCTGTCTCTGTCTCTGTCTCTGTCTCTGTCTCTCTCTCTCTCTCTCTCTCTCTCTCTCTCTCTCTCTCTCTCTCTCTCTCTCTCTCTCTCTCTCTCTCTCTCTCAGTCACACTCTCTCTCTCTCCCTCTCCCTCTCCCCCCTCTCTCCATTTGTTCTCCCCTTCCACCATATGGTTGTCATATATTTCCTGGAAATTCAAACCATGTTTGCTTTAGCTGTATATCTGCAGGTCTCATTTTTTTCTCCTTCTAAGCTCTTGTGAAACTCGGGTTGACATTAATTGAAACAATACCAAGTCGTGATTGATCTCACTTTGACACGCTCAGGCCAATGGTACGAATTGAGACTGGGCAGAAACTACAAGTTATATTCCAGAGACTTATCGTCTATTATCATTCCAAATGCATATATATATATATATATATATACTAGAATTTTGCGTCCGCTTTGCGGCCGCTCATCCCAGAGTTACTTTGCCGCGCACTATGGGAAGAAGGAAATTGCGGGAGTTGACTCCACATGTAGTAACGGATGGGTTATTAGTTATTATTATGTGTCCTTATTAGTGTAGTGTAGTGTAGTCAACACGTTATGGCTCATACACACTGCCCGGTATTTCCTCCGATTATGCTGTCGGGGATCATTTTTGGCGCTGGCCGACAAAACCGCTGATCTGACGTTAAGCGGTGCCCAAAAGGTAGATCAGGATCTACCAGTATAGATCACAAAGGCTTTGCAGTTAGACCACATGACATGGCCCTAAAAATATATATAATTTTAATATAAAAAACGATTTTTGCATCTGCCACTTGAGATGACCTGAGATGACTTGATTGATTGACATCAAAAAGGGCATGTCAGCTCAAAAACACAATGCAATACTTGTTGTTGCGTACAATCATCAGTAGCAAAGTCAAATACCAAAAATAAAAACCCTACCATTTCCATTTCCCCCCCTCTATTTCCCATTCCATGTGCGTTTGTCTTATAGTTCTCTGGCCTCACACACACACACACACACACACACACACACACACACACACACACACACACACACACACACACACACACAGTATTGGCAACAAATTGCACTTGAAGTACAGTACAGTTGAAAATAGCAGATCTACCAGCTCACAATGCATAATCATGTACTGTAACATATTCTGTTTCTCAGAACACACACACACACACACACACACACACACACACACACACACACACACATACACATACACATACACATACACATACACATACACATACACATACACATACACATACACATACACACACACACACACACACACACACACACACACACACACAGAGAATTGACATCAAAATGTACTTTACAGTTGAAAATAGCAGATCTCCAAGCTCATGATGCAGCAACACAAACGTCCAACATAGATAAAAGTAATTACTCACCTACTGCTGCAGGTCCATAAATAATCCCATTGTTGTTCAAGATGCATAATAATGATTGTCGCGTGGTTTAGCGACGACTACCACAGTCCACATACCACTATGAGAGGAGAACGACACACACGTGCGACTACACACACACACGTGCGATACCGCACGCACGCAGCGCACGCAGCATTGATGTGTGTTGCTACGAAGCAGCATTGTGTTGCTACGTGCGATACCGCACGCACGCAGCGCACGCAGCATTGTGTTGCTACCTTAGAGTATATACTCTAAGGTTCCCTGGTATAGATGATTATATATACTAGTCCTTACCCGTTCTGATATATTTCAACTTGTATAATATATTTGTGTGTGTTTGTGTTTTTTATGAATAAAAACAGCAGTATAACATTAAAGTATTCTTCCAAATGCATGGTAGGGAAACATTTTCATGGCAAGAGCAAGGACCGCAACATTTACACTTATTAGCCCACAGAGGCCCATTTGAAAAGTATCAAGGACCCCCAGTTTGACATGCACCTATATACTGTATATGGACAGTCGCACAGATCCAATTTGCAGGTGGATTTGCGTCCAAAACGGTCTCAATTGTGAGCTTTGGCTTGAGAGAACTCATGGCTTTTGCAACCTGTGATGTTGTGGGCTTGTAGATTAGCTGTTTTCACCGGAGCGTGCGCTGTAGCCACTTCACGCTGTGTGTGTGTGTGGCTTATGTTCAAGACTGCAGTTGTATCTCGTGTTGTGTTTATAGCGAACTGAAAACGGCCACGCGATGACGCACGCGCACACATACGCATGTGCGCACACACAGCTGAAGTAGTTTACACACACACGTTCACAGCGAAAGTAGTCTGCACACACACACACGCACGCACACACACACACACACAACCTCCGTGTTGGCTGGGGGCGGTGTGAAAAAGGGTAGGTGCGTGGAATAATGCGCTAGGGTCCTTGAGGCTGTTCTTCGTGGCATGTTGTATGTAGTAATTGTGTCGATGCGTAGGCTACTTTTGGGTCCGAGTTGTTTTCCTCGTGTGGGTCTGATGCATAGGTCTGATGCCTGCCTGGGGGCGTTGTGAAGTGCATTGGAGAATGCAAGGGGAATGTTGCGCCGGAAACTGTGTCCCAGTATTAATCTGTGTCCTCCCAACATGCATTTCACTGGTGACACGTGATTTGCGGGGAGATGAGTTGTTCAGTACTGCGCCCAATTCACTAATAAATAAATTAATAATCATTAATGTGTCAAATCGAAAAAAGGGCTCCGTTATGCCCTCCATATTCATATGGTCAATGCCTGTGTGAAAAGTGGGAGCGATTGGTGCAGGCATTGAGGAGATAAGTGTTTGTTTCTTACAGACAGACACACAGACATTCGGTGAATTATAGTATGATATATATTCATTCCGTGGTTAAATCCCTGTATGCTACCCACATATTGGTAGCCTATATTAGCCCAATATTGGCGTTATGCATTTCACTTGAATAATGTTGTGTGCGCACGTGCGGAGAAAGACAGTTATTTAAAGAAAATCAAGATTATAACGTCCTGTCTCGCTGCCGCCGTGTATAGGCTGCACGGCTATTCATGTGTGTGTGTGTGTGTGTGTGTGTGTGTGTGCGTGCGTGGCGAGAGAGAGAGAGATCGTGGCTTCCAGGCGTGCGTGTGCGTGTGTGTGTGTGCGCAATGAAATGTACTTGGCAGTATGGCTGGCAGGCGAAATGGCGAATTCGAACGGCGTAATTGTAATAGTTTGGAACAAACCAAAATCTGTCAAAGAACAATATTTATGTAACTAAGAGATTCGCTGAGAGAGCGATATTTAATATACAGAGATTTAGAAGGAATAAGCAAAATCGCGAGGCGAAAGTTCCTCTCCTTCCTTGTATTTTTCTCCTGCGGGCTGCGGAGTCCGGACAGTGGACAGGAGTCAGGACTGTCAGGGAGACTCGGAGATCAGAGCAGCACAGGCTGAGAGGCAGAGCTAGTAGCCAATGAAAAGACGGAGTAGTAGTTGCCAGGTTCACGAATTGTAAGCGAGTCGTAGTGTGTGTTGAATGGCATTTGAATGGCATTTGTGGGCTTGTGAATGAATTTTCTCACATGTAATTTGTGCTCACTTGCATAGAACTGGCGAATTTAGCGTGGTGACAGGGCAACAGTGTTCCGGGGGTGTGGGTGCTTCGGGCGATAATGTTTGTAGTAAACAAATGCATTGGCGGCGTGAGTGTGGACGGGTGGCATTTTTGGTGGCAGTGCCAGTGCTAGTGTTTGGCGGGTGGTGTCGAGTTTTGCCGTTCGGCGCGATAGGAGGAGATAGCGTTGCAACACTGCGAAGGTAAGTGTGTGACGTCACTGCTGTGTGAGTGTGTGTGGGTGTAGTGTGTAAGATGGTGTTGTGGGTGTAGCGACGTAGCTGTTGTGGCTTTGGGTTTCTTGCCATGTGTTGGGTACAACTTTACAACTATTAAATTATATATATATATATATATATATATATATATAATCCAAGACCATTGACTCAACCTTAGATTCTCAAACAATTATATATAGATGTATTGGATTTGGATGTCTGCCTGTAATATGCCTGCTTAGAATCACTTATTCTGATCCTTATCTCTGTAGTCTGTACACTGTCTCTTTAACATCGGGTCCAGGGACCACCAGGGACTTAAATGGACCCTTAAATGAAAACATTTGAGAATCGTTGTCACACAATTGACCTTTATTAGGTGTCACACACAGGGGTCATCATCATGTTGGCTTGTGGTGGACACCACAGCTCTTAACACTCTCTCTCTCTCTCTCTCAAATGGAACCAAATGGACCATTTGATTCCGTGTGTATACTCTCAGAGTTATGAGGGTCCGACTCCTTGCTAATAAAACATTTGAGAACCACTTGCACTAATTGGACTCCTAATGTGCTATAGTGTCATAGCAAATCAGTGTCATACATACTGTAAAACTATAATGGTGTGTAAAACAGCTAGATCTAAAAATGTCCCATGGACAAGGCCAAGTCTTTGCTACGGACATATTGATGAGCCCAGTGGACACATGCACAACAGACAAACTTAAAACTGCTTTTAATATTTAATATCATATTGTTTATGTCCCTCAAAGTTATTTCTAATGGTTTGAGCCTCAATCCCCACTCTGATATAACCAGTCCTTGTCATTTCTTTCTGGACTTTCAAAGCAGTTTTAGCTGCAGTACCACAATGTCCTGAGGTGGTGGGGGTGCTGATATGCAGATTATTTAATATTTGAGTCATTATAATACTGATGCTAGATAAAACCAGTCTTGTTTCCAATATGCCAGCTTGGAAAATCAACAATGGTGGACATTGTAAACAAAGTGGAAATGCAAATTTGGAACTGAAGACTGAAGAAGAGGAGGAATTATACAAAGTAGGGTGACATTGATGACATCACGATGAGGACAAAATCAGTTGAGCTGTCCCTGAGAGCAATTTCCATTAAAGCACCCATATGATATGAATGCCTGATTGTTCAAAATTGGTTATTTGTGGGGATAGAAAACACATATGGGAGCCCCAAAAACACAAAAAATGTTATAGGTCCTTTAACACTCTCTCTCTCTCTCTCTCTCTCTCTCTCTCTCTCTCTCTCTCTCTCTCTCTCTCTCTCTCTCTCTCTCTCTCTTTCTCTGGCCCGCAGAGTGCTACACTGCTAATGGCGAGGACTACCGGGGCCTTCAGAACCAGACCAGCCTACAGGGGGGGAAGCCCTGCCTCTTCTGGAACGAGACCTTCCAGCACCCGTACAACACGCTGAAGTACCCCAATGGAGAGGGTGGCCTGGGGAGCCACAACTACTGCAGGTGAGGAGGGAAACCTACAAAAAGCCATGTTTCTATATATCAGTGGTCCCCCCCCCCCCCCCCCCCCCCCCAGAAGCAAAGATTTGACTTACTCTGAAAGAAAGTTTTGCACCACATTTGCACCACATTTTCACAATTTTTCAAAAATAGCAGATCTACAAGCTCGTAGTGCTATGGGCTTGTAGATCTGCTATTTTATGTTATACAATAGCTAAAGTATAACATAATGCTTAAAACACCAAAAGGGGTTCCCGTTCTGAATGGGTTAAGCTCTTCAAACCTACATACTTTGACTATTTGAAAGTGGCAGATCTACAAGCTCACAAGCTTGTAGACCTTGACATGAAAATGTTTGAGAACCACCCGTTTAAACAATAATCAAACAATTTGGATGTAAGCCCAAATAAGCAACTACATTTTAGAAACAAGCCCAAAAAACCACAACCCGCAACTACCAATATTTACAAGCAACTTTACAGAAAAACAAGCCTGACGTCGCTTATAATAAGCAGACCTTGCAACACTGCTTCGACTGCATGAACCTAGTGAACCGTTCCGTGCCATCTCTAACAGGTTCATGAGGTTCTAGTGAACCGTTCCGTGCCATCTCTAACAGGTTCATAAGGTTCTAGTGAACCGTTCCATGCCATCTCTAACAGGTTCATGAGGTTCTGTTCCATGCCATCTCTAACAGGTTCATAAGGTTCTGTTCCATGCCATCTCTAACAGGTTCATGAGGTTCTGTTCCATGCCATCTCTAACAGGTTCATGAGGTTCTAGTGAACCGTTCCATGCCATCTCTAACAGGTTCATAAGGTTCTAGTGAACCGTTCCATGCCATCTCTAACAGGTTCATGAGGTTCTAGTGAACCGTTCCATGCCATCTCTAACAGGTTCATGAGGTTCTAGTGAACCGTTGCGTGCCATCTCTAACAGGTTCATGAGGTTCTAGTGAACCGTTCCATGCCATCTCTAACAGGTTCATGAGGTTCTAGTGAACCGTTCCATGCCATCTCTAACAGGTTCATGAGGTTCTAGTGAACCGTTCCATGCCATCTCTAACAGGTTCATGAGGTTCTAGTGAACCGTTCCATGCCATCTCTAACAGGTTCATGAGGTTCTAGTGAACCGTTCCATGCCATCTCTAACAGGTTCTTAAGGTTCTAGTGAACCGTTCCATGCCATCTCTAACAGGTTCATGAGGTTCTAGTGAACCGTTCCATGCCATCTCTAACAGGTTCATGAGGTTCTAGTGAACCGTTCCATGCCATCTCTAATGGGTTCATGAGGTTCTAGTGAACCGTTCCATGCCATCTCTAACAGGTTCATGAGGTTCTAGTGAACCGTTCCATGCCATCTCTAACAGGTTCATGAGGTTCTAGTGAACCGTTCCATGCCATCTCTAACGGGTTCATGAGGTTCTAGTGAACCGTTCCATGCCATCTCTAACAGGTTCATGAGGTTCTAGTGAACCGTTCCATGCCATCTCTAACAGGTTCATGAGGTTCTAGTGAACCGTTCCATGCCATCTCTAACGGGTTCATGAGGTTCTAGTGAACCGTTCCATGCCATAAGGTTCATAAGGTTCTGTTCCATGCCATCTCTAACAGGTTCATAAGGTTCTGTTCCATGCCATCTCTAACAGGTTCATAAGGTTCTGTTCCATGCCATCTCTAACAGGTTCATAAGGTTCTGTTCCATGCCATCTCTAACAGGTTCATAAGGTTCTCAGAACCTCATTCGGGCCCTGCTCAGGATGTAGTAGTTACCGGAACTAGTACTTTCACATGTTTTCTAAACTCAAAGCAGATCAGCTATTTCGCTTTTTTGTATTCGTTTTATTTATAAAGTACCCACAGTACCTGGTTATAATCAAAACAAGAAACCATCGCAGAACTTCACTGATTCTGGGTTACCCTAGTCGGTGATAAGAGCCATTAGTGTTAGCCTTTGAAAGTGTCATGCCTGATTTACAGTATATTAGGTTATGTGCCACGACCCCAAAATAGCAGATCTACAAGCTCACATGTCGCAGTGTGACGCAGTCCTAGCGTCTCAATATCTGCAGGCCATATCTTACAAAGCATTCCTTTTTGAGTAGAACTTCCGTAGTAACGTTGTAATGACAATATGGAGCTACCAGAGGCTGCCAAAAAGACGACTAAAATTAATACAACAGTATGATTTTAAGCTAATGTACACTTACAGCACTGATGTCGGGCAGAAACCTCATTTTTCCATATGTTAACTACAGCGTCAAAATCAAAAGCAGCAGATCTGCAAGGTCATTTCGAGCTTGTCGATCTGCTACTTTTGCTATTTTGGAATTATAATTCCTAGGACGTCTGGAGACGTCTTGGGCACGAAGTACTTTTTTGAAGACATCTTCCTAGACAAGGCCTTAGACATGATTCATAGCCGAGAAGACCACTACACCTAAAAGTTTGAATAACATTATTAATATAACTAGAGCGGTGCCCGTGGGGCCTCTACAGCGGTGCCCGTTGGGCACTGGCCTACTCGGAACAATGCAAGTTGGAAATGTATGCCCCAACCCAGATATTATGTCTGTGTCCCTTTTATGCCCATATATGGAGTTCTTTGTCAGGCATGCCCAGATGCAGACGTCAGAACATCATGTGATGTCGTAACAGCCAGGCCAGCTCCATGGAGATCTAGGGGTGATCAGGTGTGATCAGTAGGCTAATTTGGGCCCTGTAAAGGGCCTCTAGAGCAGTGCCCGTTGGGCCTACTTGGAACAGTGCAAGTTGGAAATGCATGGCCCACCCAGTTATTATGTCTGTGTCCCTTTTATAGCCATATATGGAGTTCTTTGTCAGGCATGCCCCAATATGGAGTCTATGCAGATGTCAAAATGATGTCGGAACAGGCCAGCTCCATATATGGACAGGGCCCTGTCCAGAGCCCGGGCAGAGGCCTTTTGTGGCGGTTCTGGAGAACCATGGGTCCGACCAACTGGACACCGGACACTGCACACCATGTGGTGGTGCGGAACGCGCGTGTCGAATTTTAAATTGGTGGGGCGAACTGTTCTCGAGTTACGTGGATTACACACAGACAGACAGACAAAGAGACTTGGTGCATTTATAGATGGACATATTATTTTTGAGGGGCGCTAGCCCCTCCTATACACAGGTTTAATGTTTGTCTTGTTTGTTTTGTAAACGCCATTGACAATGAAGAAGTTTGGACTAGCTCCCCCGGATCTTAACCCGGACCTCAGGGTATAGGAAATGCTGGCCTACACACACAGGTCTGCCTGTTGCCCCGAAGGTTCCAAAGATCAGACATTATACATTACACTTCTGAATATCTTTTATCAGTGAATATCCCAGCAGAACGTGTAGTCCTGTCAACACAAGGACGCAGCCATTGCATGCTCAGAGTCACAACTACAAGCACATCTCCATCCCTCATCCCAGGAACGTCAGAGGGACATGGCGCGGTGGCTTTGGGTCTCCAGAAAGCCCCAATCCATCCGTCAGTCATGCCCCATGTAGGACTGTCAACGTTTGCATGCATGACTGTCCAACTTGTGTGTTTGTATTGAGCCGCACTCCTTTCGCGAGTCAAGACAAATTTCAGCGGAGAGAGACTTCCAGAACAGTGGCTTGGCCCAGATAGCCGAGCCATGAGAAAAACCGTACATCTCTTCCCCCCAAAAGCCTCTGAAACGGTTTCTCTAAGTCACGGTCGTAAACTCATAAAGCAACAATGCTTTGAAGTGGCAATGGACGGATTTGTTTAAACTTGGCCCCGGACGTGCATTCTGAAGATTTATGCGTAGGGATATATACAGCGGATTGAGGAAGGCTTTCGCCACACATTAGAAGCTTATTATATTCGACAAGTAGAGCAAAAATGGACATCTTCATTGTTTAGATTTGACATATTTTGGCAATTGTGTGATACAGTGAGAAATATCCCCCCCCCCCCCATACTGTCTACACACTAACAGACCATGGCTTTGTTACGTCTTGACAGAAGGGTTTCAGTCAGTATGGACTCCAGTCAGGATTGAAGCTCAGTCTATTTCAGTCCCCCCAGACAGACTTCTCTCAGACTGTCTAAAGAGTCTCTCATCAGCGATGCACAGTGAAATCCCCCGGTGATCATTTAAAAATTCGTAACTACGTGTGTACAAATGTGTCTGAAAGTGTACCTTTGTACATTTTCAGAAATGGTTTGATTTGTTGGGATAGGGGATATGGGGGGAATCCATGCCTCTGTGTTTGATATATCCCCCTCTCTGGTCATTCATTTCTTATCCTTCATGTTTTATCCCTGCTGTTCTGTACATACTGAACCCCTCTTGGGGTTCTGTACAGTATGTAGCTTACAGTATTCTATTAAATTCTGCTATATCAATATTTGAAGTATTTCAGAAAACGTAGGTCAGTGTTGATCATATACTGTAGGAGGTTTCCACCCGACAGAGACAATATGCAATCCTTTAGGGAAATGTAGACTGTCGCTGTCGGATGTGTTTGATGTTTATGTTTGTGTTTTTAATCACAATTAAACAATTTAATAAGTAAAAATGTGTTAACCCCATTAACCCTGGCGTCCCTATTTTGACCGAATGTGGTCATTTAAAAAAAATGCAAGAATAGCAATTCCTCCAAGCTCACAACAACGCATCGCGATGGGACACGTTGTGAGCTACGTAGTATAGAGCTTCTATTTTTGCTATTTGTCATACAAAGAACTACATGGTTTAAGCTGTTAATTTGTTTAAAAACTAATAATTGAACCCTGCTCTCAGAGTCAAATGAACACCGAGGATGTTACTGTGTTACTGTGCAGTGAGGAGACTGATTCTCAATAGATAAGAGATGGCCTTTATGAGTCGTTCACACAAGCCTTTGTTACGTGGCTGTTTTCCGGATTCCATTTCCCCCCAGGAATAGGTGGAGAATGTAGGGGGGTTTGCGAAAGTGATATCTCCTGTTTTCATTGTGTGTGTGTGTGTGTGTGTGTGTGTGTGTGTGTGTGCGTGTGTGTGTGTGTGCGTGTGCGTGTGCGTGTGCGTGTGCGTGCGTGCGTGTGTGTGTGTGTGTGTGTGTGCGCGCGTGTGCGTGCGTGTGCGTATACTTCTCAAAGGTTGGTAATACACGTTTCTGACAAAAAATGTAATAAAGTAAAGTAAAGTAAAGTAAAATGCTTTAGCTGAGCGGTGTGTGAACATGCTCACAGGTCAAACTGTACAGTAGGCCTGCACCATTGGATCAGATTCAGAATCATTCTCATCTTTATTGCCACTTCACATGATCACAGGATTAAGATAAGACCGCCAGAGGCAGCACAGCAGTTAACACACCGTTACAGGCCAATAGAAAGTAGTGTGAATCAGTGATGCTCAAAGTGGGGTCTGGGTACCCATAGGGTTCCTTGGATGGGGGTTCCAGGTGGGGTCTGGGTACCCATAGGGTTCCTTGGGATGGGGGTTCCAGGTGGGGTCTGGGTACCCATAGGGTTCCTTGGGATGGGTGTTCCAGGGGGTCCTGACTTCCCAGCAAAATGTGTTGATACAGCGTCACAATAATTTTAATCACTTTTTTTATTTTACTGTATACGTTGGTTATTCAAAATTTCAGAAAATAATAATAATAATAATGAAAGTATTGGAATGTTTTGAGTCATTTTGAATTTCTTTTAACACAAATCTTCTCTTCTGGGGGTCCCTAGCAGCTGGCACAAAACATTTTCAAATGGGGGTCCGTGGCCCATAAATTCTTGGGTTCCTAGGCACAGCAGTTTAGTATAGCACGAAAGCACAGAGGTCATGAAAGAACATTAATATGTTCTTTGTTATCGGCAACAATGATGAAACGTTTGTCTCCAGAATTCCCCTATATGACGTGCACACGTCCCACAGCCGTGGAACATGCATAAATATTTGATCTATGCTGGGTTAGCCTTGAAACATGCGTGTGTATATGCACAGTGCTCAGCGTGTGTACAGTACATATTTATGTTTACCCAACACATGTGTATTTGTGGGTGTACGATCATTCACATGCGTGCACACAAATGTACACATATGCATATACATTGTGCATGCGCACAATCCGCACATGTGCCCACATGTACATATTGTGTAGTGTGTGTACAATGTGTGTACAATGTGTGTACTGTGTGTGTGTGTGTGCGCTCGTGCATGCGTGCGTGCGCACACTTGCACTCAAGAGGGAGAGTGCTCCCACCACAGACGGAGAACCATATGGGAAAGGGATTTAGACACCACAACAAAATTTGGATTTCAAAACTCCTTATTTACATCTGTGGCCTGTGGCTAGTCAAATTCTGTTTCCATTGACCCCCCCCCCAACTATCCCACTTACCTCTAGCACTAACAACTCTCTCTTCGCTCAGCCATGTCTGTCTGCCTCCATCTCTCTTTTGGCACTACAGAAGAACTGCAACCTTTCAATGCGTGGTATGACCGAGATCGTGAAGGGGGTTAAGCCCGGTTAAATAGCCAATCGGCAAGTCCACAACGCGTCGCAATTGCTATTTTAAGCATGTGATATTGAGCTTTAAAGTCACTGTCCAGTCCACACATGATGTCCCATGGTGTGGTTGAAAATCTCTGTCCATCTTCAACCGCTTATCCAGAGTTGGGTCACGGGGGCAACAGTTCCAGCAGAGATTTCCAGACTTCCCTCTCCACAGTTACATTAGCAACTTCCTCCTGGGGGACCCCGAGGCATTCTCTCACTTGTGACCCCAAGATAGACCTGCACTGCACAATCCATCGGTTTCCTGCTGAGAACCATGGTTTCAGATTTAAATTCTCCCCTTAAAAATTATCCCTGTTCAATAAATGTACATCCAAATCAGTAACATATTTTTAGCCTATATAGAAACCTACACAAACTCGGGCGGATGGTCAGGATCGAAACATTGTGAATAGAAAAATTAACCACTATTAAAACTTGGAGGGGGAAGTGGAAGTGGACCTTTAACCACGTAAACCTCTTAAATATTTCCTTGACCGGGGTCCCCCAGGGATTTATCCTTGGCCCCTTCACTTTTACACAGAATATCTTCCCCGAAAGAATCAACAACAATGTTGAGGAGGATATGGGAGAAGGAAATGTGATGAAATGTGGTGGAGAGGGGGGGGGGGGGGCTGTCTGATCCCAGCGCCAAGGGGGGTTTTATGAAGCGAGGGCTGAGGCACAGGTGGATAACATGAGGCTAAGAAACATCGCATGTCGTTACTTGAACACACGTCTCCGAGCGGGGAGCGGATGTACAGGGATTAGAGAGGCGTGTGTGCGTGTGTGTGTGTGTGTGTGTGTGTGTGTGTGTGTGTGTGTGTGTGTGTGTGTGTGTGTGTGTGTGTGTGTGTGTGTGTGTGTGTGTGTGTGTGTGTGTGTGTGTGTGTGTGTGTGTGTGTGTGTGTGTGTGTGTGTGTGCGTGCGTGTCTGTACGCGTGTGTCTGTGCGCGTGCACAGCTCAGACAGTGAAGCAGGTGCAGTGGGGGCGATGGGATATCAGGATTGAAGGAAGTGGGTCTCATAAACCCCTCTGTTCTCATCTCATTGTAGGGTTTTCCCCAAACCGATTAAGTTGAAAGAGCTCTGTGATACTAGAGACACAGAGAGAGAGAGACCTCATAGTCCCCACTTTTCATCTTTATGGCTCTCAATAAAATAGCCCAGTGAAAACGGAGAAGAAATTTGGAAACCTCACATTAATCCCGCCCAAAAAGGAGAGCGAAGTCCACTCCTATGCTAGCTTGTTGGCTAAGGCTAAACAAGAGTAATTATTATTCAATAAATATGTACCATAATCATACACTCTCAGGGTTAAATTAACCCTGCTCTTGTGACATTATCAGATATAATCACTTTGTGCTTAACGTTCCCTGCCATTCCCGTAACGTAAATAAACTTTTAGTCTGGCCGCCCGACGATCCCGTAAGTTACATGATAAGGGTCTTTATATTATTTAATCCATGTTTTGATCCGATCGAGATTCTAAGATTTTCTTTGATAGGCTCCTCTGATCTTTCTCAGGGAGTTAAGGACTGTACCAAAGACATCACAGAAAGGTAGATTGATATTTTAGCTTAAGAGCTTATTAATAAACTCTTCCGCACACCGAGACTAGACTCCCCTCTGCTGTCTGCTCCATTAGTATGAGAGTGTGAATTGTGTGATGGTTTGTGTGAGTGGTCATTTCCTGGCTATTTGTATGCAGGTTTGTGTGTGTTCGCTGCCAGGAAGGAATTTATGAGTGTCCACTATACTGTAGCTGTGAATGCCATTCCCTCAAACGGATGGGATAATGGCAGTGTCACAGTGAGTTATGTTCCTTGCCTATATTGTAATTGAATCCCCATGATGTCAGGTGTAGATCTGAGATTGTGGCGTGCCATCACACGGCCATCAACATCTACAGTACATGTTCCAACTGGATGTAGCACAGGCCACCTGAATGCAGCAGACAGGCCACTTGAATGCAGCATGGGCCATATAGACACAGCACAGGCCACCTGAATGCAGCAGACAGGCCACTTGAATGCAGCATGGGCCATATAGACACAGCACAGGCCACCTGAATGCAGCAGACAGGCCACTTGAATGCAGCATGGGCCATATAGACACAGCACAGGCCACCTGAATGCAGCACAGGCCACCTGAATGCAGCATGGGCCATATAGACACAGCACAGGCCACCTGAATGCAGCATGGGCCATATGGACGCAGCACAGGCCACCTGAATGCAGCATGGGCCATATAGACGCAGCACAGGCCACCTGAACGCAGCATGGGCCATATGGACGCAGCACAGGCCACCTTAGTGCAGAATTGGCCACCTGAATGCAGCATTGGCCACCTGAATGCTGCACGGGCTACCTGAACCATGTACAGGTCCACTGAACCGAATGAGCATTCATGTGATGTTTGTCCAGAATGTCATACTGTACAATCCACCGTGTTAAAGCTACAATCGGTTGATGTTCTACCTGGGATTTGAACCTGGTTCTACCGCCTGTCAGACCAAACTTGTACCGATCTTCTGAGACGGAATACCCACTTGGAGAGTATGCTGCATTGCGCTTATGAGCCTCAGGCAGTACTGCTTGTCAACCAGACGTCAGCGTTGGAATTCCTTGATGGAAGGCTGACTTATATTGTATTAACATAGTCTACCATACAGATATGTTGAAATGTTTTGTTCCTTAAAATGCGTTCCGGATTGCAGCTTCAATTTAACACATTTGTGCACTCTATGGCGTTACAAATGGATAGATTAACACCAGGATTTGACTGTGCATGTGTCATCACGAGGGACCTTGTTAGTAACAGTTGATACAAGCACCATGTCTCTGGGCTACATTTGACAGATCCTAATCCACCAACTATACCCCCCAAAACCCCATAGTAAAACAGGCCTCTCGAAATTACGTCCGATCAGCATTCCTCCACGCTCACTCTGTCCTACAAGGCAGAGGAGGGTCTATACTTTCATCTTCATCGTGTAAGCGAAGATCCCTTAGAAAGCAAGCACACGGTTCACGTTAGAGAGAACCTTCTGTATACGCGGGGATGGTTACTCGCGTGTTACTCGCAGGTTTTCTGCAGATTAATTTAAAACGCGATGCCTCACATATATTCGTTCTTTTTTTTGTGTGGTAATTATAGCAGCGCGGTGCCAGGGCCTTTAAAGATTATCATACATTTTTATGACTTGAGAATGTGGAAAATGGTTATTAAAAGAGAAAAGCTTTTGAACAGCGGCCAGCAAAGAACAGCTGCTTTTGTCTTGTTCTCAGATGTACTGTAAAAGCCCGCAAACTGCCTTCAAACGCGAGCGCTTGAGAGAATGTTATGCCCAATAGAACACTCCGTCGTACGAGGGTGTCTCGTGGAGACAATAGCAGATAGCAGATCTACGACAGCAAACTGTTTTCCCACCATGGTATGTAAGTATATATGATCCAAAACGGTTATACTTTTCAGGATTCAAATTCAAAAACAGCGTAAAGCTCAAATTGCGTCGCTTCGATTTTGTGTGACACTGCAGTATGAACAAGTAGGACATTGATTTACAAAATAGAAAAAAAAAAACCCCACAGAAATTTCTGCTCAACAGCAATGATATATCAGACTGTAGGCAAAAGCAACGTGATGCACCCGCTGGTCGAGTGGTCCAGGCGCATGCCACATTATGCTCTGGTCTGATGAGTCCCGTGTTCGAGTCCCGTTCAAGGCGACCTTCGCTGCGTGTCTCTCCCTCTGTTCTGTCAATCTTCACTTGTAACTACTAACTATCAATGAAGGCAAAATGCCAAAAACAAATCTTAAAAAAAAGGGAAACTCGCCTCCCCCCTCCCCCACCCTTGTCAGGTCAAGAAGTGGCCTGTGCATTACAGTAAGCATGAGCTCAGTTTGTGGCTCTCCCCAGGTTGGCAGAGGGAGAGCAGCGCCCAGGATTTACGGCTTTTAGGCAATTGGCACAGGGTGAAAAATAGGTTACAAAATTGTGGGCTGAAAATGAAATAAAGCAACGTGGCCATGCATGCATTGTGGCTCACACAGGGCCAAGTGAGACGGTTGGTGGAACTGTGCCAATTTAACATCATAACATTCTCTGACCTACCAGTGGGACTCCCAAGAGAGGGACAGTTTCACACACACGTCATGTGAATGCACGCACACACACACGCACGCGCACACACACACACACACACACACACACACACACACACACACACACACACACACACACACACACACACACACACACACACACACACACACACACACACACACACACACACGTCACACACAGACACGCTCACAGGGGAAATTGATGGGTTCACCACAGCCCCATGTAGCTTTTATGTGTACTGTGGCACCTCTGCCCCAGAGCTCTGTACTCACTTCCCCTCATACACATGTACAACCTCCCTGTCTCAAACACACACACACACACACGTGCACAAAGCACGTGCATTCGATTCCCAGGCTTTTACACCTGCAAACGCACGCACACACACACACACACACACACACACACACACACACACACACACACACACACACACACACACACACACACACACACACACACACACACACACACACTCTCTCTCTCTCTCTCTCTCTCTCTCTCTCTCTCTCTCTCTCTCTCTCTCTCTCTCTCTCTCTCTCTCTCTCTCTCTCTCTCTCTCTCTCTCTCTCTCTCTCTCTCTCTCTCACACACACACACAATAACTAATGCAGTTAAACACCTGTACACCTGCAAACCTGCACGCACGCAATAATGCAGTTAAACACACCCCCCCCTTTCACGCTCATGCACAATCTGTGTACACCTGCATTCACACACGTGCACACACTCGTTATTCATTCGGGTCTCCCTGGGCGGTGATTAGCAGTGCATAGGGTCCAGTAAATTAGCTAAGTGCCTATAGATGAGTTCTGGGGAATCTTATATCAAGTGTATCAAGTGGGGCTGTTACGTGCGTGTGCGTGTGCATGTGCGTGTGTGTGTGTGTGTGTGCCCGTCCGTGTGTGCATGCGTGCGTGCGCGCGAGAGAGACATTGAAAGAAACCCAACTCTTGCTGGCTGGTCCCTGTCCCCCCTCTGTACTGTCATGCTAGCAGCAGCCTCGGGCCAAACAAACAGGTGTGTGCCTCCAACCTGGGTGGGGCAGCCAATAGATCTGTGCTCAGGATAAGGTGTCCAAAACATACAGGAAAACAAGCTACCCAGCCAAATACTCTGTGTTAATTTTATTGAACTCGGGGGATGTGGAAATGGACCCTTAAAATGGATCCATGTGGTCTCATCTCCTGAGTCACAGTCCTGTAATGGTCCATGGTATTTCAGAGTGAGCTCAGATGAACACCTGCAGGTTGTCTTGCCGATGGTATAGGGTTATTAGGATGCAATATACTCCAAATCTCCCAACGCAGTTTAGATTTGCCGGTAAGGGAAAAACAATAATGTTTTGCCATAATATTAGTGGAACGTTTGTTTCACCTATTATGAACTTGAATTAATTCCTCCCCCCCCCCCCCCCCCAAAAAAAAAAAAAGAAAGACAAGAAAGAAGAATTTCACTGCTATCAATAGCGTGTTTCTGTCTGAAAAGAGAGGAAGAAACCCAGGAAAGTGTTTTTGATAGGAGAAGAAAAGAAATGGAAACGCCCTTCACAGTTTTGCCCACAAAAGGTGAAACGGGATAGCAGCAGAGCCCCGGGGCCTTTTCAAGATGCTACAATAAAGTGTGTCAAAAAAGAAAAGGACAGGTCTCCCTAGCAATTACTGCCAAGTCTGGAAAAAGAACTGCAATGTCATTTTAGACGGTGTGCTTTTTTTGTCTGTGTTTTCTTTCTTTTCTTCTCTTTTTTTTGGCGACTGGGTGCGATTTAATAACAACCTAGCAGTCCTGATATTGCAGTGGTATTGCTGAAACGGCCCCGATGGGGTCCCGTGATATATCTATTTTTTTTATTGTCTGTTATTTACAACTGCCCATGCTTTATTTATACTCTTAATAAAATATTGGCCTTTTATAACAATGACCTCAGAGAAATGGCGCCTGCTCAAAGCCCACAGATATTGGCGTGTGCCCCCGGCCCATGTCTCCTCCCCTTTGTCCAGAGAAACTGAAAGGCAAAAGCAGTGACAGGGGGGGGGGCTGTCAGAGCCTTATTATGATGGGTTAAAAGTGCCCTGGTGAGGTTCAAAGTGGCTGTGTCCCCAGACAAAAGCATGGCCCCACTGCCCACCCCTTTTCAGGTCTGTGTCTGGCCCCAGAACAAAGACCCCTGCCCCATCAGAGAGCCACGGTATGGCCCCTGACTGACACGCATGGCCTAGCCCCTGGAGCACCGCGGGAGGAGGCTAAGTCAACACGCATCCAAGCGATGTTAGTGGGGATGACTGACAGGCCTGAGATAATCTCCCTCTGTGATGTTCCTGGGGTGTTCCTGGCCCTCCATGGCGCGCTTGGGCAATGTCTCCTCATCTTTATGTTTTCCTTTTCCCCCCTCGTGTATAACTCTTCCTCCTCGCTCTCTTTACCTTCCCCTCCTCTCCTTGTTGCCTTCTCCTCCGCTCCCCATCTTGCCTTTCTTTTCAAACATGCACCTCCTCCGTCGCCTCCTTCTCACGCAACCTCTCCCGCCTCGTCTCCGCAGGAATCCCGACGGCGACGTGCAGCCGTGGTGCTACATCGCCGACCACGAGGACGGAATCTACTGGCGATACTGCGACATCCCCACCTGCCAGAGTAAGGACAGCTGAACTACCATACTGTACCCTGTATACCGTACCATCTTCCACAGCCACAGTCTCTGCTCTTAATAATTGCTACTGCTATGAAGATGTCAGATCATCTGCACGCTTTATAGATTGGCTATTTTCGCTGCACAAACACAGGGCCCAACTCAGTATAAGTTGGGCATCAGAGGACTCTGCCTTTTTGCATGACTCTGTTCATTTGGCCTGGTCTCATGAATAGCTTTTATAGTCGTGTCTGGCTTGTACACGATCATTATCATCTACAAAAGATAAGACAAACCTTTATTGATGCCTGGAGGGAAATTGTGCTGTCATACTCATAGCAGACACAACAGGGAGAGAAACACAGCAGAGGTAAGAGTAAGCGCCACACCAAGATGAATAATGATAATAATAAAAAGAACACTGGCCCTAGATACACACTGGAACTCTTAATGCGTGAATGTACAATATGTCAATACATACTTGTACATTGAATATCAATGTACAATACATGTATCAACACTGAGCATATGAATGAATATATTTACAGTCTGTCAACAATGAATAATGATTAATGAATGAGTATTATATTACAGACTATATCAACAATGAATATACACATGGATATGAGTAACAGTCTATCAACAGCGAATATGAGATTATATTCATTGTATATACTGTATATGGTCTGTCAACAACAGAACTTCAACAAGTTTATATCTGGATGAATACACAATCTATCAGCAGACTAAGAATTTATATAGAGTATATACAGTTTCTCAACAGTTATCCTAGACATCTGTCAATGTTTGGCAATGTACTGTACATCCTAATAGTACATATGGAAGTAGTTCAATATAAGTAGTTCATATGGTATGCTGTCCATTTAGAGGTCAGCTGTCAGAAACCTGAAACAGACAGTGCACTGTAGGTCTTAAAGCTTGGTTGTGGAGCCTGATGGCTAATGGCACAAAAGTAACTTTGCGGTGTGCTGCGGAGGGATGAGTTTGTTAGCTGAAAGTGCTCCTCATCTTCGCTAGCTCATCTTAATGGATGGGAGTGGTTCTCCAGTATAGCATCCTGCTTCCTCCTCCTCCTCCTCCTCCCATCTGCAACCACCTCCACATTGTCCAGTTCAACTCCCAACTATGGAGCTAGCCTTCCTCAGCAGCGTTGAGTTCAGTTTCGTTGGCATTAGCTTGCTCCGTCCATTCCTGTAGAGGGCCTCAACGTTGTCAGTCTTAGAGCAGTGCGGTGTATTGTCTCCAGGCGTATACGCTGTGTGCGGAGCAGGTAGGTATAGCTGATGGTGTGCAAACGGCAGGGGGTCCTGGGGTGAAGATGGTCAGGGTTTTCTTTTTGACAATGATTGACCATGATGAATGAATGCACTGGGCTGCAAATTTGCCTGTAAAACCGGCAAAGGGATGACATCACCGGCACAACACTCAGTGGGACGTAAACAGTAATAGCAATGGCCTGTGAGAATTCTCATGCCCCCCCCCAAAAATGCTTCTAATTGCCTCCCCCCTGCCTTGCCTGGACCTGAACTTAGTTCATGCAGTGTGAGCTGCCAGTTACTGACTGACGCTGGTTCCGTGTGTGTGTGTGTGTGTGTGTGTGTGTGTGTGTGTGTGTGTGTGTGTGTGTGTGTGTGTGTGTGTGTGCGCGCATGCGCCTCTGTGCATCCGCCTAGTCTCAGCAGTTTTGTATGATAGATCTCCTGGTGTCATTAACTGTCATTCACGGAGGCTTCTGTGCATCGTTTGTATACTGGCTTGGCAGCGACTTACAAAGAGCTGCCATTTTTTTGTTGTCGTTTCTTTAATCCCGTCACATACTTACCTCCACCAACCTTTTTAATTATAGGTGTTGAAAATGAGCTGGGGGCGGGGTGGGGTGAACCCACAGCCCGTTTCCATGCCGCAGAACAGGTTTTCTTTTCTTTCTCCTTCTTTTAAACGTCCACATGTAGCGTTTGTTTGGGATGAGGCTTGTCTGGGTCTTCACAAAAAAATGCAAAAGGAAAATTTGCGTTTCAAGCACTAGGATTATACTATTATATTAGGCACTGCACCTTCACCACTTCTTAGTTTTCTAATAAAAAAAAGAGCACACACACACACACACACACACACACACACACACACACACATCTTTCATTCTAGATTGCTGTACTATAATGAAAGGTTATGTTTTGTGAAAGCACACCATAATGATTAGAAGAGTTTCAGCTGCCGGGCTTGAAACCGGCATTGCCTTGGATTTTTTGTTGTCTGAGACTTTGTTTGAGATTTGGCTTTTGGATTTTCCACATCCATAATAGACTAGAAACCCTTTTTTCCCCTCAGGGCAGTACAGTATGCGTGACTAAAGCCTAAAGTCGGATGAATGGCCATAGACCCATTAAATCATCTAATAATGCATGTCTGGCTGGACAACTTGGGCCTGGCTACCTACTGTACTATCCATGTATTGTTTGTCAGTGTGCATGACTGCGATGGTTTACTTTGTGTGTGTGTGTGTGTGTGTGTGTGTGTGTGTGTGTGTGTGTGTGTGTGTGTGTGTGTGTGACACACACACGTGCGTGCGTGCGTGCGTGCGTGCGTGCGTGCGTGCGTGCGTGCGTGCGTGCGTGCGTGTGTGTGTGTGCGTGCGTGCGTGCGTGCATGAATGTGTGCACAGAGTTTTGTTGTAAGCGTACGGCTTTTCAACGGACCCATTTCACAGTAGTGTGCATTTAGTGGCCTGTCCGTGCCAAGTACCCCACCTTTATGTCCCAGGGAAAAAGGAGAGAGCAGAGAAACGTCCATTCCTTATCTGTAGTGAAACGAGGCCAGCCTTTGTTGCCGATGATGGCCTTCCAACTTCCAGTTGTGCGCTGTCTGTAACCCATCCATTCTTAACAGCAGGGGATCATCGCCCATATCGGATGGTACCTCGTCTATCTGTCTCTCTGTCTCTCTCTCTGTCTCTCCCTCTCTCTGTCTCTGTCTCTCTGTCTCTCTCTCTGTCTCTCTGTCTCTCCCTCTCTATCTCGCCAGACTGCTGGCTCACACGATATTCAAATGCTTCCACGTATCACGCCTAAACAGGGGAAGGGAATAAAGTGCTTCCGCTTTTGTTTTTGCAGTTTTTGTTTTTTCGTCCTAATGAAAATCAAATTAGTCAAATTAGTATGCTACAGAAATTTACAGCAGAGGATTATCTGCCAGATCGGATGGTGCCTGAACCATCCTTATTTTTTAGGATGATCAATCCTTATTTTATAGGCAAAAAAAAATGGCTAAGATAAATAAAAATAAAACAAGCTCACAAACTAAGCTATTTTCACAGTTTTTGCATGCCAATTCTCATTATATTTGCATGACACTGCTGTGCTTAAGTGGTAATTGTTTTGTTGATGTATTAAAAACCTGCACTTCTTGATTATTCGATTACGGAAAAGGCAATAAAAAATAATGGATAGCCCGAAGTGGATTGCACCGCGGAAACAGTTGAGAGACGGTTTTCTCCCTCCGGGCCAGACCAGACCAAGCAGAGCTCTCAGACATGAAAAGCCTCCCGTCTCATCTATTGTGAAACCAGAATGGCCACGTGGTGCCGCACCTTCTGGCAGTGCCTGTCCTCGCTCCGCCGTGTTTGAAAAGCGGCGGCTGCAGAGTGAGAGAACGCCGGTGCTGCTCCGTCAGCGTCTCGCTCAGTCTGCGGCCGCGGCTCAGAGACCCGCGGCTCGGCGGCGCTGCTGGGTGGTGTGCCAGATAGAATGGGCACAAGCATGGCTTTTGTTTTGGTTTAGTCTGCCTTTTGTTTCGTCTGCGACCTCCGTTTTGTCTATCCTTTTCTTTTTGTTGCCCCGGTCTTTGTTGTCGCTTGCCTGTCATCTGAGGCAATGCCACCCCGGGCGAGGGTGGTGACACGCCCTGGTGGCGTGCGCCTGTGTGCCAGACGTGAGGTCACGTGAGGTCAGAGCGGAAACACGCATGGCCAAAGTGGATTATAGTGTACACTATAAGACATTGTTGACCCGGGTGGTGATTCCTCAAGGCAGGAGTTACTGTGTGGTTGAAATAACGTCAACACTTCAAGCAGTGCTCCTTTTCAAGATGGTGGGATGTTCTGTTCTGTTCAGTGGGTCCCAAATTGGGACCCTATAGGATTGCAGTGGTCCTTGAAGGGGTTCAAGAGAGTCCAGAACAAAATGAGGAGCAGTTTAGGGACTTAAGCACTATGTATTTAAAAAAATCACACCTGTGTGAACTGAGTGGTGCAACTCCCCTCTCCCCCTGCCTCTCTCTCTCTCTCTCTATCTCTCTCTCTCTCTCTCTCTCTGTAATTAGCAGGTGACAGTGCAACACTATCTCTCTCTCTCTGTTTCTGGCACAACAGCGCCACTTTTGCCCCTACTGGTACTCTAAACATAGTCACATAGGTTAGGACGGACATTGCTGTTCCTTGGAGTGGTTACACCACTCAAAATTTCCACCATAGCAGATTTACAAGATCTGCTGTTTTTGACTCTTGAATATATATTCTTATTATTATATGTTACTATTTTTTTTACATTCACAAAATAGGGACACCAGGTTCGAAGTGGTTAATTTCACTATAATTACACCAGCTAGACGTTAGTCCAGTGAGAGAATGCTCTGTATAAGAATGACTACTAATATATAATATCATACTGTATATCATATATATTGATATCATATATAATATATATAAGGTCATATGGGTTTCACTCCCCACCTACAGTGCAGTGTAGTTGAAGACACTCCAGTTCTCCAATGAGCGTAGCCTTGTTTTAATCTGAGAATTCTATACTTTACAGTGAGAAAGGTTTGTACGGTAATGGAGAAAAACTGGAATTCAAGATTTTCAAGTGCATTTATATTGTCCATTTCAACAACTGTCCAAAGTAGTTGTAAAGAAGTTTGTTGCATTCTTCATCCTGGCCTCGTGGAGGAGGGCAGAGCGGGGCTAATGGTGTGTCACCGAGGGACACCACACTTAATGAGGTGGAAGTGATTGGACAGATACATCACAGTAGCTTCTGGCCAAAGCAGTGCACTCCAAACTGGTGGAGGTTTCCGTGGTGTACATGATGACACAGTGTGTTGTTAAGAAACCTTGTGAACTTGTAATGGTGTGGCTCTGCACTGTCTTTGACCGGGTCTGTGTGTGCGCATGTCCGACGCTAATCGCAGCACCAATCCGTGGCACATACAGTATAGAGTAGGTATAGTATGTTTTACATTTTTCTAGAGCTTCAACTTTTCAACAAAAATAAGCTTGTTTTAACAAAACAAATAATGTAGGCTACAGCACCGTACATGGACATATGAAAACAAAATACAACTTTCTTACCAACAACAGTATACAGTACAGTACCAATATTGTCTGGGATAAAATGTAGACAAAAAAAGAAACATTTGTAGGCTAACAAAGATTCCCTTTACTGATATGAATGCCTTGTTCCATCTCTGTCTGCCCAGTATGTCGAAGAACCAGATCTTTGAGCGGAAACTAGCAGGTGACTTGAACGGTGAAAGTGTCACATCTTCTCTAGAAACAAGACATGACATGTCACTGTCAAAAAGGCAGAGAATGCTTTGGTGTGACTGCCTTTCTTTTGCTGGCATGCATTTAGGTGATGGGATCCCGCCAGGAGAATTTGATTGACATGGATGCTTTGATGTTGTGCTCGTTTTGAAGCTTGTCTCTCATGTGACAAAAGGTCAAACTTGCTGTTCCTCCACCAGTGGATACGTATGGCTCTGTACTAAAAGTTCAAATATTTTACTGCACTGGTTCTCAGTTCAGTTCAGTTCAGTTTATTTTGGTTTATTGTATAGAATGAACATTAATTTAATTTGATCATATAACTTTGCATTTAGACCAAAAAGATATATAAGCTGAAGCCAGTGGCTTATTTTGCCTATCCTTAATTGATAATGTACTACTTGGCCGCAGACCCCCAGCTGTTAACGTTTTGTGCCAGCGACCCCCCAGAAGAGAAGATTTTGGTTAAAACATTCAAAATGATAGATATGATGTTCGTGAATAGCCAACATATACTGTACAGTAAACGGATAAAGTGGGTTAAAATGATTGTGATGCTACATTGGCTACTTTTGCTGGGTTTTGAGAACCAATGTTTTGGTAGAACAACATTTCAACTTGTATAGCGGAACAGTGCGCGAAGGTTCATCATTTTTCTATCCCCTTCACACAATAAAAAAAAAAAACCTTCATCTTATGGATAGGTACACATATTCAATGATAATTTCTAAAGAGCATGGTGCACTACATAAAGTTATTTATTATCCTTGGTATGGTAGGAAAAGCTTTGGCATTACCAACATAGAAAGATGTCACCGTCTTTTAAGCGGGAAATGTACATCTTGATTTACAGCTTAAATGTCACACATTGATTGTACAGTATACCTTTGATTGATTCCGACCCTTTCAGGAATGCCTGATTAAGCCTGTCCATCACAATGGAACCATAGACCTGTAGTGCTGCTCCACATCCACATTTTGGCAAGCTAAGCAGCCTCGCCCTGCACACATTAAAACAAAGCAACTATGCACTTGGCGTAGGTTTGATCACTGCGCGTTGATGGAAACATGTAGCAATGATATACTGCCTTTAGCGGGATTGACTTATTAACATCCTTCAACCTGCCATCCATGTTTTGGGCATGGAATTATTAGATGAAGACATAATATAGAGCAGTGATTCGCAAAACATTTTCAGAAACCTGGTTTAGTCATTTTGAATTTGAACGTTTGTTTTTGTTCTTGCAATGGCTTCTATTGCAGCATGCTAACTTTTCAGGAAGAGAGAGGATGTCGTTTTTATTAGTTTGGAATAGTTTGGATGATAACATTGGTAAGGCAGGTCTCTAAACTGTCCATAGCCCACCGATGAGACCCAGAATGAATACGGAATGACGGAAGTTGTGGCCTCGTATAATGAGCATTAGTGACCAAACTATATGAAAATAAGGTTGGAAATTAAGGGGGAAAAGTGCTCCTCTAAGTGATAAGACTGTGCTGGGAACCCACTGGAACCCCCTCAATATAGATTGTGTTACCATTCACATGGTCATCACTGCTCCAACCCACTGGAACCCCCTCAATATAGATTGTGTTACCATGGCACATGGTCATCACTGCTCCAAGGCACAGCGCCTAACATTGTACAGGTAGAGTCTCTGGCGCTGCAGTGTGGAAACAAATCCCCCCCCTCCCCCCCAACAGTTCCTGCGGCCATTGGGTGCGTTGTCTGCTCTAGTGTGTGGAGGGGGGGGGGGGGGGGGGGGCTATGCTTTTAGCTTTTAGAAGATGAAAGAGAAGAATACCTGAGCAGACATGAAGAGGACGGTGCTTGTTGTTGGTGCTCTCACCTTCCTTGTCATTGTTTATAAAAGCAGAATATTTTCCTAGACACAGTAAAAGTTACATTTGTGTGTGTGACTGTGTGTGTGTGTGTGTGTGTGTGTGTGTGTGTGTGTGCGTGTGCGCGCAAGTGTGCGTGTGTGCGTGTGACAAGTCAATTTGATTTAAAAAGCATGTTTAAAAAGCTCTTATCATCGTGCATCGACATGACGTAACATGTCAATTTGCTCGTTCACAACTCCACATATGACGTAAATTCTCTTTCATTGTAATCAATATTAAGCCCATATATGGGAATGCCCATATATGGAGATATATGCAGGGCATTAGATATAATGGGCATGTTTCCATTCATTTGTGTGGAAGAGTCAGACAACCCCTTCAGCCAATCAGTGTAACAAATAGGTGATGTCATCTCCAGTCTCCAACCAGGGACACTAGCCGCTCCTGTATTCAGCTATTAGTGTAGACTTTCGTCTTACACAAACATTAAATTCCCATTGACAATGAAAGGAGAATTTACGTCATATGTGGAGTTGTGAACGAGCAAATCGAAAATAATATGTGTATGTGTGACCCTGTTTGGGAAACAGTGGGTTGAGGGTTCTCTGTGCTCTAAATCAGTGGTTCTCAAATGACGAATAGAAAACCCCTGATCTAGAGTTCAGGTCGCTACGCTTCCCTCACACCTACGTTCTGTCCATCTGATCAACTGCACCCACCCCCACTTAGTGCCCGCAGGTCTAATTATGGCACTGTGTGTGTGCGCGTGCGTGCATGCGTGCGTGCCTGCGTGTGTGCGTGCCTGCATGCGTGTGCGTGCGCGTATGACTCAACCTTTTAACATCTGTCAGTTAGCCTGGCTTGGAGGAAGGGGGGGGGGGGGGGGGGTATGAGCGTTGCTTATTGTTTTGTTACTATGACCTCTGACCCCATTTGGCTCCGCCCACACCTGCCCACAGGGGAAATACCTCCACCCAGAGCTGTGAAACTCTGTCAGACAGACAGGATCTGTCAGACAGACAGGAGACTCTGTCGCACTGCTTAGATTCTAATCACTTGCGATCCACTCTCCTTGTCTCTGTGTTCAACCGGTGGGGGAAGAACTACTGCCAGCAATACAAATATACTTGGTTAATACTCAGTAAAAGGCCTGTATGCAATGTAAAGCTTTTTCAAATCTCGACAAGCTCACAACGCATCGCAATGTGAGGTGTGAGCTTGTACATCAGCTATTTTCGAATGATAAAGTAGGGCTTAACTGTTTAATACATGCGTGTTTTGTAATATCAATCTAAATCTACTAAATAACTATTAAGTTGTGAAATAATTGTACTGGAGCAAAAAAGGACAGATTCCTATAAATATAGTATGAAAATAATATAGTATAAAGTATTGAAATACTCAACTAAAGTAAAATTACCTCAACATTGTACTCTGTACTGGGTTCACCCGGTCGCAGCGACTAAATGAGCCAGGGCCATTAGGGAATTAAAGGTATCGATTACAAGGAGAGCTGGTTTTTGTCTAATGTTTACTAATGGGAATAAGCAGATGCTCATTATTTAGTGCTTGTCCCGGGGAAACGGGAGTAGATAAATGTCTGGTCTGCTTAGTCGACTTTAATCGGGTATGAAGAGGAAAAGGTACACCAGGGTAACGACAAAAAGTAGCATGCATTTATAACTGAAAGCGTATCGTTCCAACCTGCTCTTCCAGTGCTGTCAGGGCCACTTATGTCAAGTCAAATCAAATTGTATTATAGCCCAATATCACAAATTTCCCAAAGGGCTGTGCATGAAAACAAAACTACAATAAAACAATAATTTGTAACATAAAAGCATGCAATGCCTGCATGCATACTGTACATACATACATACATGCACGCACGCGACTACGTAGTCTAGAATGATGTTAAAGGCTGAGGAATGCTTTGAGTTTACTTTTGAATGAGTTGACTGAGCTAGACTGTCGGACATGGTTGAATAGGGAGATGATTTCACTGAGCTAGACTGTCGGACATGGTTGAATAGGGAGATGATTTCAGAGACTGTCGGACATGGTTGAATAGGGAAATGATTTCAGAGGCAAGGCTTGATAGAAGAAAGCTCTAACACCTGTCAGAGTGTATAGGAAGCCAGTGTCAGTTCTATTGTCATCACAGGATTACAAGTGTAAACGAGTGGGTGAAATTATTTTGTATGCAGGCTCTCAGTTAGAATTGGGGAAAGAGAGAATAGAGAAGAGAGTAACACAGAAGAACATTGAACAAAATAACAGCAAGGCACGGTCAAAACAAAGTCTAGTATACAGTACTGTAGCACTCAAGCAGCACTTACTGTATATACAATCAGAATCACAGTATCATATTGTGCGTGGTTATAGTGACAAAGAAATTAAAACCATGTACATATAGCATCAAATAGCAGCGGGTAATAAGTATTGTGCAACTGCGTCTGTGAGTGTTGATACAGCCTAATGCAGGCAGGAGATGCATTCAGAGTAGACGCAGAGGTTGTTAAAGCATGCCAGATGGATTAGCCGATCGCTGTGGGGAGGAGGGAGATAGTGGTGCATAGCCCATGTTGTGGCTGCTTCTCAAACTTCAAAATCAGTAGTTCTTTCACGCCGAAGACCCACGTAGACCCACGCCGAAGACCCCATATTATGAAAATGTTTTGTGCCAGGGACCCAGAAGATTTATGTTTAAAAATGTGACAAAATTATTATTATTATTAACACTTTCAAGATTTTTCAGACGTGTGAGCTTGTATATCTGCTATTTTTTTGAGTGGTGCAACCACTCCAAGGAACAGCAATGTCCGTGTTCACCTATGTGCCTATGTGTTGGTTAATGAGCACTAGTATAATGAGTACCAGTAGGGGCGCTGTTGTGACAGAAACAGAGAGAGGGATAGTGCTGCACTGTTGCCTGCTAATGAGAGAGAGAGAGAGAGAGAGAGAGAGAGAGAGAGAGAGAGAGAGAGAGAGAGAGAGAGAGAGGTGTGTGTGGGGGGGGGGGGGGGAGTTGCACCACTCAGTTCACACGGGTATGATTTTTTAAATAACCTTTCTAAACCACTGTCCTAAGAGTTTTCTGAAAAACATATTGATATACTGTAGCTAAAATCGAAAATGACAGATGCTTTCACAGTTTTATGGGTTATTTCATGGGTTATTTCAAAAACTCTGAGAGTGTACAGTTGGAAGCCTAGTCCTTACCCTCTGCATGTGAGTAATAGACTTGTAAGGGTCATTTTGGAAACCCCCCAAGGAACCCTGATGGGTCCCTGGACCCCACTTTGAGAACCACTGCTGTAAAGGCGCACAGGATATTGGTCATTATTTGATTATTTTCTATGGTAAACGGTGCATTTATATAGTGCCTATATCGAAAGTGCTTTACAATGTGCAACAAAAAAAACACAACTAGCTAAACTAATATTTCGACCTACACGGTCGTCATCACATTCATGACTCTGAGACTGTGTAGGTCATATCCAGTTTGATGATGTAGCATGTAGCATGATGTAGCATCCCTGTTCTGGGAATGGCATCATAATAGGCAAACATTCAGCAAAAAAACACGAGTCGTGAGCTTGGCTAAAGAGATTTGGTGCAGACAAGGGGAAAAACATGTATAAATCCCTAGGGGACCCCGGTGTAGGAAGTATTATATCAACAATATCTGATCAAGAGTACAAATCAGGCTTAATCCCTGTAGACACGCAACCGTGCGTGCGTTCTGTGTGTTACCCAAGACCATTCTCACTCCCGGTTCCCACAGGGAACCTTCGTCAAGGGCAAGTCCTTATCTGTTTTCACCTCCAAACACCGGAGATACTACCGTACACGCTATACAGCTATACAGCTATCCAGCAGCAGGCCTGTGTTGGAACTGGCAGCGTTCTGGGAATCACTTTTCACATTCCAGCTAGCTCGCTGGCGGCCAGTTTTGGAAGAACTACTCCTTTTTCTTTTCTTTTTTTTTTCAACTTAACCACTTAAACCCCATATGGTTGAGCGGAGTCCCTCAGGGCTCTATGCTAGGGTATTTTCTGTTTTCTGATATTGTGGGGAAAGCACGTGCTGCAGCGTGTTACTAGGGTTGAAGTGGTTTAAGTAAAAGTAGCGACACCACAATGTTGAAATACGTATTGCTATTATACTTAATACTGTTGCCAATACTTATACTTGCCATTAGTATACTTATAGTACCAAAGTAAAATAAAATGTAAATGTATGCAACTGGAAAATAGCCAGATCCCCTTTTGAATAAACAAAGTATAAAATAGGGCTTAATTGTTGTTTATAATATTCTAAATCTACACATTAATTAACTTGTCACTTAAACAGTTTGACTGCGGAACACGCTAAACCCGTCTTTTTTCCCATTGTCTTTCCCTGCTGAATACGCCTTTTGTTTTATTTGTACAGTTTCACAGTTTTTTCACGAGGTTTTTCACGATGTCAGAGGTTTCCCTCTGACATCGTGAAGAGGATGACGCTTTAAGATGACGTAACCGGAAATCGACCTACGTATCACTGCATTGCCTGTGGTGCGTGTCCGACTGCTTCCTGCTTCGGTGGTGGAATCTGTTCGGTGGTGGAATCCCCGATTCAAACACAAACGATGGGACTATTTTCAGGTAGATTCATGAATTCATGAATTGGAGTTACAATTATTGTAACAACGTGATTCTTCAATGTTTAATGTAAACACCGGCAGGGAGCGGGAGTAAAAGTGTCACGTTTTCAAATAACTGTATAGTGGAGTAAGAAGAGTGCAACATTTGCCTCTTAGAATGATTGAACTGTTGAAAATGGAACTGTACAGTTACAGTACTTGGGTAAACAAACTCAGTTTCTTCCCACCACTCCATGACGTCTAACCGGGGGGCGGGGCATCTTGGAACAATCAAAGCCACGAATGTGAAGACTCATCTTTTGAATGATGATGAATGGAAACGCTTTGTCACGGCCGTCCAACACCCAAGGGGACCATTTTGATTTTTCTTTTGGGGGGGGGGGGGGGGGGAGGTGTCTTCTCGTCTTTTTGTCTCCGGATAGGCCCTCCCCTCCCACGTATCGGATCCCCCTGAGATTCCTCGGGACACACAGTGTGATCCAGAGAGCAGTGATGTGGTATGGTGGCCATTTCTCATCGCTTTCCCCTCCTTTGTTCGCCTCAGTTTCAGGGGGGGAAAGCGCTGATTATTCATTTAGGGCTTGGGCTCTTCCCCCTCTTTTCCCCTGTAATTACATGCTTTAGTCACTCTCCCGAGACCCCGAGGCCTGGCCATTGATCTGCTCCATCTCAATCATGTTGTAACGCGGCCCTAGTGGCACACGCGCACGCACGCGCGCAAACGCACACACACGCATGCACACATGCACACACGCACACACACACACACACACACACACACACACACACACACACACACACACACACACATCACTACACTTGTGAGGACATTGAACATTCTTAGGACGGAAACTTTATGAATGCCATTTTTACCATTTTGTGACACATTTTTATTCCTAAAGGCAAAAATAGCTGATCTGCAAGCTCGCAACTCGTTGCAGATCATCTTTTTTCGGTGTGAGACAATGCTGCACAACTAAAGTATGAATCTGGCATATCTCCAAAGAACAAAATGTCTAAACCTCACCCTAACCTGAATCCGTACCTACAGTTGTAAGCTTAATTCGTACAAATAACTTAACTATAAAACAACAAAATGGTCCTCCTCACAATGTCTATTTCTCAAAGTCTACTGTACTCGTGGGGACATTTGGATCTCACTAGTATAGCAATACAAACACACACACACACACACACACACACACACACACACACACACTACACACACTACACACAGTATGCTTTTACTTAAGGGAAACTCAGGCAGCGTGGTCGGAAGATCCCAGCAGTGCAGTCAGGGACAAACAGCTGTCTCTCTGTCTTCTAATCATCTCAGCATTGTCTAACTGTTCAACTTGTTCCTGTGTCCCGTCTCATTTATCCACCACCACCACCACAGTCCAGGCCATAAAACAAGTCCCACTGCAGCGCCACACTCACTCAAAGGCTGTGTGGGATTTGGCCTGTACGGTTCTGATCACGTTAAAGCACATTACGCAAAACTAGGCGCCATAAACGACTCATTCTCATTCAAATCAGTAACTAATGAAGAGGTGCTAAAAAAACTAAACGCCCTTCAGCCAAACAAGGCCACTGGTCATGACAACTTACCAACCAGATTCCTCAGGGACGCTGCTGTATCTATAGCCCCTATAATAACCCACATCTCAAACCTATATATCTGTCAAAGCCACATTCCCCAGGAACTTAAAATGGCACGAGTAATCTCACTGTACAAAAAGGGAAGTAAATTAGACACAGGAAACTACCGCCCTGTCTCTATCTTGTGTTCTATGTCCAAAATCATAGAGAGAATAATTTATGAACAAATTAGCAGATATTTAAGTGAACGCAATCTGCTGTTCGAATTCCAATCCGGTTTCAGAACATCACACTCCACTGACACATGCCTATTATATCTGAATGACTACATCAAACGCGAGGTAGACGCGGGAAAATACTGTGGGATGGTCATGCTGGACCTTCAAAAGGCATTTGATACTGTCAATCATTCAATCCTACTGGACAAGCTGAAGGCGACTGGTTTTGATAGTACTTCACTATGTTGGATGAGGTCCTACCTGGAAGGTAGAGAACAAATGGTTGACATTAATGGAAGCATGTCCTCCCCCCTCCCAGTGAACTGTGGGGTTCCCCAAGGAAGCATATTAGGGCCATTACTCTTCCTACTATATATTAACGACATGAGCGCTGCATGTAATTGTAAGTTGTTTTTGTTTGCCGATGACTCAGCACTCCTGATTTCGGGAGAAAACAAAGTGCAGGTTGAGGAGGCTCTTAGTACAGAACTCACAAAAATCCGAACCTGGCTTACCGGTAACAAGCTCTCATTGCACCTCGGGAAAACCGAATCCATCCTTTTTGGGTCCAACCATTCCCTGAGTAGGATAAATGGAGATGATTTTAAGGTCCGTGTCGATGACATAGTCATCTCTAGCAAAGTAGAGATCACATATCTAGGATGTATCCTTGACAATAAACTGACAGGAGATAGCATGGCATCAAGGGCGATCAAAATAATTAATCAAAGGACAAGATTCTTAGGCAGAATATCCTCCTTCATTAACAAAAGGGCCCTCAGGACCTTAGCTGGAGCCCTCATACTGCCCATCTTTGACTATGCTTGTACGTCCTGGTTCCCTAACACTTCAATGGCACTGTTACGCACCTTCGTCTAGGGTGAAGGTAAACAACATAATGTGAGAGGAGACAGGGTTGAAACAGAACTTTAGTTTATTGTTGTAGCTCTTTTCTTTGTCCACAGAGACAATGGATTCAAATTAATTGTGCTTGTCAGCTTTTCAGTTCACAAATAAGTATTGGCTTCAGGGTGCGGTTTACATAGCAAAAGTATCTATCTAGAAAATAAAGGTTTACCCCTAACTCAATCCCTAACCAAGAACAAAAATACAATACTAAACCTAACTAACCTAACTAACAGAATTACAATAAGGAGAAAAACAAAAAGGGACCTAACAAAAGCAAAAAAACCTTACAAAAGGACAGAAACAAAGATAGAATAATAATAACAACAAACTAGGGTTTTACACTTAAAGGGAACAAACAGATAACAAAAGGGGCTAAGGCAAAACTTACAGAACAGAACGGAATCGAAGTCAAAGAAACTAAAACAAACAAAAGGGCAGGCAAAGGGTGGAGGACCAGAGGGACCGAGTCTCTGCTGCAAACTGCTGTCGTCCTCTCCAGAGCAGAAGTTCAATTGAGCCTTTATAGGCAACAGCCAACTAGGCACAGCCAACTGGGATTAGGGTGTGGGCGAAGACACCCAATCAGGAAGGAGGGGCAGGTCCGAACATGGACCTGTCAATCTCACAGGCAAGTCTGCATTCAATCATTCACTGCCAGCCATCAGCCTTTCTCACTCTCCAACATACTCCATTCAGCTCCATTCAATGGCTTACATGAAACACAGAAAGAAACAAATTATAATACAAGCCATCCACAGAAGACCAACATTTCCATACTATAAATATTATTCACAGCTCAACTAATTATCATCATAACAATTAACCATCACAACATCAATAACAAATACTCAGAAGGACCATGGTCCGTAACAGGCACATAAAACCAAACTTCAAACTTCTCAAAACAAACTAATCCGTCTTCTTCTCCACCTAGGGCCCATGACCCACCTATATGCGGAACATGTTGACAGCATAGGCTGGCTCAGGGTGGAAGACAGAGTCATTTTGACAGCATAGGCTGGCTCAGGGTGGAAGACAGAGTCATTTTGACAGCATAGGCTGGCTCAGGGTGGAAGACAGAGTCATTTTGACAGCATAGGCTGGCTCAGGGTGGAAGACAGAGTCATTTTGACAGCATAGGCTGGCTCAGGGTGGAAGACAGAGTCAAGCAATTGAAGGTGGGCCTGACGTTCAAAATTGTAAATGCAACTTTACCCTCCATGCCCTCAGTACCCACTTACTTGTCTAATTACTTTAAAAAAGTGAGCAACACCCACAGCCATAACACTAGAGGGAGCGTGAACAACGATCTGGTGCCACCCATTTATAAAACAAATATGGGCAAATTCACCTTTCAAAGCACTGCTACCCAGGTGTGGAATGCCCTCCCCCCATCGCTCAAAACGAACAAATCACTGGCTTCCTTCAAGACAGGTCTAAAAATTCACCTGTCAGCAGGTCAAAGGGAGAGGAGGTGATCGCCCCAGCCTCTTTGTGCGAATAACCCCCTTCCGATTAAACCTTCGTCCCCAACCTGTGCATACTGTATATTTCATGTTTAGAGGAAATGTATATGTTGCTTTAAATTATTATTGTTATATCACTTACTATTACTGTGTTAACTTATTATTCATGTCATGTGTGAGTGGATAGGACCCGAATGGAAACAAGGGTCTTTCTTCGGTGAGATCCTTATTTGAACAAAGATGCCTGACTGTACATTGTGCTGTTTGCATTTATGTTGCCTAATAAAGTATTCAATCAATCAATCAAACCATTTTCGCAAAACAAAAGCAAAGCAAAGCATAAACCAAACAAAGCTTCATGCGAGCAATACCCTCCACAATGCAACACTCGTTTCTCAAGAAATGTGAGGAGAGAGTTCTAGGGCATGTACTGTATATACTTTTCCTGCTTAGCCGCGCTTTCCCAAACTGCGGTGGGGGCGACAAGACAAATCGCGGCCTCGTGGCGCACAGGCAGCTCGTGTTTGTTTACGCGTCAGAGATGCAGAGCGCTGCGAAAGAACAAATGGTGGACGGCGTTACGACGGCAGATGAGAGCAACGGGGCGGGAGAGAGGCAGAAAGAGGGCGAGGGGAAAGAAAAACAAATCTTCTAAACAGTGACAGTGATAAGTATTATTTCCTTGATGTGTGGCACTTAACATTCCTGAGGTAGACAGGTAGTGTGGATTCCAGTAGGCGTGTGCGAGCATCTTGCGTATCGGATTTGAGACGTACCATGCTGACACGCGGCATAGTTGCACCCTTAATGGGCTGTTGGGAGCCGGTCCAATACCTCAGGATTCCTGTGTTTTAAATTACCTGTATCAGGGCTCTGTTCTGACTCAGGGGAACATGCCTTTTCTCTCTCTCTTTCTTTTGAGTACTTAAGTCTGATTTTTATTTTTATTCTAATTTTCGTCTGCTGACGGGCTGCGTGGTTAATTGCACATTAATGCTACAGCGTTCGTTAACAACACAGTCGTTCTCAAGATTGCAAGATTGCAAGATTGTTTGGAAAAATGTACTGTACCACTGCGTTAAGAGACCCCTGCCACTGACCAAGGGGTGTCGTTTTTTACTAATCTGAGTTCCCAGAAGTTCTCGCCAGCTGACCTGTTGCCCTCCAACATCCAGAATTCCTCAGAAATGGCTGAGGTCACCTCTGAGCCTCTGAGCTTAGTTTGAGGGACAGCTATACTGCCCGACAAAGTGTGCAGTAACTAAACAAATAAACCAAATGATATTTGCAGTATTACTGTACATCTGTTCATGAGGTCATTGTTTATCCCCCCAGACCCCGACTATCATGAAGGTTTATGTGACCTATGAGACAAATAAATAAGTCAATGTAGTTAAAGCACGTTGGCTTTGGCTCTAGTAGAAGCTAGGAGTGACCTGGCCTGCTCATAGAGAAGCCCAGGTCCCCTGGCACTCAATCTGTGCATTGCAACGTATTGTGAGCTTGTAGATCTGGGCTATTTTCACTATTTGGAAAAAGGGCTTAAAGCTGCACGATTCTACCCCAGATCTAAACCCGCTTTTCCAGCGCAAGTGCTGACATTTTTGCCATTTGGCTAATAGAGCCTGCCTGTCTCTCTTTCTTTGTCATCGATCTGGACCCGTCCCTCCCGATGTCACCCAAATTTATGTCTGTAATTACACTTCCTTAATAACACAGCGTGCGATGAGCCCCGCGGCACATCAACCTGCTCCCCCGCCCTCCCTGCCGAGTGGGCCTGCAAGCCAAAGCCTGCCGTACGCCTTTGATGTTGTTTTTCCGTCGCGGTCGGCCAAGAAACCTTGTATGTCCAACACTGTTACTTTCAGGAAATGTATAAAACCATCCTGTGGCGTTCCAATGGATCCATTGTAGTTATTTTCTTATTATTTTAGTCACGAGCTCTTGTTAATACTTCTCAGTGGTTTTATAAAAACCCACACAACTATTTAACCACTTTCTCTTTCGCTTAATTTCTTTTTCCAAAAAATAGCTGACAGCGCATTGCATGATCGCAACGAGTACCTACAAAGTCGCCCTTTTACCAACTTGCTATGGGCGTACGGCCGGGGGGAACTGCTCAGCCTGGTATTCCTACAGTAACCTACTCTTCTTAAATGATGCTTAAACGGTATAAAAAAATAATAACGAGGACGAGATGCATTATGGGTGACGGTACCTGTTACCATCGCAACACGTTGTCAGCTTGTAGATCTGCTATTTTTGCTATTGTAGTGTGACGTAGTTTGACGAAGTAGGGCATTCATTTACGAAAACACACACAAAGTTGAAAGGTTTATGTTCCTTCATTTTGTTTGCTATATACCCATGTGTTGTCCCTGTCTCTCTCTCTGGCTGTCTCTCTCTCTGTGTGTGTGTGTGTGTGTGTGTGTGTGTGTGTGTGTGTGTGTGTGTGTGTGTGTGTGTGTGTGTGTGTGTGTGTGTCTCACTCTCTCTGTCTCTGATGTGTTAGGGGTCGTCACGGTCATTGCATGTGCGTCTCCGATCCTGACCGTGGCACAACAGTATACAGGCAGACAAACAGACGTGAACATTGTTGTTTTGTCTGCCAAAAATATTTACTGATGGGGTCCGTGGACATACCCACTGGGCTAACTAACTGCCACGAGGGGGTAACCCCCCCCCCCCCCCCCCCCCCCACGCTGCCAGTATTTCTCACTCGGCGTGAAGCGCACCCACCCCTCGCTGTGATCTCCCCAGGGGGTCGACTGGTCTGGTCTGGGCCGACTGGTACATTTAGACACCTCTCTAACCCCCCCCCCCCCCCCCTCCTCTCTTCTCTCCCCACTGGCTTGTTAAACCCCCGAATTCCACTGCTACGGCTTTGAAGTGCGTGGAGTGTGTTTGTGCGTTCCTTTTATTACACGCAAAGATATTTGCACTTGTTGCGCCTGCGAAGCAGATGTGTCAATGGAGGAACAATGCTTCGCTCAGTTTTTTTTTATTTTTTGTCTTTTCAACTGCAACTGTTTTCTTTTATTTATGAACCACTTTACTAACCACTTGAAGACTTGGACCTGAGCTGTACTTGGATTGCTTTTCGCTGTCTCCACCGAATCTCCAAAAATAGCAGATCTACAAGCCTGTAGATCGTCACAATGTGACGCGTTGTGAGCTTGTAGATCTGCTATTGTTGGCTAATGTTCCCCCCAGAATGTGGACGCTGAGGTTAAAGGAGCTCTATTTTCGTCTCAGAGGATGGCTGTGGGCACTTTAGACTTTTGTTTATTTCTTAAGAACAAAGGCTTCTATTGCAGCACTACAACTTTCCAGGAAGAGAAAGCCTCTAGTTTCTATTGGTAGTGAAATCCCCATTGATGATGTCACTGGTATTAGGCAGGTTTCTGAACTCTCCACAGCACCCCGAACGACACGCAGAGTGAGGGGACGAAAATGGCCGATAAACTTACAATGAGCATTAAGTAAGGACGAATCATACAACGAAGGGTTCCTTTTAATGCAGGCGGGGGGGGGGGGGTATCGATGAACGCCGCCTTCCTTCCGTCCGTCTCCAGTTCCATGTTGGGACCGCCGCTGTGATACGATCCGTCCACCTGCCGCCACGGTCCCGTCGCTGTACATTAGCCCCTGGGACCGAGAGGAGCACAAAGACACATAAACTGACTAGAGTCTGCAATCTTCTTGTCAAAGCCCCATGAAAGAAGAGGCCTATGCTGCACTTTAATCTGGCTGGCGGGCCCTGCAGTAGCACCCCGCCCACACACACGCACGCGCACACACACACCCACACCCAAACGCATGCACACACGCCATATTGAAGTGGTACCTGTTGTCTGCCTTGCTCAGTGGGAGGTTGCCGATTCCTCACCAGGTTTTTTATCTCTCTCCCTGGCTGCACAGCTCTCAGCTCAGGATTGGGCAATGTGACCTCAAATCAATATCACGCGCGTGCTTTAGCAGATCTACAAGCACAAGACGCTGCGATCATTGTCGGTTTGTCGATACGGCATAAGAAATTCAACATATAATATCACACAAAGAACCTAGTGGATTAACCTACATGAGCAAGGTTGAGTCAGTTATTGGTTCGATAATTATATTGTCCAGCTCTGTATTGTCTCAGCCTTAAAATATGAAACACCTATTCATTGGCCTGCATTTCCCCATAAACTGTCACATTAGCCTCTTAAACCACGGTATAATCTGGCACAAGCGGTGCTGTGCCTTCACTCTAAACGATGCACAGCGTCATATTAGTCCTCCCATCAAGCCTGGGGCTGGATGGTCCCGTAAAAAGAAAAAGAAAAAATATTTTTGGTGTGATTTATAGGTGGTGTGAGGGAGTTGGAACACGCAGTGGTGAACTTTTAGGTGATGACTCTTAGCGTCCTCATCTGTCAAGCGCTCGGCTGTTCCTCTCTCAGCGGCAAATCACCATGCCGGCCAAGAGCTCGCTGGTCACTCTGCGGTCAGGAAAACGTGGGTGAGACTTAGGGAGTGTCCCAGAATCTCTCTCTCTCTATTTCTCGCTCTCTCTTTCTTTAGCTCTGTCCTCTCCTTCACCACTTAAAACCTTACATCAGCGTTTCCCACCAGTACGCCGTGAGGAAATCGCAAGTGGGCCCCGAAATAATTGACAAAACACTACATATTTTAATATAATATAACGGTTACGGTGGTATTATTATTATTATTATTATTATTATTATTATTATTATTATTATTTTAACTTAAGACCTGAACTGAGGCTGATCCTAAAAGTGTCTTCTTAACAGTTTTTTCATTTCTCCGGACCCCCAAAATGATATATAGCCTATATATATATAATGGTCGCTGATCCCCATCTAAAAATATTTACTTCCAGGGACACCCAGAACATGAACTAATCACTAACATAAACGTGCTCTGAAAATGCACACGGTCCACCCATATGACCATAGGAAGTGGTTCAGATGGGTGGACGAGTTGCGACGTGTCTCGTAGAGCTCGTAGATCTGCCACTTTCGCAGAATGTTGAGCCTATTATGACATGCCCAGAATAGGGACGCTTAGGGTTCATGTGGTTAAGTGTTTAAACACCATCAAGAGCTTGGCCTCTCTCAGACAGAGAGCATTCCCATGGTGTTTATGTAGCAGTGCTATTGTGACTGCCGTCGGGTTTACGTTGGCAACCCCACCAGTCCCCGTGCAACTCACGAGTGTGTGGTCTTCAGAAGTGACTCATAGTCATCCTGGTTTTCAACATTCACAACAACATAGAACGAGACAAAAACGATACTGAAAAAAAAACACCTGAAGCTTTAATGTGACTCAATGGCCTTAAATCAAACTGGAAAATGTTAGCAAAAGTAGCAGATCTACAAGTTCAAAACGCGGCACGAAGCGAGGCATTTTGAGCTCGTAGGCCTGCTATTTTTTGCTATTTTTTTATTTAAATTCTGAAAAGTAAAGTAAAGTTTAGGAATCTGGACATAATGAAATAAACCATCCCACCTGACCGCTGATGCTCGCAACAATAAATTCAAACTAGCGATTGCCTATAGTGCAGACATTAGCAAAATGCAATAAAATACTGTGTCCAATACTGTGTCCGAGGAATGAGTGATACCCTCATAATGTTTCGGTCATTTGAAAATATCAGATCTACAAGCTCACACTGTGTCTCAATGCGACACCTTGTGAGCTTTCGAAAGATCTTTGATGCTTACAGTGAAACTATAGGTTACGAAGGTAACCCTGGTTAATTAAATAAACAAGCGAGGAAGCTCGCTATGAAGATTGCGTCTTCTGACGTGATCACAGAAGCATTCAATAAACTCACAGGCAATCTATTGGCTGGGTCTGAGACTAATGTGCACCTTAACCACCCCCCCAGGCGAAGGTGATAAAAGGTGTCATCCAACCAATTAGTCTTCACTTCAAATGTGGAACCTTCTCATGAGGCTTTGCCTAAAAGAAGGGCGTTTTGGCGAGCTTCCTCGCTTGTTTTATTTGAATCAGGGAGGGGGACAGGGGAGTTACAGTATGCAACGACATTTTTTCTGCAAAAATTGGTGAAACAACAACAACATCCATCTTGTCCGGTACACTCTGCGCTAGTGGCGTGCAGCCCGAGGCTGCTACGCCTACGCTGCGAGCGTAAGCTCTCCCCAGAACGTGGGGGCGGAGGGAGACGGATTTTATCAACGCCTCCCCGAGGCTCGGCACATTGTCATTTACGCTGTTGCTTACTGTTGACGTTCGGGTGGCGATGACGCCTCCGTCCCACCGCCGCGGAAGGAGGCTGACCGTGGGTCACGGTGTCCTTCTTGCGATCCTGTCGTTGGTGTTGGTACTGGCCACCCGAAGCAGAGGGGGCTCTAGCAGCCGCTGGAGCTTTGAAAGGAGGTCTGGAGCCGCGCTCCCTCTCGTTGTCCCTCCGGTTCATAGAGCGGCCGTACGAGGATCTATTTATTTTGTTCACGTGCGGAGGCTTTTTCTCTGTTGGCATGAAAGCTTGCGCTGCCTGCTTCTTCTTCTCCCTGTCTTCGTGTCTGGCCGTGAGATCATCTACTGTGCCAGAGAAAAGATTATCCTGCAGGATAGGTTGGTCTAGGAAAGTGGCTCTTTCTTTGGTTTCGGAGTGGTTTAACCACCTAGCCCGTTCTAGTACTACTAGAGTGGCCATTGCTTTCCCAGTCATCTCCGTATTGTACCTTGCCAGCGCAAGCGCCTCTTTGTGGAGCCTCCGTAGCTCGTAGATCTGCTCCAGATCCAATGCCTCTCCCGATGTTTTAAAGATGTGAGAGACAGAGCCCTGGAGTAGTGTGATGGCGTTGATGGCTTTTACGGAGCCCGCCAGCGTCGCGTATGCCTTCTTTGTCATCGTGGACATGTCGTTTTCATGTGTTAATGTAAACTTCGGCTCTTTCGGTGGGGCGACTTCGGGGACATGCAGGAGATGAGAAGCTAGGAATCTGTCCATATCAGGCAGAGATTCCAGACCCACCTTCTTCATGGCGACACAATCAAGCTCCTTCTTATGTGTGGGTTGGAAAGAGTGGGTGTAGGGGTGTACCCAGGATTCGCCGAGCGCCGCCGTGAACCCTTTAGCCAAGGGTAGGATTTGTTTTGGCCGGGGAGCGTCCGGATCGTCGCCGAAACCATCCCAGGCCGTGTCTGTCGCCGCCGCCGTTGGGGTAGCCTCAGCTGGCCATGTTAGACCGCTGCGCTCGGTGGCCCTCTTGAACACATCGATCAGCGCTGACTTGTCCATCTCGAGGACGACTTGGGACCGAGCAGGGGCTCGGTTCTGAGCATCGGCCTGGGGGCGCTGCGTCGGGCGCCGCGCTTTGTGGCTCGGTTTCATCCGCAGCTGCGGGCTCAGTCTGGGCCGCCGTCCGAGGTTGCATTCCCGCGATGAGAGTGGCTCTGAGGCGTCCCTCACAGTCCGAGTCTGATCCACTTTCAGACGAGCCAGAAGAGTAGGAGCCAGAAGAGGAGCCATCGTTGGAGCTCTGGCTCTGGTCTTCCTCCGAGGACTGTTCTTCATCATCGTCGTGTTGTTCGACGGGGGGAGGGTGATTCGCGCGCCTCGTACGTTGGCGAGGCGGGATGTGCGGTATGTCGGCAGCCGTAGCCGCAACCTCGTCAGCCGGAGCTTTCTTAGCTGCTCGTTTGGCTTTTTTAACCGCCCGCTTCGCGCGGGTAGTAGACGGTAGGTTGACATAATCACCCTCAGAGTAACGAGCGGGGTCTAGTGCGTCCCGTCTCTCTTCTGCCAATTGACCGTCCACCTCTTGTTGGTCTGCTGGCTCTGGTTGACGGATGGCCCCGTCGAAGAACTGCTTAGCACGTACTAGCCTGCGGGCTATTATGCGCGCGTCGACGCCGTTACACAGGGAGCAGGCACCCGGGTTATGAACGGCGTCGAGAGCGTGCTGCAGGCCCAAACAACGGACACAGTCCTCATGTTTGTCCTCGCCGGCCATCCAGTTGGAGCATGTCTCACAGTGCTTTTGCAGCACTGCGGGCTTGTTGTCGTTAGCCTTGCGACGTTGGTTTCTGCTCTTCCCCGACATCACTGCTTTAGCGTTCTGCAGGCCGATAGCAGGAGTGGTAGCTGGGGAGGGTAGCTTAGTGGGATGCTAACAATAGCTAACACCGGCGTCCTTTTGCAGGAACTAAGCTAAGTTGCTAGTAGCTTAGCTGTAGCAGGCTTATGGCTAGTCAGGGCCATGTGCTGGCCTACCAACTAGTAGCTGGTGTAGCTGTAGCTAAAAGCTAGCGTAACTGTAGCTAGAAATAGCTTAGTTGTCGCTAGTTATAATCAGGGCTGTTCGCTGGCCGTCCGACTAACAAGTAGAATTTTAACGAAAGGAATATTCTTGACCTCAAAGTCAGGAACTCACCAGTGGTGCAGTTTGTGGAACCAGAATTCGCTCCTGTCCTAGGAAACTCAAACACACTGAAATCGAGACTTTGTGCAATGCAGTGATCTTCATGAGAAGTTACACAAAAGTGAAGACTAATTGGTTGGATGACACCTTTTATCACCTTCGCCTGGGGGGGTGGTTAAGGTGCACATTAGTCTCAGACCCAGCCAATAGATTGCCTGTGATCACGTCAGAAGACGCAATCTTCATAGCGAGCTTCCACGTGCAGTTTAGTTTAAATTAACTGTCACTCCAGTCCCGACGCATAACGGGTAGGGACATTGCTAAAGAATCATTATTATACTACTGCATATGCTGGCCAGTGTCTCAACACTGGCAGACAGTCTCTCTCTCTCTCTCTCTCTCTCTGTCTCTCTCTCTGTCTCTCTCTCTGTCTCTCTCTCTCTCTCTCTCTCTCTCTCTCTCTCTCTCTCTCCCTCTCCTTTAATGAGTTATTTTGGTCCCTTCTGTTGGATTATACAAAATCAAATGTGGCAAACATTTTCACATTCACAGTGGGACTTAATTGGAGATGAGACATTTGCTTTTGCTCGTTGAATTCATCTCACCTGGGAAGATAGAAAGTGAAAGGGGAGTAAACGGTAAAGCCATTTTAATCTCAAATGAAGAAGCAATCTGTGCGCTTCATTTTGTCCCCTTTGCCCTCCTGAAGGATGTCTTTGACTTAGCCATGCAGTCCCAGCATCTTCTCTGATACTAACAGCTCAGTGGCCGCTGGTATCATTCCAACTAGGGCTAGGCGACATGACTTCAAATGAATGTCATGATTATTTAAAACCTTTTGATTATGATTAATGAACGGATTATACGTTTATTTATGTTGTTGTTGTTGTTGCAAAAATAGCATATCTCTATTTCTGCATGCAACAAAGTAGCCTATAGGGTTAAGTTGTTAACTTGTTAATCAGACTAATTGATTTAATTGACACAAAAGTGCTTTTCCGTTATTCATTTAACCTACAATAAATGAGCAAGATTAAGTTGGTAATTGTTTCTAAACGTCAGTTTCAATATATTTCCAGTTCATTGCCCAGCCCTATATTTTTCCGCCCTGCAGTGGTCCAGCCCCTCCTGAAATAACCTCAACGACTCAGACAACCTTTCCCTGCTATGCAGTAACTACAGAGCCATCGCTAAGCTACCATTCCTGTTGTTACAGATCCTCAGAAAGGTTATCTTCACTACTGCCTGCTTACACTACACAAACAATATCATGGAGAGATTTCAGACACAGCAAAGAATCTGCCTTGCTAATTATTATGTTTTGGTGCGTGTAACCCAGATTTTGTCCTAACACAAACGAAATGCCATCGACAATGAATGGACAATGTTGAGTGTTTGTGTATAAACACACACATTGCGTAATACAAACATTGATGGCCGTAATGTGATGATGTACGACGATAAGAGCGCCCCCCACTTCACACATGTGTGATTTTTGAATTATAATTAATATATATATATATATATATATATATATATTATTTTTTTTTACATGCTTCCCGTCGGCCAAATCATCCAACAAAAAAAAACTAGGACATCTCATTCCACTGTTATTCTGATGCCATCTTTATCTCCCCCTGAAACCAAAGCACCAGTCCAAACTAGTCTAGCCTTATATGAACTGCAGGACAAGTGTTGGATGGTACAAAACGTCTGAACAGCTGAATGAAAGCAAGTTTGAAGTTGTTCCGTTTGGCCCCCATGATTCCGTCAATCAGATAAAAAAGGTCTTGGCAACCTGTCCACCCTTGTTAAGCCCCATGTCAAAAAGGCTTGGTCTTGCTCTCTGACACTGCCTTTATAAGTTTGACAAGCAGGTAAACGCGGTAGTAAAAGCCAGTTATTTCCAGATCTGTGCCATCGCCGAAAGACACATTTCACCTACACCTGTAAACAATAAAGATGATTCTGAAGTCATCCACGCCTATTAGTCAGGACCTACCATGCCTGCAACTGATCCAAAACGCAGCAGTTGGGATCATAAAACGTGGGTCATGACCGAAAGAACAAGAAGGTGGACACAAGCGGCCGAAATGGGTTTTCTAAGGAGGGAGGCCCGCATGCATCTACAGTACCTTAAGGATCGGGTGAGCCTCAGCTCATTTTCATAGACAGGCAGTTGAGGTATAGGCATCTAGTATGGCTGAATCTTGCTTTTCCAGGCACACCCAGTTGGGTTAGTGGATGGCGATGCATGTGTGGATGGATGGACAGACAGACAGGCTCCTTGACGGTTACTCGGAAGAATGTTACCTCTATCCTGGCCTCTTCACATTTGCATGACCGTTTAGAAAGCTCTAAATTGGTTCCCCCCCCCCCCCACCCCTCCTTCATCGCTGATGTAGGAGGGGGTAGGAGGGGTTATAAGGGGTTAGCCGTTATAAGGGGTAACCCTCTGAGTGACTCAGTGGGTTTTGTATTAGATTTAGCTGCATGGTCTGTACAGCACTGGACAACAAGTGTTGTTTATAATTACAGAGGTTCGGGCTGCTGTGCGGCCCTCACACGGTTCACACCTACGTTGTACCGCCAGTATGACCGATATGCCAATTATGGAGGTCTGTTCTTGTCCCATGCCCATATATGGGCATTCCCCCTTTTGTTCCCATATATGGAGTGATGGACTGATTTGTTTGCGCCTGATGCCTTGACGACACATTAAAGGTTAGACAACACTCTCCATATTTGGGCGTAACTGCATTGGGAACTTCTTGTATGTTATGGACATGAGTCAAGGTGGCACATGTCTGGTATCTATTGAGTACAGCTGGTCCCGTGACACGAATAATGTCCCCTCATATCTTTGTATATGACTAGGCTATCTCTACTGCTGCCCCACCACCCACCCTGGGTGTTTAATGTACCTCCCCCATGAGCTCATGAATTAACCTTCTGTGTCTTACAATAACGTCAAGTGTCTCAGACTCTGTCTGCCTCAACAAATACTAATTGATACAGAATTCCACGACTCCAGACAATATACATATTCTAGATTCCATCACTCTTGTTATGACTCAAACACATGCCCTCCATTCACCCCTCCCTCCCCCCCTCCCTCTTTTCCCATCTCCTCCCTCCTCTTTCCTCTTCCGTCAGGCTCACATTTGCGTCTATGTCTAGGTCACTGACAGAGAAAAAACACCCAGAGGCCACAAAATGTTGGTTAGATACGCATTTCCTTCTTTTTCCTCTGGTCTGGTGGTGGCATCAGTCGGCCACAGTGTGTCACCGTAGACGTAGAGGTTTTGGAGGTGGGCCTGTGCTCGTCTCCACTCCACACCATGACAATCTCAAAGAGAGCAATGAGCCCCATCCAAGATTCCACAACCCGCAGAGTGTGACGTATTTTAGAAAAGCTAACTCAGGGAACCATGCAAGTTATGCTTAGGCAAAGTCTGTTGTACTCATTGTCTGTCTGTTCCTTTATTTGTCCATTATACGGAGATATATGTCTGTCCTGCTCCCTTTTATGCAACAGTGTCGCACAAAACTAGTGCACCGCATTGGATTCATGGATTAACTGTTGCACTTCTATATGTGTCCCACAGTGCCAGGGAACTTGGGCTGCTTCAAAGACAGCGGTGACCCGCCCACCCTGACGGGGACCAGCGAGACCTCCAACAAGCTCACCATCCAGAACTGCATCAGCTTCTGCAGGAAACAGCGATACAAGGTGACATGTTTTTGAACTGGGCACGTTTTTACCAATTGAACCCCAGCATCCTGTGTGTGTGTGTGTGTGTGTGTGTGTGTGTGTGTGGGGGGGGGGGGGGGGGGGGGGCTGGGGGCTTGGGGCATTAGCCAAAAATAGCAGATCTTTGACAATCATGATGACATAGACTCAGCCCCTAATGTACGATAATTGTTTTAATTGCCAGTATCGATAGTGCATGCCTTTAGGCTCTCTCCTACTCACCTGTCGCATTTTATAGGTGTGTGAAGATGAAGAACATAGTGTCTCTACATTTAATTCCCTAAAAGGAAACGTTAAGCAACCGCAGTGATCTGGCGAGCTGTAATGGGCCAGGTTGTCATTCTGTTATGAGTAGTCTCTCCGCTCTGAGCGCCACCACTGAATCTACAGCTTCTTTATGAGTAGTCTCTCCGCTCTGAGCGCCACCACTGAATCTACAGCTTCTTTATGAGTAGTCTCTCCGCTCTGAGCGCCACCACTGAATCTACAGTTTCTTTATGAGTAGTCTCTCCGCTCTGAGCGCCACCACTGAATCTCCAGGTTCTTTATGAGTAGTCTCTCCGCTCTGAGCGCCACCACTGAATCTCCAGTTTCTTTATGAGTAGTCTCTCCGCTCTGAGCGCCACCACTGAATCTCCAGTTTCTTTATGAGTAGTCTCTCCGCTCTGAGCGCCACCACTGAATCTACAGTTTCTTTATGAGTAGTCTCTCCGCTCTGAGCGCCACCACTGAATCTACAGCTTCTTTATGAGTAGTCTCTCCGCTCTGAGCGCCACCACTGAATCTACAGTTTCTTTATGAGTAGTCTCTCCGCTCTGAGCGCCACCACTGAATCTACAGTTTCTTTATGAGTAGTCTCTCCGCTCTGAGCGCCACCACTGAATCTACAGTTTCTTTATGAGTAGTCTCTCCGCTCTGAGCGCCACCACTGAATCTCCAGTTTCTTTATGAGTAGTCTCTCCGCTCTGAGCGCCACCACTGAATCTACAGTTTCTTTTACATTTTTACAGAAGAAAACATACAGTACTCACAATAACACCACAAACATACAAAAAAGAAGAAAATAAAAACAAAATGAAAATAAGACATCGACATTGCATTTCAAATTTGTTACATTACTTTTTTTTTTATTTTACTTTGTTCATATTTAGATCTTTCAGTAAACAGGTGGGTCACGTAGGGCATCACAGTACATCGTAATTGTTATAAGTCCTTTGTTACATTTCTTACATTTTCACAGTGTAACGGGTCTTACAGTTCCAGGAGAGTAAGGGAAACCTCTTTGAGTAGTTTCAGAATGTCTTAGTTTGTTCGTTTCCAAGTATAGGATTCATGATAATCACACAATCACAATCACACAATAAAACAATAAATAAAGTCTTTACAAAATAACTATTCCCATGTATAATATCCAGTATCTGTAAAACTTTTCTGTGCTTATCCTAACGGCGAAAGTAAGTTGAATCTCCAGTTTCAAGCCGGGCCGAGCGTCTGATGACAAATCATTGTCGGCAATCAAGGCTGACAGCTGGAAATGAACAATTATTGTTCCTCAACGCAACTCGCTGGGTCTGGTATCTGTTGCCACATCTGTAAACCATGCCAGGTGCTCATCCCTCTCTCTCTCTCTCTCTCTCTCTCTCTCTCTCAACACATCTGGGTTGAGCTCCCCCAGAATTAGACCCCTATCTACAGAGACAAATTTGTAACCTTTTTTTAAATGGCTGATCTACAAGCTCACAACGGGTTGCGTGTGTCGCGCTTTGAGCTCGTTATCGGCTATTGAAAGCATAAGTGTAAGATGGGGCTCAAATGCCTTAAGTATGTTTGTTATGTCAAATTATTGCGGTGGAGTGAAAAGTACAATTTACCTCTGAGACATAGTGGAGTAGATCCATAAAAGTGTGAAAAATGGGAAATACTGAAGTAAAAGTACGTATAAGTAGTAAAGTACAGCATTCGAGAAAATGTACTTTCCACCACTGCGTGGTACTCTCTGTTTAGTCATCCGCTTACTGTCACCAAGCATCACTAAATGCAGATCCGCAGCAGGAAATGCAGGTCCCATGTGGCTGCGTCACAATGAGCATGTCTGATGAGTTAGTGAGTGATTCAGAGGAACTCACCCACCCACCACCTCCATGCCCCCCAAAAGTCTCGCCCCGTGAATCGCTTGGTTCGCCCCCCCCCACTAGCCCATTTTGATCTGAGATAAGATTCTAAAAATGTCTTCTACATCCTGACAGTTTTCTGAAAAAGCTAAGTTTCTATGGCAGTCGTTCTTCGATTTTTCCAAAATAGCAGACCTATGTACAAGCTCGTAGCGCGCCACTCGGTGGCATGCTATGAGCTTGTAGATCTGCTATTTTTCAATCGTTAAAGCATGACATGATGCTAACACCAAAAGGGGTTCCCGCCAAAAATGGGCTAGACTAGAGGAATTCACGTTGGTGTTCTCAGCTATTTCTTCATCTGTAAATATGCAACGAGGAAGTCGGGCTTGACACATGTTGGCTTGGCAAGAGGCGATAGACTCAGAGTATAGAGAGCCTCCATAAATTCCTATTCCATGAGGAAAGGGGGCAGAGTGGGAAATGATGCAGTACCTTCAATTGTGTGAATTCATTTAGTGGCAGAAAATTGCACAATGGCGTCCCTTTCAACAGGAGACAATAGCGCTTTTGACTGCGACCGACCGGGGCCTGGTGGTGTTCGACCGGGGCCCGGTGGTGTTCGTGGTCAAGATATGTGACGGTTTCTGACGGTTTCGCATTCCTCGTCGCAGCGCAGTCAGTGCCAGTTTCATTGTTTTCATTTTAAATGATTGTTGCACACTTGGTGCTATTGATTTAAAGTCAACTCATAGTCATAGGAGACCGAGGTCAGTCAGAGACATTTATTAACAATGTCAACATGGGATCATGAACTACAGCATAGAAACAAATAAAGTATATTATTTTGTTATAGCAAAGAGAGCAATCTTCTTTTAGGATTTCTTCCAAACCTTATATCATAAAGTTATAATATCTAGAGAGAGCCCCTCGCTATTCATTTCAATGGAAGTTGCTCAGTGGGGTTTTGAAGGACACCGGGTAGTACCCCTCGAGTGTTGACATGATTGGTTGGCTCCTATAATGATAGTACCCATCGCGCTGTTCTTGTGGTACCTTTATGTCGCCCCACAGCTAGAATCTCTCAAACCAACAGGTTTTGGGATCGGTTTGGGCATCGGTGTGCAGACTCAATGTTTGTAAAAATCGGACTTACACATCGGCTATTTTCAAAAAAATCTTCAAATATTTTCAGATGGAATGCAGGCAAATGCATATTCATTTGAGGGGTTCTAGACATGAAAACACTTGAGAACCCCCGTGCTAAACGCCTTTCATGTTCTACAGCTGGCCGGAATGGAGTCGGGTTACGCTTGCTTCTGTGGCAACGACCAGGACCTCCGTACCCACGGCGAGGCGCCCAGCATGGAGTGCAACCACGTGTGCTTCGGTGACCACACCCAACCATGCGGCGGAGACGGATGGGTCATCATCTTTGACAGTGAGTATGGGATGAACGCTACACTGCTCCTTAGCCTCGGTACCAGCAGGCTTTTATTTTATCGTTCGCATTCGGCTCAAAAATGAAGCCTGGGGAAAGGCATTGGATATTTTAGCATAGGAACTTAAGCCCACTTCCTTGTAGTTTGCTAACCAATAATGCTCCAAATCGCTCAAAATGTAGTGACCCTTACTCAGAGTTAAATGAGCGATGATGATTTTATAAGGTAGACTGGGGTCGCACAGATGAAAGGGGCCTACAGCTTAGCCTAATGCACTAATGCTTTTCAACAACCATTTTTATGGGTCGCAAGTAAATATCCCCTTCATTTTTTTGTGTTTACTATATTACATGATTTTAGAACTATTTCAAAAGATTAAAAAAGGTCCAAACTTTTCATCAATTAAACTTATATTTTTCATAAATCTAATAATTTCCAAAAGAAAGAAAGAAAGAAGATTTTTTATTTTAAGAAATAGTGAAAATAGTAGATCTACAAGCTCACAACATGTCACTTCACGGCGGGTTGTAAGCTTGTAGATCTGCTACTTGCACTATTTCGGGTCTTTTGGGTAACCACTGGCCTAATGCATACTGTATCAAACTGGGGGTTGTTGAAATAAAAAAGGTTTATCTCCCCTATTGGCCTAAATATAATACTACGTTTTCTTTCCAATAGAAATATCCTAAAATAAATCACAAATGACTGAGTCTTGAAATATGGGGGTCATCTTATACTCGGGACAATACAGTATTATCTGTTCTGTATGTCTGACCATGATCCCCACTCTCTCTCTCTCTCTCTCTCTCTCTCTCTCTCTCTCTCTCTCTCTCTCTCATCTCTCTCTCTCTCTCTGTCCTGTCCAGCGCGAGTCGGGGCGTGCGGCGGAAACTACTCGTCTCCCTCGGGTGTCCTCTACTCGCCGGACTTTCCCGACAAGTACAACGCTGGCCGTGTCTGTTACTGGACCATCCAGGTATAGTTACTGTGTCTGTTACTGGACCATCCAGGTATAGTTACCGTGTCTGTTACTGGACCATCCAGGTATAGTTACCGTGTCTGTTACTGGACCATCCAGGTATAGTTACTGTGTCTGTTACTGGACCATCCAGGTATAGTTACCGTGTCTGTTACTGGACCATCCAGGTATAGTTACTGTGTCTGTTACTGGACCATCCAGGTATAGTTACTGTGTCTGTTACTGGACCATCCATGTATAGTTACTGTGTCTGTTACTGGACCATCCAGGTATAGTTACTGTGTCTGTTACTGGACCATCCAGGTATAGTTACTGTGTCTGTTACTGGACCATCCAGGTATAGTTACTGTGTCTGTTACTGGACCATCCAGGTATAGTTACTGTGTCTGTTACTGGACCATCCAGGTATAGTTACCGTGTCTGTTACTGGACCATCCAGGTATAGTTACTGTGTCTGTTACTGGACCATCCAGGTATAGTTACCGTGTCTGTTACTGGACCATCCAGGTATAGTTACCGTGTCTGTTACTGGACCATCCAGGTATAGTTACTGTGTCTGTTACTGGACCATCCAGGTATAGTTACTGTGTCTGTTACTGGACCATCCATGTATAGTTACTGTGTCTGTTACTGGACCATCCAGGTATAGTTACTGTGTCTGTTACTGGACCATCCAGGTATAGTTACTGTGTCTGTTACTAGACCATCCAGGTATAGTTAGTAGTTACTGTGTCTGTTACTGGACCATCCAGGTATAGTTACTGTGTCTGTTACTGGACCATCCAGGTATAGGCTGCATACAGCTGTCCAGGGGTTATTGATTGATCGAATAATCAAGGAAATTATATGATCAAAGATTTGATTAAGCACACATGTTTATTTCTTACTTCATTGAACAACAGTGTCCTGCAAAAAAACAAACGGTGAATGTGTCACGAAGCGATGCATTGTGGGCTAGTGGATCTGCTATTTTCTAAAGATTTGTATATGAAATTTGTATGAAACAGGACATTGTTGAAATTTGTATGAAACAGGACATTGTGCACAATGAGTCACTTTAACTTTTGGCACTTTAAGTGCATTTCAATGATAGCAATACTTTTGTACATTTACTGAGGTGCATTTTGAATTCCGGTACTTTTACTTGTAACAGGGTATTTCTATATTGCAGTATTGCTAAACAATTGAGCACTTTTCCACCCAAGGTGCCCGGCTCGTCCAACATCCTCTTCAACTTCACCTTCTTCGACATCTCCGACCAGACGGACATGGTGGAACTGCTGGATGGCCACACCAACCGGGTGGTGGCGCGCTTCGACGGGCGCAACCCGCCGCGCGGCCTGGTCAACGTCACAGGGGACTTTGTCATCCTCTACTTCTACTCGGACCGCACCAACCAGGCTCAGGGCTTCGCCATGCTCTACCAAGGTACAGTACGACCTTGAATGTTGTCCAACTTACAATTAACTTTTCAGGAATGGTTAAAAAAGAAAAAAAAATGAAAACTGAGTCCCTATGGCTCCAATGTAGTTATTATTTAGTTACAAGCTCTTGCTAATGGTTTTTATTATCGGGTTAAATAATTATAAAAACCTTAACCAATTTCATTTTCACTTAATTTTGTATTTTTTATGGTGAAAAAAGCAGCTTTTTTGCTACTTTTGCACGACCCTCTTGTATGACGTAGTGAATTAATTTATGGGGATGTGAAAAAACATGAAAGGCTGAAATGAATGGAGATACGGAGATAACGTTTTTCTGTCCTACATACATCTGTACACATCCACGTTGCTAAGGGGTTGGATCCATACTAAGAGTATTGCAGTCTTTTATGGACTTGTTCTCTTTCTCTGTTTTTGGAGTGACAGCGTGTCTCCTGAACCCCAGCACCACCGAAATCACCTCTCTCTCTCTCTCTCTCTCTCTCTTTCTCTCTCCGTGAGAGTTGTGTATTTGCATGCACAGGTGTGGAGCTTGACGCCCTGGCTCGTGTGACAGTTTTGCATAGCAACCTGGCTCGCTCATCGCTGTTAAATTGAGTAGACTAATGCCTCTTAGCCTCTTGGCGAGGCAGATATGGCAGCTCTCTCAGAGAGAGAGAGAGAGAGAGAGAGAGAGAGAGAGAGAGAGAGAGAGAGAGAGAGAGAGAGAGAGAGAGAGAGAGAGATTTTTTTTTAATATTGATTTGAAGTGATATTGTCCAGCCCTAGGGACATTTCAACCTGGCTGACATTCTATCTCAGTGTCACAGCAACACTAGGAGACAATCTGTCTCCCTCACTATCCTCCATTTGTAATTCTCTGTGACATTGTTGCCTGCTGGTGTTCCATTCCGAAAAACAATATCAGACGGTCAGAATTTGACCCCGAAGACACGCCGACAATTCTCCATGCGCTTGTATCTCATTTCTGGCGTGGCCATAATTTTATATAACATAATGCTTAAAACACCAAAAGGTGTTCCCGTCCTGAATGGGTTCAAACCAAAGACATCTAAAAAATGTGACTGGTGACGGTCGAGAAATGACATGAGTTACCACGTGGGGGTCCCCGGCACATTCAGACCCACGGGAATGTGCCCAGGGTGCCGGCCCGGTTCTGGCGAGCGGTCAAGAAATTACAGAGTTACCGTATGGGGGTCCCCGGAAAATGCGCGCCCAGGGAGCCAGCCCGGTTCCAGGGAGCCGCCCCGTGTCCGAAACAGTCGAGAAATGACAGTTACCGTGTGGGGGTCCTTCTACTGTACTGTACTGTCACTGTACTAGTCTGTACTGTACTGTCACACCCAAAATCACGTAATGGCTGCTAAAAACGCAGCTTCCCATCATGCACCTGTGCACAGTGTGAAGCTCAACAGCACCACTGTCACCTGTTTGTACTGTAAACAGACAGACAGACATAGGGACACTCAGTGCTGTTCCTTGGAGTGGCTGCAGTGGTTCAGCTGAGCTGGGGTTTGAAGCGTTTCATTTTGTTTGCAAATTGCCATCGAGAGGAAACCTTGTATGTCCAAAGCCGTTACTTTTCAAGGAAATGGGGAAAAGAACCTGTGGTCCAATAGATCCAATGTAGTTATCATTTGGTCATAGGCTCTCGTTCATACTTTTCATTGATTCGATATTTATAAAACATGCACGCGCGCGCACACACACACACACACACACACACACACACACACACACACACACACACACACACACACACATATGCGCGCAGCAAAACATTTAAAAAATAGCAAAAAATAGGTGATCTACAAGCTAGTAGATCGGCTGTTTTTGCTACTTTTGTAGGGCATTCAATTACAAAAAAAACAAAAAAATATGGAGATACGAGGTTTCGGGCCTGACGGCGACGAAATGGGGAACATGTGGCGTGTTCTGGGAACATCACAGGCAGGTTGAGTTATTATGTGAAAAAGAATCCCACACTGGTTTAACAAGCAGCCACCATTCATGAAGGAGATGTGCAGAGCTGGGCCAAGTAGTGCATGTCTGCATTCTGTACGAGATTCACAGGGTTTGGTTTCAGCTACATGGAACACTACAGCAGCAGGGCTTCCCAAACCCTTTTTTTTGTCTTTTATTTTTAGCTCGATACAACAAAAGACACATTTGGTGGTCTATCGCGGATAGACCACCACTTAGAATACAGCGAAATAACACTGTAAATAGACATACTGTATGGGAGAATGCATAGAAACGTCACACATTTTTTTTATATACAGTATATATGTATTTCTCTTCTTCATCGGTTTCTTTCCTGTTTTTCTCTTTGCCCCACCCCCTTCTTTTCCTGAAAATGACAATATATATTTTGTTTTATTCATATCCACCCACTTCTTTACTCCTGTGATGTGTTGTTTTATTCAGATCCACCCACTTCTTTACACCTGTGATGTGATTCTGATTCTTTACACCTGTGATGATGTGATTCTTTACACCTGTGATGTGAGAATACAAGTGATTCTGATTGGTTCTTGTGTTCTCTCCAGCGCTGAGAAGCACCAGAACGGTGCAGGACGAGGAGGAGGACGAGGAGGAGGAAGGGTTTGGGGAGGACAGACTAGAGGAGGTGTCCAGCACGGCTGGGCCGCGGGCGGGCCACGGTGGCGCTGCCGTCACGGAGCGATCCAACGGTACGGCCAATGGCCGCTCCTCCCAGATCCTCTACGTCATCACGTCCAGTCCCAGTAAACCGCAGCACAACATGCCAGGTCAGTGGGCTGGACGCGGCGAGACCACCGGCCACAGCGCTAGTATGTTCCCACCCACCATATATATTGTATACCTAAACCTCTCTCACCTTCTGCTGGGCCTTTCTGGGACTCTTTGTTTTTTTTCTGCTATCATGTCAATTTAATTGTACTTGACGATTAATGAGACAAATAATTGCGATTTATGATTTCATTGTGTTTTGGGCATTGAACAGTGGAACATAAAAGTTACATTTCTGTTTGTACGTAGGCTTTTTACCTCATTTAGACCTGAGGCTGATTCTACAAATGTCTTGACAGTTTTCTGAAAAACCTATGTTTAATGTCAGTGGTTCTCAAACTATTTAAGGTCAAGGAGCCCCAGAATTATAATGTAATTGGCCCAATCTGACAATATGTTGTTCCAGGGACTTCCCAGAAACAAAGATTTGAGTTAAAACGTTCGCTCTGAAATAATATATATTCAAAGATTTCCGCCACATTTCATTATTTTTCAAAAATAGCAGACCTACAAGCTCGTAGTGCGGCACTCTGTGCCACGCTATGAGCTTGTAGATCTGCTATTTGTCAATCTCTAAAGCACAACATAATGCCCAAAATGGGTTAAACAGGCATTGCACAGAGCATAGCATGAATATATTAATTAATGATAATCACTGGTACCAATAATCAAAATAAATAATGTACTATGGTCAAAATAGGTTTAATGATGTTATACTTTCCAAACAAAAACAAGGTCATTTCCGTTATGTTTATTAAATGTATCAACATTTTTCAATTGACGAAATTAACGCGTAATATTTGCGATTATCTCAAACATGATGGTCTTCCACCACTGATGTTTACAGGCTTGAACACAATTGGACAGATGGACAGATCAGCTCCATGTAACTCTACTCATAAACATGATTCTTTTCTCACTCCGAGGAGTCTTGCCCTCAGACGGCAGTCCTCTTGTGTTCCTGACATCAGACAATAACAGATGTGCACTGGCTATGTATCATCCAGCCCAGACAACTATCTGGCTGAACATTGCTAACAGGTGTGGCTGCCAAGCAGGGCGCTTTTCCTCACAGTTCCTCTCCGAGTCTTGTTCGATTTGTTCGCGCCACTGCGTTGTGTAAAAGACCTGCTCGCAGTTATTACATAATCGCCCTGGTCGCAGTTATTTGAGATAATAATCGCAATCATTTTCGCATATTCGCCACAATCGTTTCCATTCGTCTTGTATGAATTAATCTGTTGAAATAGCATCTCACTGCGTTATAAGCTTATCTGCTCTTTCCGCATTTTAGTTTTTACATTTTCTTAAAGTATTAAATAATTATATGTGTGGCCTGTTTTGTCCACAGGCATTACAGATCATTGTCAGTTATTTCTGTGTATATTTAATTAATTGTGTTATTTCTGCCATGTGCAGTATTTGTTTAAAATCATAAAAGAAAAGTAATTTTCATGTATTTAATATATCACACAACAATTAATAACCAACTAAAATGTGGTAATTGTGACAGCACATCATAGCGCTGGCTAGGTATCATTGCTAACATGTGTGGCTTTTCCTCCTGGTTCCTCTCCAAGTCTATCATGTGACGCCCCCTGCTGTTTGACCGCTAACATCTCTCTCTCTCTCTCTCTCTCTCTCTCTCTCTCTCTCTCTCTCTCTCTCTCTCTCTCTCTCTCTCTAACAGTGTGGAGTATCTACGCTCTAGCCGCCCTGCTCACTTTGACGGTCATCGCCATGGTGGCCAAGTTACTTCTGCATATGACAGTCAAGTAAGTATGAGGTGCAAGGAGACGTCCATGACCGCCGTCACAATAGAGCCTAATTGTCTCCACAAGGCCGAAGGCATGGGGAGAGAGTATGTTTTGCACTCCGTCCGTGTGTGTTTGTGAGTCCGTCTGTGTGTGTGTCCGTCTGTCTACAGCTAATCTCCGGCACTGTTAACCCGGTCGATGCCAAATTTTGCACACACACTCCCTGGATGCCAACGATGAACCTCTGCCCCAAATTTTCCAGAACGGCCTGTTATAGCACCACCAGGAGGCCGACTTTTGAAAAACAAATTTTTTGATATTACTCCTCCAGATTTTGTCCAAAAATCCCGCAAATCGTTTCACACTATCTCTATAGTCATGTGTTCAAGACGGATCTGTCCGATATTTCATATTCCATCCTAATTGGCTAACATTGGCTTTTAAAGTTTGCAAAAAGCCTCAAATCATGAACACAGTGTGCAATTTACGTGAAATCTTTCGCGTACTTGCCTACTAGGCTGAGTAATATATCCCACCCTTTTTACATTGGCCTGTTATAGCGCCACCAACAGGTGGATTTTTGCAAAACACATTTTTGGAACAAAATGCCTCAAATCATCCAATTGCCACCAAAGGCATAAGAACAAATGGCACCTTTTTCACATTGGAATAGCCAATCCACAAGCTCACAATGTGTCGCAATGTGAGCCTGTAGATCGGCTATTTACTAATAGCATAATATTAAGCATAAGAAGATGATGTTCCATCCGTGGTGGGTTCCGAGTTCCCCACCGCAGATTTACAATGGAATTATTGCGTTGGATATTGGACAAATTAAGAAAATAAGCTATTGTAGCAAACAAAGCCATTTTACCATAATAAGACACATTTTGCTCAACAAGATAATCTCCACAAAGGAACACACTTGTTGTGATTTTTTGAACAACATACGCAATTGATAAAAGTTTGAAAAAGCATGTTAACTTCAAAGTCCACGGCTGACATATTAACGGGCATGATTTATGTCCAAACAAAGCATGAAACTCTTATGTTCACCACGTACAGACCTTGTTTTCTGCATACATTCCATTAGAAACACCATGTTGCTAAGAAGCATTGGAAACTTAGCAAACCCATTGTGAACTAATTTACTGTACTTAGCACTAGTAGTACTGTCCATTGTTAACATCAGACATTTGCAGAATAAGACAAATTCTTAGCTAATCATTGGTGAGTTTCAGAATCAGCAAGGTCGGAAAAATAGAACAAATAGCATCTGCAAGCTGAAGCTCACAAGGCACTATAGTTTTGCTATTTAAAAAAGATATGTTTGACCATTTTGCACATCTAAAATATTGTAGACATTTTCTCTATGATTTTAGTTAGTTTAGTTAGTTTCATAAGCACATACAATACAATGTGTTAGTTGTCGTTTGATTTCAGTAAACCAAGATATCTTTTAGAATTTGGTTATTTGGCTTTTAGTCAACTGTAATAATCTGTCTCTTCTCCACCTCACAGGTCTCCCAGCATCCCAACGGTCAGCGGCTCGGACAGCTGCAGCCAGAGCACGGCCTCCTCCGAACCCTGGATCATCCTGTACCGGCCGTCCACCATCTCCCTGTTCAAGAAGAAGCTAAAGAACCACCACGGAGACCTCAGCCCCCTGGTGGGAAACTAGGGCTTACCAACCATCAACTAACCAACAACCACCACCACCACCACTACTACCACCACCACCACTACTACTACCGCCAGTACTACCACTACTCTGTGCCAGGCCTGTCAGATGCAAGGCCCCACAGACAATTAAACTCTATGGGAAGGGGTGGGTGCGATAAGCTAACGAGCTAATGACTTAAGTGGCTAATGGCGACTGACTGCTACTACACGGCCCATTAGCCAAGCCCTCCCCTAGCTCAGCACCAAAGGAGAGGACGGAGGGTGTTGGTGTCTGCTGCCTGCGACAGGAGCGCTCCGAGACAAGGACGAGTGGGGTTCTCATGCACTCTTAGTAAATGGTAAATGATGCATTCATATAGAGCCTTTATTCAAAGTGCTTTACAATGTGCATTACATTCACCCATTCGCACACACATTCACACACTGATGGCAGAGGAAACCAATGCAAGGCATTAACCTGCTCATCGGGAGCAGTTTGGGGTTCAGTGTCTTGCTCAAGGACACTAAACCCAGACAATAACCCAGGGGGGGCCAGGGATCAAACCGGGAACCTTCCAAACCCCAAGCGGCCGCTCTACCTCTTGAGGCCCTTGAGGTTCCATCTGCAATGTCGGTAGACGTCCCTAGTCACTGGAGTTCCCTGTCCCAAGACAGGCTGAGGGCCAGAGCATGTTGCCCTCCAAAAAACTTCCGGGAGGTCCGGCCCGCCCCTGACGGTACTCCACAGCCAGCTACAAAATGGCAGACTGTCCCTAAGTGCAATAGTCAAAACGGGGACGTGTGACTCTTCCAGGTGCTTCATCTCTAGCAAGGGAATGTTGGGGGAGGACTAGACACATGTATGCAACATGGACGCACAAAGTGGAATAGTTATCCGTTTTTACTCAACTCTTCTGACTGCCTCATGTAGGGAAATGACCACCATCCAGAGTTGTTGTGGGAAACTGAACTCTTATGTGTCTTTTCGACTACAAAGGGTAAACCAGAACCTTCCATAGCCAGAAACTTTCCAGAACCTTTGAAGTTCTGCGATGTGTTTTTAGTTTACTACTCCATTTTAGTTAGAAACACCCGTGTTGTGGAAGCTACGCTATTTTTGGGAGGGGGGGAATCAATAAAAATTAAATAATAATAATAATATTGTCTCTGTCTGGCGGAAACCTCATATGTATAAAACTGTTATCTGCAAGCTTGAACAAAAGATGAGAGATGAGAGGTTTCTGAGCGACAGCGATATGTTGGTGGTTAGTAGGACCACCACCTGAGCAGGGCACAGTTCTGAGAACCTTCTCTGAAACCAAGCTGTAGCGTATGGAAACAAACCCAGAACCTTATCTGAAAACAAGCTGTAGTGTATGGAAACAAACCCAGAACCTTATCTGAAAACAAGCTGCAGCGTATGGAAACAAACCCAGAACCTTATCTGAAAACAAGCTGCAGCGTATGGAAACAAACCCAGAACCTTATCTGAAAAGAAGCTGTAGCGTATGGAAACAAACCCAGAAGCTGTGAAATACATATCACGGCACGGTTCACTTAGTTCTTCTAGTCGAAAAGAGCCATATTAGTTCAGTATTCAATGTTTCGGTCTCCTTTGAATAAAACTATCAGAGGGTGGAATGGGGGAAGAATAAACCATAAAGATGGGAGTGAATCACCACTCCAAAATAAAGAAATAAAAAAAGAGAGTGAGAATAACTAGTAGCACCACTGAACCCGTGTGCGGAGTTGGGCAGAGAGAAGAAAATAGCATCACGAGGCAAAAGGCGTTGGGTGATTTAAGGTTGTAGACAACTGCCATTTAGAGAGCCCGGGGAAGATGTGAGGTTCTCTGCATGGCTGTGGGCAGCAGCCTCTTCTGGTTTGATGGCATTCGAGTGCCTTAAAGATCTCCTCTCCGCTCCTCTCCAAAATCCAAGATCCATTCCTTTGAATCCTTTCACAAAGCCCACTTGCTTCCCGCAGGGAGCTGTGCACTTCTTAAAAATAGCAATGGTGCCCAAAGGAACGAGAGGGTTTTCACTCCAGAAACGGATATTCCACCATAGAAATGGATGCATACTTTTTTGCAAAATTAGCGATTGTCATAAATCAAGTTATAGTCATTTTTATATAATAGTAAGTAACTTAAGTTCATTGTTGACAGCTTTTACAGGAACCTTTATTATTTAAGTGATGTTAAATGGTAAGATTCAGGCGATGATTTTTTTTTGCTTTTCTGAACAGATATATTGTTTTTGTTTTTTTGGAATAGAGTAGAAACAGACAAAGCTTTACAAGAACATTTTGTTTATGTTTCTCATCTCTTGTGTGCTCTTATGTGTAGTCTCGGACATTTACTGAACATATTGTTCGCGTTAAGTTGTCTTTTGATTACGGGAGGGGGGTGGGGTGAATGTTGTTGTATATATTGTGTAATTCAATGTGGGAATAATGACATTTTTTGTTTGCTCTTTCATTTTGTATCTCGGCGAGGCAGCTGAGAGATGCATCAAAGTGCTTTTTGTTCTTGTTCATCAATCAACACTTAGCTTGGAGGTGGAGCACTGTTTTGTTGTTTTTCTTCGACAGCTGTAAATTATTTCTGTTTTCAGGATGCAGCAGTTTGATTTTGTAAAAATGAAAAAAGCAGAGGGAGGACATACTTAGTTGTGTGACAATAGTGAAAATAGCTGATCTATAAGTTCTGAAACGTGTCAGGTCATGACACTGTGAGCTTGTATTTAAATGTAAAGGGGGAAAAAAAACATTTTGATTTTTGACAGATTTTGAAATGATTTTACCTACACAAAAGAGGGACACCAGGGTTAAAGTTGTTAACATACATTTTGTATTAAATTGTGACATTTGGACATCAGACCGTCTACATTTCCCAAAAGGAAGTGCATGATCCCGCCCCCCAACAAACCCAATCCTGACAGAATGGACCTTCTACTAACCACTTTGTTTCCAATACAAACGGCATACCCAAAAACAAACAGAACCCAAACCAATCTTTGGCACTCTGCAGGTTTCGTTCCGACAGTTCTGTGCGTTGCTGTGACATTTCAACTGCTTGTTAAAGGTCACACATTCTGCCATCACTGGCATAGCAAGTGCCGTTGTTTCACAAATTACTTACGATTGTTCTGCACAACAAATGTCAACGCGCTTACAGGACATTTGGCCCCCTCTTGCATGGCATACTCTTATTCAGCTTCATTCCAGGAAACAAACTAAGAAAGGTTCATCAAACCATGGGCACGCCTAACCCCTAATTTATGCTCCGTTGTATGACATTTAAACTCTTTTGGTGAAAATAGTCAATCTACAAACTCACAATTTTGGACAACGGTACACATTGGTGAGCTGCTATTTTTCGGCAAACGTTCAGCCCCAGTATAGGGTCTGCTAGGGTTCAAGTGGTTAAAATAACAGATTTTCATCTAAAGCACGGGACCATATTACGATGCAGTGAGCTATAAATTAGGCTTATGGTGGGGTCACAGTGTCTTAGAGTAGGATTTACAGCAGCTATGATTATACTATGATGGGACTAGAGCGACCTGATGCTGGCCATGTTCATTCCAATGTTCTCCACTTTGTCTAATAGTGACCTCATTCTATATCGTCGCTGTCTGGCAGAAACCTCTTATCTCCATAATTGTAACTTCTTGTGTTTTTGCTTTTGTCCCCGCAAATTAACGCCCTACAATATCACACAAAACCATCAAAAGTAGCAGATCCACAAGCTTTTGAGCTTGTAGATCTTCTACTTTTAATGCTTTTGAATTTGTATCCTGAAAAGTCACAGTTTTCGACATATGAGGTTTCCACCCGACAGAGACAATATGTATCCTGTCTGCTGAGCTGTAACTCATGTTAAAGGTAGTGTACTATGTAAGTGATACTTTTTTGAAAACATTTTTCTTTTCTTCTTTTGGGGTTAAAAGGTTAAAGCTCTACATTCTGATAGTAATCACTGCTTGAGCGCTTGTCCATTTACAGGGGTCTCCCCATCTCTCTAAGTAAACAAAGTTCTCAGGTGGGTTGCCAGTTTCAACCAATCACAGAGAGGACCCATTTATCAGCTTAAAATGTATAGTGTTCCACTTCCTGTTCCTAATTTGTCTTTTAATTTCTTTGTGTCTCACTTGTTCCACTTGTTTATCCTGTACCCTGTATGTGTTCTTTCTCCCGATTGGATAAAATTGGTATCCTGACCTGAAAATGAATTTTCTGTTTACTAAAGCGCTGGAGAGATGGGGAGACCCCTGTTAACTGAACAAACACTCAATAGCAATGATTACTTTATCAGAATATATTTTAACAAGAAATATATACAACTTACTGCACCTGCAACAGTGCTGGCCAGGTTTATTCCAACTATTTCCAGTTTGTCTAATTGTGTGACCTCATGCTATATCTCTCCTGTCTGCTGGACTGTAACTCATGTTAATTATTGCAACTTAAGACAAGAGCACATGCCCCTATGGTCTGTAATGTTAAGAGCAGTCCATGCATAGAGAAAGAGAGAGAATGAAAGAAACAATCAAAGGGGGTAGAGAAAAGTGAAATCCAGTGGTTCTCAAAGTCGGGTATGTTTGTTGTGAGTGTCCTTGACCTTGGAGGGGGAGGGGGGAGCATATTGTTTTCATGAAATTGTAAATAACGAAATAGTGAAAATTTTAATTTATACAGTAAATTATTGTTATTTTGTACGTGAATGGGATATAATCTATCTTTTGTATTAAGTGAAGTACCTTTGTAGTTTTATTTAATGTGTCCATGGTTGCAAAATAAACACTGTATGCATGTTTCTTAATGCTGCTTTGTGTGCTGATTCATCTAATCTAAAACATACAAGTACATTTACTTTACTTGCGTATTTCCAATACCTTTACTTCTACTGATTATTATTACAAAAGATACATTCACCACTTCAGCCCTATAAATATTTCGGCCGTTTGTAAATAGCCGATCTACAAGCTCAGATTTCTGCTACATTTTATATGGGACTTTCTGCATAATGTTTACTTTTGTTACTTTAATTAAGTACATTTTGATGCCAATACTTTTGTACTTTCACTGAAGTACATTTTGAATTCCGTCTTTTATTTGTAACAAGATATTTTTCTAAATTGGAGTATACTTAAGTGTTGTTTTTTGAGTGGTGCAACCACTTCTACAACCAGCAATGTCCGTGTACCTGTGTTCCATTCACACTTTTTATTATTCAGCTTACTGTGGAGACACATGCTGGAACGTTTTACTTTGAAAGGTTTTGTAGTTTCTGAGTTATTTAACTTAAACGCCCAATGCATTCTCTATGGCAATAGCACAAATTTGGCATGCTACTAGACTAGTCCTACATACTTAAACCTTCCAACCCCATTCTAGCCTACTTAGGTTCATCTTACGGTGGACATGTTTGCCTGAAAAGGAATATTTGAAAGGTGTCATAGTTTTAGAAATATAGTGCTTTCAAATTTGAGACTTTTAACATGGGGCTCAATGGCAGATTTTGGCACGTCAAAAAATCACTTTCACCTAGAAACTCCATTCACACTTTTTATTATTAAGCTTACTGTGGAGACACATGCTGGAACGTTTTACTTTGAAATGTTTTGTAGTTTCTGAGTTATTTAACTTAAACGCCCAATGCATTCTCTATGGCAATAGCACAAACTTTGGCATGCTACTAGTCCTACATACTTAAACCTACCAACCCTATTCTAGCCTACTTAGGTTCATCTTACGGTGGACATGTTTGCCTGAAAAGGAATCTTTGAAAGGTGTCATAGTTTTAGAAATATAGTGCTTTCAAATTTGAGACATTTAACATGGGGCTCAATGGCAGATTTTGGCACGTCAAAAAATCACTTTCACCTAGAAACTCCATTCACACTTTTTATTATTCAGCTTACTGTGGAGACACATGCTGGAACGTTTTACTTTGAAATGTTTTGTAGTTTCTGAGTTATTTAACTTAAACGCCCAATGCATTCTCTATGGCAATAGCACAAACTTTGGCATGATACTAGTCCTACATGCTTAAACCTACCAACCCCATTGTAGCCTACTTAGGTTCATCTTACGGTGGACATGTTTGCCTGAAAAGGAATCTTTGAAAGGTGTCATAGTTTTAGAAATATAGTGCTTTCAAATTTGAGACTTTTAACATGGGGCTCAATGGCAGCTCTATAGGCACGTCAAAAGTCACTTTCACCTAGAAACTCCATTCACACTTTTTATTATTCAGCTTACTGTGGAGACACATGCTGGAACTTTTTTTTATTTTTATGTTTTGTAGTTTATGAGTTATTTAACTTAAACGCCCAATGCATTCTCTATGGCAATAGCACAAACTTTGGCATGCTACTAGTCCTACATACTTACACCTAGCAACCCCATTCTAGCCTACTTAGCTTCATCTTACGGTGGACATGTTTGCCTGAAAAGGAATCTTTGAAATGTTTAATAGTTTTAGAAATATAGTGCTTTCAAATTTGAGACATTTAACATGGGGCTCAATGGCAGCTCTATAGGCACGTCAAAAGTCACTTTCACCTAGAAACTCCATTCACACTTTTTATTATTCAGCTTACTGTGGAGACACATGCTGGAACTTTTTTTTATTTTTATGTTTTGTAGTTTATGAGTTATTTAACTTAAACGCCCAATGCATTCTCTATGGCAATAGCACAAAATTTGGCATGCTACTAGTCCTACATACTTACACCTAGCAACCCCATTCTAGCCTACTTAGGTTCATCTTACGGTGGACATGTTTGCCTGAAAAGGAATCTTTGAAATGTTTCATAGTTTTAGAAATATAGTGCTTTCAAATTTGAGACATTTAACATAGGGCTCAATGGCAGCTCTATAGGCACGTCAAAAGTCACTTTCACCTAGAAACTCCATTCACACTTTTTATTATTCAGCTTACTGTGGAGACACATGCTGGAACTTTTTTTAATTTTTATGTTTTGTAGTTTATGAGTTATTTAACTTAAACGCCCAATGCATTCTCTATGGCAATAGCACAAACTTTGGCATGCTACTAGTCCTACATACTTACACCTAGCAACCCCATTCTAGCCTACTTAGGTTCATCTTACGGTGGACATGTTTGCCTGAAAAGGAATCTTTGAAATGTTTCATAGTTTTAGAAATATAGTGCTTTCAAATTTACAATGGGGCTCAATGGCAAAAATGATGAAAAACGGCGTGCTATAGTATGCCATACGATATGATCCAAAATGATGAAAAATGAGGTTAAAAAAAATTTCGAACAACGATGGGCTATAACCCATCGTTTTTTTATTTTTTTATTTTTTCAAATCCTCAAAAATGATGAAAAACGGCGTGCTATAGTATGCCGTACGATATGGGCTATAGCCCATGGTCCAAAATGATGAAAAACGAGGATTTGTTTTTTCAAAAAACGATGGGCTATAACCCATCGTTTTTTGGTTTTTTTTAATCCTCAAAAATGATGAAAAACGGCGTGCTATAGTATGCCGTACGATATGGGCTATAGCCCATGGTCCAATATGATGAAAAACGAGGATTAAAAGAAAATTCAAAAATTTAAAAAACGATGGGCTATAACCCATCGTTTTTTTCATTTTTTCATGTTTTTCAAATCCTCAAAAATGATGAAAAACGGCGTGCTATAGTATGCCGTACGATATGGGCTATAGCCCATGGTCCAAAATGATGAAAAACGAGGATTTCTTTTTCTTCAAAAAACGATGGGCTATAACCCATCGCTTTTTTTTTCTTTTTTTTTTAATCCTCAAAAATGATGAAAAACGGCGTGCTATAGTATGCCGTACGATATGGGCTATAGCCCATGGTCCAAAATGATGAAAAACGAGGATAAAAAAAAAAAAAAAAAAAATCAAAAAACAATGGGCTATAACCCATCGTTTTTTTCATTTTTTCATCTTTTTTCAAATCCTCAAAAATGATGAAAAACGGCGTGCTATAGTATGCCGTACGATATGGGCTATAGCCCATGGTCCAATATGATGAAAAACGAGGATAAAAAAAAAATCAAAAATTAAAAAAATGATGGGCTATAACCCATCGTTTTTTAAATTTAATTATTTTTTTCAAATCCTCAAAAATGATGAAAAACGGCGTGCTATAGTATGCCGTACGATATGGGCTATAGCCCATGGTCCAAAATGATGAAAAACGAGGATATTATTTTTTTCAAAAAAAAAAAAAACAATGGGCTATAACCCATCGTTTTTTAAATTTTTAATTTTTTTCCAAATCCTCAAAAATGATGAAAAACTGCGTGCTACAGTATAGTATGCCGTACGATATGGGCTATAGCCCATATCCTCGCGGTGTATAGCGGTGTATGAGAATGGGTGTTGCGGAGGATGAGAGCATTCCTCTCATCCTCCGCAACACAATGCATTCTCTATGGCAATAGCACAAACTTTGGCATGCTACTAGTCCTACATACTTACACCTAGCAACCCCATTCTAGCCTACTTAGGTTCATCTTACGGTGGACATGTTTGCCTGAAAAGGAATCTTTGAAATGTTTCATAGTTTTAGAAATATAGTGCTTTCAAATTTGAGACATTTAACATAGGGCTCAATGGCAGCTCTATAGGCACGTCAAAAGTCATGCACTTTCACCTAGAAACTCCATTCACACTTTTTATTATTCAGCTTACTGTGGAGACACATGCTGGAACTTTTTTTTATTTTTATGTTTTGTAGTTTATGAGTTATTTAACTTAAACGCCCAATGCATTCTCTATGGCAATAGCACAAACTTTGGCATGCTACTAGTCCTACATACTTACACCTAGCAACCCCATTCTAGCCTACTTAGGTTCATCTTACGGTGGACATGTTTGCCTGAAAAGGAATCTTTGAAATGTTTCATAGTTTTAGAAATATAGTGCTTTCAAATTTGAGACATTTAACATGGGGCTCAATGGCAGCTCTATAGGCACGTCAAAAGTCACTTTCACCTAGAAACTCCATTCACACTTTTTATTATTCAGCTTACTGTGGAGACACATGCTGGAACTTTTTTTTATTTTTATGTTTTGTAGTTTATGAGTTATTTAACTTAAACGCCCAATGCATTCTCTATGGCAATAGCACAAACTTTGGCATGCTACTAGTCCTACATACTTACACCTAGCAACCCCATTCTAGCCTACTTAGCTTCATCTTACGGTGGACATGTTTGCCTGAAAAGGAATCTTTGAAATGTTTAATAGTTTTAGAAATATAGTGCTTTCAAATTTGAGACATTTAACATGGGGCTCAATGGCAGCTCTATAGGCACGTCAAAAGTCACTTTCACCTAGAAACTCCATTCACACTTTTTATTATTCAGCTTACTGTGGAGACACATGCTGGAACTTTTTTTTATTTTTATGTTTTGTAGTTTATGAGTTATTTAACTTAAACGCCCAATGCATTCTCTATGGCAATAGCACAAAATTTGGCATGCTACTAGTCCTACATACTTACACCTAGCAACCCCATTCTAGCCTACTTAGGTTCATCTTACGGTGGACATGTTTGCCTGAAAAGGAATCTTTGAAATGTTTCATAGTTTTAGAAATATAGTGCTTTCAAATTTGAGACTTTTAACATGGGGCTCAATGGCAGCTCTATAGGCACGTCAAAAGTCACTTTCACCTAGAAACTCCATTCACACTTTTTATTATTCAGCTTACTGTGGAGACACATGCTGGAACTTTTTTTTATTTTTATGTTTTGTAGTTTATGAGTTATTTAACTTAAACGCCCAATGCATTCTCTATGGCAATAGCACAAACTTTGGCATGCTACTAGTCCTACATACTTACACCTAGCAACCCCATTCTAGCCTACTTAGCTTCATCTTACGGTGGACATGTTTGCCTGAAAAGGAATCTTTGAAATGTTTAATAGTTTTAGAAATATAGTGCTTTCAAATTTGAGACATTTAACATGGGGCTCAATGGCAGCTCTATAGGCACGTCAAAAGTCACTTTCACCTAGAAACTCCATTCACACTTTTTATTATTCAGCTTACTGTGGAGACACATGCTGGAACTTTTTTTTATTTTTATGTTTTGTAGTTTATGAGTTATTTAACTTAAACGCCCAATGCATTCTCTATGGCAATAGCACAAAATTTGGCATGCTACTAGTCCTACATACTTACACCTAGCAACCCCATTCTAGCCTACTTAGGTTCATCTTACGGTGGACATGTTTGCCTGAAAAGGAATCTTTGAAATGTTTCATAGTTTTAGAAATATAGTGCTTTCAAATTTACAATGGGGCTCAATGGCAAAAATGATGAAAAACGGCGTGCTATAGTATGCCGTACGATATGGGCTATAGCCCATTGTCCAAAATGATGAAAAACGAGGATAAAAAAAAATCAAAATTTCAAAAAAACAATGGGCTATAACCCATCGTTTTTTTTATTTTTTCATTTTTTTTAAATCCTCAAAAATGATGAAAAACGGCGTGCTATAGTATGCCGTACGATATGGGCTATAGCCCATGGTCCAAAATGATGAAAAACGAGGATTAAAAAAAAATCAAAATTTCAAAAAAACAATGGGCTATAACCCATCGTTTTTTAAATTTTTTCATTTTTTTCAAATCCTCAAAAATGATGAAAAACGGCGTGCTATAGTATGCCGTACGATATGGGCTATAGCCCATGGTCCAAAATGATGAAAAACGAGGATAAAAAGAAATTCAAAAATTCAAAAAAACAATGGGCTATAACCCATCGTTTTTTTCATTTTTTCATTTTTTTCAAATCCTCAAAAATGATGAAAAACGGCGTGCTATAGTATGCCGTACGATATGGGCTATAGCCCATGGTCCAAAATGATGAAAAACGAGGATTAAAAAAAAATCAAAATTTCAAAAAAACAATGGGCTATAACCCATCGTTTTTTAAATTTTTTCATTTTTTTCAAATCCTCAAAAATGATGAAAAACGGCGTGCTATAGTATGCCGTACGATATGGGCTATAGCCCATGGTCCAAAATGATGAAAAACGAGGATAAAAAGAAATTCAAAAATTCAAAAAAACAATGGGCTATAACCCATCGTTTTTTTCATTTTTTCATTTTTTTCAAATCCTCAAAAATGATGAAAAACGGCGTGCTATAGTATGCCGTACGATATGGGCTATAGCCCATGGTCCAAAATGATGAACAACGAGGATAAAAAAAATATATCAAAATTTCAAAAAAACATTGGGCTATAACCCATTGTTTTTTTAATTTTTTCATTTTTTTCAAATCCTCAAAAATGATGAAAAACGGCGTGCTATAGTATGCCGTACGATATGGGCTATAGCCCATGGTCCAAAATGATGAAAAACGAGGATAAAAAAAAAATCAAAAATTCAAAAAAACAATGGGCTATAACCCATCGTTTTTTCATTTTTTCATTTTTTTCAAATCCTCAAAAATGATGAAAAACGGCGTGCTATAGTATGCCATACGACATGGTCCAAAATGATGAAAAACGAGGATACAAAAAAAATCAAAATTTCAAAAAAAAAACAATGGGCTATAACCCATCGTTTTTTTTATTTTTTTATTTTTTTCAAATCCTCAAAAATGATGAAACACGGCGTGCTATAGTATGCCGTACGATATGGGCTATAGCCCATGGTCCAAAATGATGAAAAACGAGGATAAAAAAAAAATCAAAATTTCAAAAAAACATTGGGCTATAACCCATCGTTTTTTTTATTTTTTCATTTTTTTTAAATCCTCAAAAATGATGAAAAACGGCGTGCTATAGTATGCCGTACGATATGGGCTATAGCCCATGGTCCAAAATGATGAAAAACGAGGATTAAAAAAAAATCAAAATTTCAAAAAAACAATGGGCTATAACCCATCGTTTTTTAAATTTTTTCATTTTTTTCAAATCCTCAAAAATGATGAAAAACGGCGTGCTATAGTATGCCGTACGATATGGGCTATAGCCCATGGTCCAAAATGATGAAAAACGAGGATAAAAAGAAATTCAAAAATTCAAAAAAACAATGGGCTATAACCCATCGTTTTTTTCATTTTTTCATTTTTTTCAAATCCTCAAAAATGATGAAAAACGGCGTGCTATAGTATGCCGTACGATATGGGCTATAGCCCATGGTCCAAAATGATGAAAAACGAGGATTAAAAAAAAATCAAAATTTCAAAAAAACAATGGGCTATAACCCATCGTTTTTTAAATTTTTTCATTTTTTTCAAATCCTCAAAAATGATGAAAAACGGCGTGCTATAGTATGCCGTACGATATGGGCTATAGCCCATGGTCCAAAATGATGAAAAACGAGGATAAAAAGAAATTCAAAAATTCAAAAAAACAATGGGCTATAACCCATCGTTTTTTTCATTTTTTCATTTTTTTCAAATCCTCAAAAATGATGAAAAACGGCGTGCTATAGTATGCCGTACGATATGGGCTATAGCCCATGGTCCAAAATGATGAACAACGAGGATAAAAAAAATATATCAAAATTTCAAAAAAACATTGGGCTATAACCCATCGTTTTTTTAATTTTTTCATTTTTTTCAAATCCTCAAAAATGATGAAAAACGGCGTGCTATAGTATGCCGTACGATATGGGCTATAGCCCATGGTCCAAAATGATGAAAAACGAGGATAAAAAAAAAATCAAAAATTCAAAAAAACAATGGGCTATAACCCATCGTTTTTTCATTTTTTCATTTTTTTCAAATCCTCAAAAATGATGAAAAACGGCGTGCTATAGTATGCCATACGACATGGTCCAAAATGATGAAAAACGAGGATACAAAAAAAATCAAAATTTCAAAAAAAAAACAATGGGCTATAACCCATCGTTTTTTTTATTTTTTAATTTTTTTCAAATCCTCAAAAATGATGAAACACGGCGTGCTATAGTATGCCGTACGATATGGGCTATAGCCCATGGTCCAAAATGATGAAAAACGAGGATAAAAAAAAATATCAAAATTTCAAAAAAACATTGGGCTATAACCCATCGTTTTTTTTTTTTTTCATTTTTTTCAAATCCTCAAAAATGATGAAAAACGGCGTGCTATAGTATGCCGTACAATATGGGCTATAGCCCATGGCCCAAAATGATGAAAAACGAGGATAAAAAAAAATTCAAATATTCAAAAAAACGATGGGCTATAACCCATCGTTTTTTTCATTTTTTCATCTTTTTTCAAATCCTCAAAAATGATGAAAAACGGCGTGCTATAGTATGCCGTACGATATGGGCTATAGCCCATGGTCCAATATGATGAAAAACGAGGATATTATTTTTTTCAAAAAAAAACAAAACAATGGGCTATAACCCATCGTTTTTTTAATTTTTTAATTTTTTCCAAATCCTCAAAAATGATGAAAAACGGCGTGCTACAGTATAGTATGCCGTACGATATGGGCTATAGCCCATATCCTCGCGGTGTATAGCGGTGTATGAGAAATTGAGAATGGGTGTTGCGGAGGATGAGAGCATTCCTCTCATCCTCCGCAACACAATGCATTCTCTATGGCAATAGCACAAACTTTGGCATGCTATTAGTCCTACATACTTACACCTAGCAACCCCATTCTAGCCTACTTAGGTTCATCTTACGGTGGACATGTTTGCCTGAAAAGGAATCTTTGAAATGTTTCATAGTTTTAGAAATATAGTGCTTTCAAATTTACAATGGGGCTCAATGGCAAAAATGATGAAAAACGGCGTGCTATAGTATGCCGTACGATATGGGCTATAGCCCATGGTCCAATATGATGAAAAACGAGGATTAAAAAAAAATCAAAATTTCAAAAAAACAATGGGCTATAACCCATCGTTTTTTTTATTTTTTCATTTTTTTCAAATCCTCAAAAATGATGAAAAACGGCGTGCTATAGTATGCCGTACGATATGGGCTATAGCCCATTGTCCAAAATGATGAAAAACGAGGATAAAAAAAAAATCAAAATTTCAAAAAAACAATGGGCTATAACCCATCGTTTTTTTTATTTTTTCATTTTTTTCAAATCCTCAAAAATGATGAAAAACGGCGTGCTATAGTATGCCGTACGATATGGGCTATAGCCCATGGTCCAAAATGATGAAAAACGAGGATAAAAAAAAATTCAAAAATTCAAAAAAACAATGGGCTATAACCCATCGTTTTTTTTAATTTTGTATTTTTTTTCAAATCCTCAAAAATGATGAAAAACGGCGTGCTATAGTATGCCGTACGATATGGGCTATAGCCCATGGTCCAAAATGATGAACAACGAGGATAAAAAAAAAATATCAAAATTTCAAAAAACATTGGGCTATAACCCATCGTTTTTTTCATTTTTTCATTTTTTTCAAATCCTCAAAAATGATGAAAAACGGCGTGCTATAGTATGCCGTACGATATGGGCTATAGCCCATGGTCCAAAATGATGAAAAACGAGGATAAAAAAAAACAAAAACAATGGGCTATAACCCATCGTTTTTTTCATTTTTTCATTTTTTTCAAATCCTCAAAAATGATGAAAAACGGCGTGCTATAGTATGCCGTACGATATGGGCTATAGCCCATGGTCCAAAATGATGAAAAACGAGGATTAAAAAAAAATCAAAATTTCAAAAAAACAATGGGCTATAACCCATCGTTTTTTTAATTTTTTAATTTTTTTCAAATCCTCAAAAATGATGAAAAACGGCGTGCTATAGTATGCCGTACGATATGGGCTATAGCCCATGGTCCAAAATGATGAAAAACGAGGATAAAAAAAAATATCAAAATTTCAAAAAAACATTGGGCTATAACCCATCGATTTTTTTTTTTCATTTTTTTCAAATCCTCAAAAATGATGAAAAACGGCGTGCTATAGTATGCCGTACAATATGGGCTATAGCCCATGGTCCAAAATGATGAAAAACGAGGATAAAAAAAAAATCAAATATTCAAAAAAACAATGGGCTATAACCCATCGTTTTTTTCATTTTTTCATTTTTTTCAAATCCTCAAAAATGATGAAAAACGGCGTGCTATAGTATGCCGTACGATATGGGCTATAGCCCATGGTCCAAAATGATGAAAAACGAGGATTAAAAAAACAAAAAAACAATGGGCTATAACCCATCATTTTTTTTTTTTTTTCATTTTTTTCAAATCCTCAAAAATGATGAAAAACGGCGTGCTATAGTATGCCGTACAATATGGGCTATAGCCCATGGTCCAAAATGATGAAAAACGAGGATAAAATGTTTTTCAAATATAAAAAAAAAACAATGGGCTATAACCCATCGTTTTTTTTATTTTTTCATTTTTTTCAAATCCTCAAAAATGATGAAAAACGGCGTGCTATAGTATGCCGTACGATATGGGCTATAGCCCATGGTCCAAAATGATGAAAAACGAGGATTAAAAAAACAAAAAAACAATGGGCTATAACCCATCGTTTTTTTCATTTTTTCATTTTTTTCAAATCCTCAAAAATGATGAAAAACGGCGTGCTATAGTATGCCGTACGATATGGGCTATAGCCCATTGTCCAAAACGATGAAAAACGAGGATAAAAAAAAAAAAAAAAAATCAAAAAAACAATGGGCTATAACCCATCGTTTTTTTCATTTTTTCCAAATCCTCAAAAATGATGAAAAACGGCGTGCTATAGTATGCCGTACGATATGGGCTATAGCCCATGGTCCAAAATGATGAAAAACGAGGATAAAAAAAAATATCAAAATTTCAAAAAAACATTGGGCTATAACCCATCGATTTTTTTTTTTCATTTTTTTCAAATCCTCAAAAATGATGAAAAACGGCGTGCTATAGTATGCCGTACAATATGGGCTATAGCCCATGGTCCAAAATGATGAAAAACGAGGATAAAAAAAAATTCAAATATTCAAAAAAACAATGGGCTATAACCCATCGTTTTTTTCATTTTTTCATTTTTTTCAAATCCTCAAAAATGATGAAAAACGGCGTGCTATAGTATGCCGTACGATATGGGCTATAGCCCATGGTCCAAAATGATGAAAAACGAGGATTAAAAAAACAAAAAAACAATGGGCTATAACCCATCGTTTTTTTTTTTTTTTCATTTTTTTCAAATCCTCAAAAATGATGAAAAACGGCGTGCTATAGTATGCCGTACAATATGGGCTATAGCCCATGGTCCAAAATGATGAAAAACGAGGATAAAATGTTTTTCAAATATAAAAAAAAAACAATGGGCTATAACCCATCGTTTTTTTTATTTTTTCATTTTTTTCAAATCCTCAAAAATGATGAAAAACGGCGTGCTATAGTATGCCGTACGATATGGGCTATAGCCCATGGTCCAAAATGATGAAAAACGAGGATTAAAAAAACAAAAAAACAATGGGCTATAACCCATCGTTTTTTTCATTTTTTCATTTTTTTCAAATCCTCAAAAATGATGAAAAACGGCGTGCTATAGTATGCCGTACGATATGGGCTATAGCCCATTGTCCAAAACGATAAAAAACGAGGATAAAAAAAAAAAAAAAAAATCAAAAAAACAATGGGCTATAACCCATCGTTTTTTTCATTTTTTCCAAATCCTCAAAAATGATGAAAAACGGCGTGCTATAGTATGCCGTACGATATGGTCCAAAATGATGAAAAACGAGGATAAAAAAAAAAAAAAAAAAAAAAAACAATGGGCTATAACCCATCGTTTTTTTTTTTTCATTTTTTTCAAATCCTCAAAAATGATGAAAAACGGCGTGCTATAGTATGCCGTACAATATGGGCTATAGCCCATGGTCCAAAATGATGAAAAACGAGGATAAAAAAAAATTCAAATATTCAAAAAAACAATGGGCTATAACCCATCGTTTTTTTTATTTTTTCATTTTTTTCAAATCCTCAAAAATGATGAAAAACGGCGTGCTATAGTATGCCGTACGATATGGGCTATAGCCCATGGTCCAAAATGATGAAAAACGAGGATAAAAAAAAATTCAAAAATTCAAAAAAACAATGGGCTATAACCCATCGTTTTTTTCATTTTTTCATTTTTTTCAAATCCTCAAAAATGATGAAAAACGGCGTGCTATAGTATGCCGTACGATATGGGCTATAGCCCATTGTCCAAAACGATAAAAAACGAGGATAAAAAAAAAAAAAAAAAATCAAAAAAACAATGGGCTATAACCCATCGTTTTTTTCATTTTTTCCAAATCCTCAAAAATGATGAAAAACGGCGTGCTATAGTATGCCGTACGATATGGTCCAAAATGATGAAAAACGAGGATAAAAAAAAAAAAAAAAAAAAAAAAACAATGGGCTATAACCCATCGTTTTTTTTTTTTCATTTTTTTCAAATCCTCAAAAATGATGAAAAACGGCGTGCTATAGTATGCCGTACAATATGGGCTATAGCCCATGGTCCAAAATGATGAAAAACGAGGATAAAATGTTTTTCAAATATAAAAAAAAAACAATGGGCTATAACCCATCGTTTTTTTTATTTTTTCATTTTTTTCAAATCCTCAAAAATGATGAAAAACGGCGTGCTATAGTATGCCGTACGATATGGGCTATAGCCCATGGTCCAAAATGATGAAAAACGAGGATTAAAAAAACAAAAAAACAATGGGCTATAACCCATCGTTTTTTTCATTTTTTCATTTTTTTCAAATCCTCAAAAATGATGAAAAACGGCGTGCTATAGTATGCCGTACGATATGGGCTATAGCCCATTGTCCAAAACGATAAAAAACGAGGATAAAAAAAAAAAAAAAAAATCAAAAAAACAATGGGCTATAACCCATCGTTTTTTTCATTTTTTCCAAATCCTCAAAAATGATGAAAAACGGCGTGCTATAGTATGCCGTACGATATGGTCCAAAATGATGAAAAACGAGGATAAAAAAAAAAAAAAAAAAAAAAAAACAATGGGCTATAACCCATCGTTTTTTTTTTTTCATTTTTTTCAAATCCTCAAAAATGATGAAAAACGGCGTGCTATAGTATGCCGTACAATATGGGCTATAGCCCATGGTCCAAAATGATGAAAAACGAGGATAAAAAAAAATTCAAATATTCAAAAAAACAATGGGCTATAACCCATCGTTTTTTTTATTTTTTCATTTTTTTCAAATCCTCAAAAATGATGAAAAACGGCGTGCTATAGTATGCCGTACGATATGGGCTATAGCCCATGGTCCAAAATGATGAAAAACGAGGATAAAAAAAAATTCAAAAATTCAAAAAAACAATGGGCTATAACCCATCGTTTTTTTTATTTTTTAATTTTTTTCAAATCCTCAAAAATGATGAAAAACGGCGTGCTATAGTATGCCGTACGATATGGGCTATAGCCCATGGTCCAAAATGATGAAAAACGAGGATTAAAAAAAAATCTAAATTTCAAAAAAACAATGGGCTATAACCCATCGTTTCTTTAATTTTTTAATTTTTTTCAAATCCTCAAAAATGATGAAAAACGGCGTGCTATAGTATGCCGTACGATATGGTCCAAAATGATGAAAAACGAGGATTAAAAAAAAACAAAAAAAAAAAAAACAATGGGCTATAACCCATCGTTTTTTTTCATTTTTTCATTTTTTTCAAATCCTCAAAAATGATGAAAAACGGCGTGCTATAGTATGCTGTACGATATGGGCTATAGCCCATGGTCCAAAATGATGAAAAACGAGGATAAAAAAAAAAATCAAAATTCCAAAAAAACAATGGGCTATAACCCATCGTTTTTTTAATTTTTTAATTTTTTTCAAATCCTCAAAAATGATGAAAAACGGCGTGCTATAGTATGCCGTACGATATGGGCTATAGCCCATGGTCCAATATGATGAAAAACGAGGATAAAAAAAAAATCAAAAATTAAAAAAATGATGGGCTATAACCCATCGTTTTTTAAATTTAATTATTTTTTTCAAATCCTCAAAAATGATGAAAAACGGCGTGTTATAGTATGCCGTACGATATGGGCTATAGCCCATGGTCCAAAATGATGAAAAACGAGGATATTATTTTTTTCAAAAAAAAACAAAAACAATGGGCTATAACCCATCGTTTTTTTAATTTTTTAATTTTTTCCAAATCCTCAAAAATGATGAAAAACGGCGTGCTACAGTATAGTATGCCGTACGATATGGGCTATAGCCCATATCCTCGCGGTGTATAGCGGTGTATGAGAATGGGTGTTGCGGAGGATGAGAGCATTCCTCTCATCCTCCGCAACACAATGCATTCTCTATGGCAATAGCACAAACTTTGGCATGCTACTAGTCCTACATACTTACACCTAGCAACCCCATTCTAGCCTACTTAGGTTCATCTTACGGTGGACATGTTTGCCTGAAAAGGAATCTTTGAAATGTTTCATAGTTTTAGAAATATAGTGCTTTCAAATTTGAGACATTTAACATAGGGCTCAATGGCAGCTCGATAGGCACGTCAAAAGTCACTTTCACCTAGAAACTCCATTCACACTTTTTATTATTCAGCTTACTGTGGAGACACATGCTGGAACTTTTTTTTATTTTTATGTTTTGTAGTTTATGAGTTATTTAACTTAAACGCCCAATGCATTCTCTATGGCAATAGCACAAACTTTGGCATGCTACTAGTCCTACATACTTACACCTAGCAACCCCATTCTAGCCTACTTAGGTTCATCTTACGGTGGACATGTTTGCCTGAAAAGGAATCTTTGAAATGTTTCATAGTTTTAGAAATATAGTGCTTTCAAATTTGAGACATTTAACATGGGGCTCAATGGCAGCTCTATAGGCACGTCAAAAGTCACTTTCACCTAGAAACTCCATTCACACTTTTTATTATTCAGCTTACTGTGGAGACACATGCTGGAACTTTTTTTTATTTTTATGTTTTGTAGTTTATGAGTTATTTAACTTAAACGCCCAATGCATTCTCTATGGCAATAGCACAAACTTTGGCATGCTACTAGTCCTACATACTTACACCTAGCAACCCCATTCTAGCCTACTTAGGTTCATCTTACGGTGGACATGTTTGCCTGAAAAGGAATCTTTGAAATGTTTCATAGTTTTAGAAATATAGTGCTTTCAAATTTACAATGGGGCTCAATGGCAAAAATGATGAAAAACGGCGTGCTATAGTATGCCGTACGATATGGGCTATAGCCCATGGTCCAATATGATGAAAAACGAGGATTAAAAGAAAATTCAAAAATTCAAAAAACGATGGGCTATAACCCATCGTTTTTTTCATTTTTTCATTTTTTTCAAATCCTCAAAAATGATGAAAAACGGCGTGCTATAGTATGCCGTACGATATGGGCTATATATAGCCCATGGTCCAAAATGATGAAAAACGAGGATAAAAAAAAAAAATCAAAATTCAAAAAACGATGGGCTATAACCCATCGTTTTTTTCATTTTTTCATTTTTTTCAAATCCTCAAAAATGATGAAAAACGGCGTGCTATAGTATGCCGTACGATATGGGCTATAGCCCATGGTCCAATATGATGAAAAACGAGGATAAAAAAAAAAAATCAAAATTCAAAAAACGATGGGCTATAACCCATCGTTTTTTTCATTTTTTCATTTTTTTCAAATCCTCAAAAATGATGAAAAACGGCGTGTTATAGTATGCCGTACGATATGGGCTATAGCCCATGGTCCAAAATGATGAAAAACGAGGATATTATTTTTTTCAAAAAAAACAAAAAACAATGGGCTATAACCCATCGTTTTTTTCATTTTTTCATTTTTTCCAAATCCTCAAAAATGATGAAAAACGGCGTGCTACAGTATAGTATGCCGTACGATATGGGCTATAGCCCATATCCTCGCGGTGTATAGCGGTGTATGAGAATGGGTGTTGCGGAGGATGAGAGCATTCCTCTCATCCTCCGCAACACAATGCATTCTCTATGGCAATAGCACAAACTTTGGCATGCTACTAGTCCTACATACTTACACCTAGCAACCCCATTCTAGCCTACTTAGCTTCATCTTACGGTGGACATGTTTGCCTGAAAAGGAATCTTTGAAATGTTTCATAGTTTTAGAAATATAGTGCTTTCAAATTTGAGACATTTAACATAGGGCTCAATGGCAGCTCTATAGGCACGTCAAAAGTCATGCACTTTCACCTAGAAACTCCATTCACACTTTTTATTATTCAGCTTACTGTGGAGACACATGCTGGAACTTTTTTTTATTTTTATGTTTTGTAGTTTATGAGTTATTTAACTTAAACGCCCAATGCATTCTCTATGGCAATAGCACAAACTTTGGCATGCTACTAGTCCTACATACTTACACCTAGCAACCCCATTCTAGCCTACTTAGCTTCATCTTACGGTGGACATGTTTGCCTGAAAAGGAATCTTTGAAATGTTTAATAGTTTTAGAAATATAGTGCTTTCAAATTTGAGACATTTAACATGGGGCTCAATGGCAGCTCTATAGGCACGTCAAAAGTCACTTTCACCTAGAAACTCCATTCACACTTTTTATTATTCAGCTTACTGTGGAGACACATGCTGGAACTTTTTTTTATTTTTATGTTTTGTAGTTTATGAGTTATTTAACTTAAACGCCCAATGCATTCTCTATGGCAATAGCACAAAATTTGGCATGCTACTAGTCCTACATACTTACACCTAGCAACCCCATTCTAGCCTACTTAGGTTCATCTTACGGTGGACATGTTTGCCTGAAAAGGAATCTTTGAAATGTTTCATAGTTTTAGAAATATAGTGCTTTCAAATTTACAATGGGGCTCAATGGCAAAAATGATGAAAAACGGCGTGCTATAGTATGCCGTACGATATGGGCTATAGCCCATGGTCCAATATGATGAAAAACGAGGATTAAAAGAAAATTCAAAAATTCAAAAAACGATGGGCTATAACCCATCGTTTTTTTTCATTTTTTCATTTTTTTCAAATCCTCAAAAATTATGAAAAACGGCGTGCTATAGTATGCCGTACGATATGGGCTATAGCCCATGGTCCAAAATGATGAAAAACGAGGATTAAAAAAAGAATCAAAATTTCAAAAAAACAATGGGCTATAACCCATCGTTTTTTTTTCATTTTTTCATTTTTTTTAAATCCTCAAAAATGATGAAAAACGGCGTGCTATAGTTTGCCGTACGATATGGGCTATAGCCCATGGTCCAAAATGATGAAAAACGAGGATAAAAAAAAAAATCAAAATTAAAAAAAAACAATGGGCTATAACCCATCGTTTTATTCATTTTTTCATTTTTTTCAAATCCTCAAAAATGATGAAAAACGGCGTGCTATAGTATGCCGTACGATATGGGCTATAGCCCATGGTCCAAAATGATGAAAAACGAGGATAAAAAAGAAAATCAAAATTTAAAAAAAACAATGGGCTATATAACCCATCGTTTTTTTTTCATTTTTTCATTTTTTTTAAATCCTCAAAAATGATGAAAAACGGCGTGCTATAGTATGCCGTACGATATGGGCTATAGCCCATGGTCCAAAATGATGAAAAATGAGGTTAAAAAAAAAATCAAAATTTAAAAAAACAATGGGCTATAACCCATCGTTTTATTCATTTTTTAATTTTTTTCAAATCCTCAAAAATGATGAAAAACGGCGTGCTATAGTATGCCGTACGATATGGGCTATAGCCCATGGTCCAAAATGATGAAAAACAAGGATAAAAAAAAAAAAAAAAATTAAAAAAAAACAATGGGCTATAACCCATCGTTTTTTTCATTTTTTCATTTTTTTCAAATCCTCAAAAATTATGAAAAACGGCGTGCTATAGTATGCCGTACGATATGGGCTATAGCCCATGGTCCAAAATGATGAAAAACGAGGATAAAAAAAAAAATCTAAATTTAAAAAAAACAATGGGCTATAACCCATCGTTTTTTTTCATTTTTTCATTTTTTTTAAATCCTCAAAAATGATGAAAAACGGCGTGCTATAGTATGCCGTACGATATGGGCTATAGCCCATGGTCCAAAATGATGAAAAACGAGGATAAAAAAAAAAAATCAAAATTAAATAAAAACAATGGGCTATAACCCATCGTTTTTTTCATTTTTTCATTTTTTTCAAATCCTCAAAAATGATGAAAAACGGCGTGCTATAGTATGCCGTACGATATGGGCTATAGCCCATTGTCCAAAATGATGAAAAACGAGGATAAAAAAAAATCAAAATTTCAAAAAACAATGGGCTATAACCCATCGTTTTATTCATTTTTTCATTTTTTTCAAATCCTCAAAAATTATGAAAAACGGCGTGCTATAGTATGCCGTACGATATGGGATATAGCCCATGGTCCAAAATGATGAAAAACGAGGATAAAAAAAAAATCTAAATTTCAAAAAACAATGGGCTATAACCCATCGTTTAATTCATTTTTTCATTTTTTTCAAATCCTCAAAAATGATGAAAAACGGCGTGCTATAGTATGCCGTACGATATGGGCTATAGCCCATGGTCCTAAATGATGAAAAACGAGGATAAAAAAAAAATATCAAAATTTCAAAAAACATTGGGCTATAACCCATCGTTTTTTTCATTTTTTCATTTTTTTCAAATCCTCAAAAATGATGAAAAACGGCGTGCTATAGTATGCCGTACGATATGGGCTATAGCCCATGGTCCAAAATGATGAAAAACGAGGATAAAAAAAAACAAAAACAATGGGCTATAACCCATCGTTTTTTTCATTTTTTCATTTTTTTCAAATCCTCAAAAATGATGAAAAACGGCGTGCTATAGTATGCCGTACGATATGGGCTATAGCCCATGGTCCAAAATGATGAAAAACGAGGATTAAAAAAAAATCAAAATTTCAAAAAAACAATGGGCTATAACCCATCGTTTTTTTAATTTTTTAATTTTTTTCAAATCCTCAAAAATGATGAAAAACGGCGTGCTATAGTATGCCGTACGATATGGGCTATAGCCCATGGTCCAAAATGATGAAAAACGAGGATAAAAAAAATATCAAAATTTCAAAAAAACATTGGGCTATAACCCATCGATTTTTTTTTTTCATTTTTTTCAAATCCTCAAAAATGATGAAAAACGGCGTGCTATAGTATGCCGTACAATATGGGCTATAGCCCATGGTCCAAAATGATGAAAAACGAGGATAAAAAAAAATTCAAATATTCAAAAAAACAATGGGCTATAACCCATCGTTTTTTTCATTTTTTCATTTTTTTCAAATCCTCAAAAATGATGAAAAACGGCGTGCTATAGTATGCCGTACAATATGGGCTATAGCCCATGGTCCAAAATGATGAAAAACGAGGATAAAATGTTTTTCAAATATAAAAAAAAAACAATGGGCTATAACCCATCGTTTTTTTTATTTTTTCATTTTTTTCAAATCCTCAAAAATGATGAAAAACGGCGTGCTATAGTATGCCGTACGATATGGGCTATAGCCCATGGTCCAAAATGATGAAAAACGAGGATTAAAAAAACAAAAAAACAATGGGCTATAACCCATCGTTTTTTTCATTTTTTCATTTTTTTCAAATCCTCAAAAATGATGAAAAACGGCGTGCTATAGTATGCCGTACGATATGGGCTATAGCCCATTGTCCAAAACGATGAAAAACGAGGATAAAAAAAAAAAAAAAAATTCAAAAAAACAATGGGCTATAACCCATCGTTTTTTTCATTTTTTCATTTTTTTCAAATCCTCAAAAATGATGAAAAACGGCGTGCTATAGTATGCCGTACGATATGGTCCAAAATGATGAAAAACGAGGATTAAAAAAAAAAAAAAAAAAAAAAAACAATGGGCTATAACCCATCGTTTTTTTTTTTTTTTCATTTTTTTCAAATCCTCAAAAATGATGAAAAACGGCGTGCTATAGTATGCCGTACAATATGGGCTATAGCCCATGGTCCAAAATGATGAAAAACGAGGATAAAAAAAAATTCAAATATTCAAAAAAACAATGGGCTATAACCCATCGTTATTTTTATTTTTTCATTTTTTTCAAATCCTCAAAAATGATGAAAAACGGCGTGCTATAGTATGCCGTACGATATGGGCTATAGCCCATGGTCCAAAATGATGAAAAACGAGGATAAAAAAAAATTCAAAAATTCAAAAAAACAATGGGCTATAACCCATTGTTTTTTTATTTTTTTATTTTTTTCAAATCCTCAAAAATGATGAAAAACGGCGTGCTATAGTATGCCGTACGATATGGGCTATAGCCCATGGTCCAAAATGATGAAAAACGAGGATTAAAAAAAAATCAAAATTTCAAAAAAACAATGGGCTATAACCCATCGTTTTTTTAATTTTTAAATTTTTTTCAAATCCTCAAAAATGATGAAAAACGGCGTGCTATAGTATGCCGTACGATATGGGCTATAGCCCATGGTCCAAAATGATGAAAAACGAGGATAAAAAAAAATTCAAAAATTCAAAAAAACAATGGGCTATAACCCATCGTTTTTTTCATTTTTTCATTTTTTTCAAATCCTCAAAAATGATGAAAAACGGCGTGCTATAGTATGCCATACGACATGGTCCAAAATGATGAAAAACGAGGATACAAAAAAAATCAAAATTTCTAAAAAAAAAACAATGGGCTATAACCCATCGTTTTTTTTATTTTTTAATTTTTTTCAAATCCTCAAAAATGATGAAACACGGCGTGCTATAGTATGCCGTACGATATGGGCTATAGCCCATGGTCCAAAATGATGAAAAACGAGGATTAAAAAAAATATCAAAATTTCAAAAAAACATTGGGCTATAACCCATCGTTTTTTTTTTTTTTCATTTTTTTCAAATCCTCAAAAATGATGAAAAACGGCGTGCTATAGTATGCCGTACAATATGGGCTATAGCCCATGGTCCAAAATGATGAAAAACGAGGATAAAAAAAAATTCAAATATTCAAAAAAACAATGGGCTATAACCCATCGTTTTTTTCATTTTTTCATTTTTTTCAAATCCTCAAAAATGATGAAAAACGGCGTGCTATAGTATGCCGTACGATATGGGCTATAGCCCATGGTCCAAAATGATGAAAAACGAGGATTAAAAAAACAAAAAAACAATGGGCTATAACCCATCGTTTTTTTTTTTTTTTCATTTTTTTCAAATCCTCAAAAATGATGAAAAACGGCGTGCTATAGTATGCCGTACAATATGGGCTATAGCCCATGGTCCAAAATGATGAAAAACGAGGATAAAATGTTTTTCAAATATAAAAAAAAAACAATGGGCTATAACCCATCGTTTTTTTTATTTTTTCATTTTTTTCAAATCCTCAAAAATGATGAAAAACGGCGTGCTATAGTATGCCGTACGATATGGGCTATAGCCCATGGTCCAAAATGATGAAAAACGAGGATTAAAAAAACAAAAAAAAAATGGGCTATAACCCATCGTTTTTTTCATTTTTTCATTTTTTTCAAATCCTCAAAAATGATGAAAAACGGCGTGCTATAGTATGCCGTACGATATGGGCTATAGCCCATGGTCCAAAATGATGAAAAACGAGGATAAAAAAAATTTCAAAAATTCAAAAAAACAATGGGCTATAACCCATCGTTTTTTTATTTTTTTATTTTTTTCAAATCCTCAAAAATGATGAAAAACGGCGTGCTATAGTATGCCGTACGATATGGGCTATAGCCCATGGTCCAAAATGATGAAAAACGAGGATTAAAAAAAAATCTAAATTTCAAAAAAACAATGGGCTATAACCCATCGTTTTTTTAATTTTTTAATTTTTTTCAAATCCTCAAAAATGATGAAAAACGGCGTGCTATAGTATGCCGTACGATATGGGCTATAGCCCATGGTCCAAAATGATGAAAAACGAGGATAAAAAAAAATTCAAAAATTCAAAAAAACAATGGGCTATAACCCATCGTTTTTTTAATTTTTTCATTTTTTTCAAATCCTCAAAAATGATGAAAAACGGCGTGCTATAGTATGCCGTACGATATGGTCCAAAATGATGAAAAACGAGGATTAAAAAAAAAAAAAAAAAAAAAAAACAATGGGCTATAACCCATCGTTTTTTAAATTTAATTATTTTTTTCAAATCCTCAAAAATGATGAAAAACGGCGTGTTATAGTATGCCGTACGATATGGGCTATAGCCCATGGTCCAAAATGATGAAAAACGAGGATATTATTTAAAAAAAAACAAAAAAAAAACAATGGGCTATAACCCATCGTTTTTTTAATTTTTTAATTTTTTCCAAATCCTCAAAAATGATGAAAAACGGCGTGCTACAGTATAGTATGCCGTACGATATGGGCTATAGCCCATATCCTCGCGGTGTATAGCGGTGTATGAGAATGGGTGTTGCGGAGGATGAGAGCATTCCTCTCATCCTCCGCAACACAATGCATTCTCTATGGCAATAGCACAAACTTTGGCATGCTACTAGTCCTACATACTTACACCTAGCAACCCCATTCTAGCCTACTTAGGTTCATCTTACGGTGGACATGTTTGCCTGAAAAGGAATCTTTGAAATGTTTCATAGTTTTAGAAATATAGTGCTTTCAAATTTGAGACATTTAACATAGGGCTCAATGGCAGCTCGATAGGCACGTCAAAAGTCACTTTCACCTAGAAACTCCATTCACACTTTTTATTATTCAGCTTACTGTGGAGACACATGCTGGAACTTTTTTTTATTTTTATGTTTTGTAGTTTATGAGTTATTTAACTTAAACGCCCAATGCATTCTCTATGGCAATAGCACAAACTTTGGCATGCTACTAGTCCTACATACTTACACCTAGCAACCCCATTCTAGCCTACTTAGGTTCATCTTACGGTGGACATGTTTGCCTGAAAAGGAATCTTTGAAATGTTTCATAGTTTTAGAAATATAGTGCTTTCAAATTTGAGACATTTAACATGGGGCTCAATGGCAGCTCTATAGGCACGTCAAAAGTCACTTTCACCTAGAAACTCCATTCACACTTTTTATTATTCAGCTTACTGTGGAGACACATGCTGGAACTTTTTTTTATTTTTATGTTTTGTAGTTTATGAGTTATTTAACTTAAACGCCCAATGCATTCTCTATGGCAATAGCACAAACTTTGGCATGCTACTAGTCCTACATACTTACACCTAGCAACCCCATTCTAGCCTACTTAGCTTCATCTTACGGTGGACATGTTTGCCTGAAAAGGAATCTTTGAAATGTTTCATAGTTTTAGAAATATAGTGCTTTCAAATTTGAGACATTTAACATGGGGCTCAATGGCAGCTCTATAGGCACGTCAAAAGTCACTTTCAACTAGAAACTCCATTCACACTTTTTATTATTCAGCTTACTGTGGAGACACATGCTGGAACTTTTTTTTATTTTTATGTTTTGTAGTTTATGAGTTATTTAACTTAAACGCCCAATGCATTCTCTATGGCAATAGCACAAACTTTGGCATGCTACTAGTCCTACATACTTACACCTAGCAACCCCATTCTAGCCTACTTAGGTTCATCTTACGGTGGACATGTTTGCCTGAAAAGGAATCTTTGAAATGTTTCATAGTTTTAGAAATATAGTGCTTTCAAATTTGAGACATTTAACATGGGGCTCAATGGCAGCTCTATAGGAACGTCAAAAGTCACTTTCACCTAGAAACTCCATTCACACTTTTTATTATTCAGCTTACTGTGGAGACACATGCTGGAACTTTTTTTTATTTTTATGTTTTGTAGTTTATGAGTTATTTAACTTAAACGCCCAATGCATTCTCTATGGCAATAGCACAAACTTTGGCATGCTACTAGTCCTACATACTTACACCTAGCAACCCCATTCTAGCCTACTTAGCTTCATCTTACGGTGGACATGTTTGCCTGAAAAGGAATCTTTGAAATGTTTAATAGTTTTAGAAATATAGTGCTTTCAAATTTGAGACATTTAACATGGGGCTCAATGGCAGCTCTATAGGCACGTCAAAAGTCACTTTCACCTAGAAACTCCATTCACACTTTTTATTATTCAGCTTACTGTGGAGACACATGCTGGAACTTTGTTTTATTTTTATGTTTTGTAGTTTATGAGTTATTTAACTTAAACGCCCAATGCATTCTCTATGGCAATAGCACAAAATTTGGCATGCTACTAGTCCTACATACTTACACCTAGCAACCCCATTCTAGCCTACTTAGGTTCATCTTACGGTGGACATGTTTGCCTGAAAAGGAATCTTTGAAATGTTTCATAGTTTTAGAAATATAGTGCTTTCAAATTTACAATGGGGCTCAATGGCAAAAATGATGAAAAACGGCGTGCTATAGTATGCCGTACGATATGGGCTATAGCCCATGGTCCAATATGATGAAAAACGAGGATTAAAAGAAAATTCAAAAATTCAAAAAACGATGGGCTATAACCCATCGTTTTTTTCATTTTTTCATTTTTTTCAAATCCTCAAAAATGATGAAAAACGGCGTGCTATAGTATGCCGTACGATATGGGCTATATATAGCCCATGGTCCAAAATGATGAAAAACGAGGATAAAAAAAAAAAATCAAAATTCAAAAAACGATGGGCTATAACCCATCGTTTTTTTCATTTTTTCATTTTTTTCAAATCCTCAAAAATGATGAAAAACGGCGTGCTATAGTATGCCGTACGATATGGGCTATAGCCCATGGTCCAATATGATGAAAAACGAGGATAAAAAAAAAAATCAAAAATTAAAAAAATGATGGGCTATAACCCATCGTTTTAATTTTTTTTTTTTTTTTTTCAAATCCTCAAAAATGATGAAAAACGGCGTGTTATAGTATGCCGTACGATATGGGCTATAGCCCATGGTCCAAAATGATGAAAAACGAGGATATTATTTTTTTCAAAAAAAACAAAAAACAATGGGCTATAACCCATCGTTTTTTTTCATTTTTTCATTTTTTCCAAATCCTCAAAAATGATGAAAAACGGCGTGCTACAGTATAGTATGCCGTACGATATGGGCTATAGCCCATATCCTCGCGGTGTATAGCGGTGTATGAGAATGGGTGTTGCGGAGGATGAGAGCATTCCTCTCATCCTCCGCAACACAATGCATTCTCTATGGCAATAGCACAAACTTTGGCATGCTACTAGTCCTACATACTTACACCTAGCAACCCCATTCTAGCCTACTTAGGTTCATCTTACGGTGGACATGTTTGCCTGAAAAGGAATCTTTGAAATGTTTCATAGTTTTAGAAATATAGTGCTTTCAAATTTGAGACATTTAACATAGGGCTCAATGGCAGCTCTATAGGCACGTCAAAAGTCACTTTCACCTAGAAACTCCATTCACACTTTTTATTATTCGGCTTACTGTGGAGACACATGCTGGAACTTTTTTTTATTTTTATGTTTTGTAGTTTATGAGTTATTTAACTTAAACGCCCAATGCATTCTCTATGGCAATAGCACAAACTTTGGCATGCTACTAGTCCTACATACTTACACCTAGCAACCCCATTCTAGCCTACTTAGGTTCATCTTACGGTGGACATGTTTGCCTGAAAAGGAATCTTTGAAATGTTTCATAGTTTTAGAAATATAGTGCTTTAAAATTTGAGACATTTAACATGGGGCTCAATGGCAGCTCTAGGCACGTCAAAAGTCACTTTCACCTAGAAACTCCATTCACACTTTTTATTATTCAGCTTACTGTGGAGACACATGCTGGAACTTTTTTTTATTTTTATGTTTTGTAGTTTATGAGTTATTTAACTTAAACGCCCAATGCATTCTCTATGGCAATAGCACAACATTTGGCATGCTACTAGTCCTACATACTTACACCTAGCAACCCCATTCTAGCCTACTTAGGTTCATCTTACGGTGGACATGTTTGCCTGAAAAGGAATCTTTGAAATGTTTCATAGTTTTAGAAATATAGTGCTTTCAAATTTACAATGGGGCTCAATGGCAAAAATGATGAAAAACGGCGTGCTATAGTATGCCATACGATATGATCCAAAATGATGAAAAATGAGGTTAAAAAAAATTTCAAACAACGATGGGCTATAACCCATCGTTTTTTTTTTTTTTTTTTTTTTCAAATCCTCAAAAATGATGAAAAACGGCGTGCTATAGTATGCCGTACGATATGGGCTATAGCCCATGGTCCAAAATGATGAAAAACGAGGATTTGTTTTTTCAAAAAACGATGGGCTATAACCCATCGTTTTTTGTTTTTTTTTAATCCTCAAAAATGATGAAAAACGGCGTGCTATAGTATGCCGTACGATATGGGCTATAGCCCATGGTCCAATATGATGAAAAACGAGGATTTGTTTTTTCAAAAAACGATGGGCTATAACCCATCGTTTTTTGTTTTTTTTTAATCCTCAAAAATGATGAAAAACGGCGTGCTATAGTATGCCGTACGATATGGGCTATAGCCCATGGTCCAATATGATGAAAAACGAGGATTAAAAGAAAATTCAAAAATTCAAAAAACGATGGGCTATAACCCATCGTTTTTTTCATTTTTTCATTTTTTTTTTAAATCCTCAAAAATGATGAAAAACGGCGTGCTATAGTATGCCGTACGATATGGGCTATAGCCCATGGTCCAATATGATGAAAAACGAGGATTAAAAAAAAAATCAAAAATTAAAAAAATGATGGGCTATAACCCATCGTTTTTTTAATTTAATTATTTTTTTCAAATCCTCAAAAATGATGAAAAACGGCGTGCTACAGTATAGTATGCCGTACGATATGGGCTATAGCCCATATCCTCGCGGTGTATAGCGGTGTATGAGAATGGGTGTTGCGGAGGATGAGAGCATTCCTCTCATCCTCCGCAACACAATGCATTCTCTATGGCAATAGCACAAACTTTGGCATGCTACTAGTCCTACATACTTACACCTAGCAACCCCATTCTAGCCTACTTAGGTTCATCTTACGGTGGACATGTTTGCCTGAAAAGGAATCTTTGAAATGTTTCATAGTTTTAGAAATATAGTGCTTTCAAATTTGAGACATTTAACATAGGGCTCAATGGCAGCTCTATAGGCACGTCAAAAGTCACTTTCACCTAGAAACTCCATTCACACTTTTTATTATTCAGCTTACTGTGGAGACACATGCTGGAACTTTTTTTTATTTTTATGTTTTGTAGTTTATGAGTTATTTAACTTAAACGCCCAATGCATTCTCTATGGCAATAGCACAAACTTTGGCATGCTACTAGTCCTACATACTTACACCTAGCAACCCCATTCTAGCCTACTTAGGTTCATCTTACGGTGGACATGTTTGCCTGAAAAGGAATCTTTGAAATGTTTCATAGTTTTAGAAATATAGTGCTTTAAAATTTGAGACATTTAACATGGGGCTCAATGGCAGCTCTAGGCACGTCAAAAGTCACTTTCACCTAGAAACTCCATTCACACTTTTTATTATTCAGCTTACTGTGGAGACACATGCTGGAACTTTTTTTTATTTTTATGTTTTGTAGTTTATGAGTTATTTAACTTAAACGCCCAATGCATTCTCTATGGCAATAGCACAACATTTGGCATGCTACTAGTCCTACATACTTACACCTAGCAACCCCATTCTAGCCTACTTAGGTTCATCTTACGGTGGACATGTTTGCCTGAAAAGGAATCTTTGAAATGTTTCATAGTTTTAGAAATATAGTGCTTTCAAATTTACAATGGGGCTCAATGGCAAAAATGATGAAAAACGGCGTGCTATAGTATGCCATACGATATGATCCAAAATGATGAAAAATGAGCTTAAAAAAAAATTCAAACAACGATGGGCTATAACCCATCGTTTTTTTTTTTTTTTTTTTTTTTCAAATCCTCAAAAATGATGAAAAACGGCGTGCTATAGTATGCCGTACGATATGGGCTATAGCCCATGGTCCAAAATGATGAAAAACGAGGATTTGTTTTTTCAAAAAACGATGGGCTATAACCCATCGTTTTTTGTTTTTTTTTAATCCTCAAAAATGATGAAAAACGGCGTGCTATAGTATGCCGTACGATATGGGCTATAGCCCATGGTCCAATATGATGAAAAACGAGGATTAAAAGAAAATTCAAAAATTCAAAAAACGATGGGCTATAACCCATCGTTTTTTTATTTTTTTATTTTTTCAAATCCTCAAAAATGATGAAAAACGGCGTGCTATAGTATGCCGTACGATATGGGCTATAGCCCATGGTCCAAAATGATGAAAAACGAGGATTTGTTTTTTCAAAAAACGATGGGCTATAACCCATCGTTTTTTGTTTTTTTTTAATCCTCAAAAATGATGAAAAACGGCGTGCTATAGTATGCCGTACGATATGGGCTATAGCCCATGGTCCAATATGATGAAAAACGAGGATTAAAAGAAAATTCAAAAATTCAAAAAACGATGGGCTATAACCCATCGTTTTTTTCATTTTTTCATTTTTTTTTTAAATCCTCAAAAATGATGAAAAACGGCGTGCTATAGTATGCCGTACGATATGGGCTATAGCCCATGGTCCAATATGATGAAAAACGAGGATTAAAAAAAAAATCAAAAATTAAAAAAATGATGGGCTATAACCCATCGTTTTTTTAATTTAATTATTTTTTTCAAATCCTCAAAAATGATGAAAAACGGCGTGCTATAGTATGCCGTACGATATGGGCTATAGCCCATGGTCCAAAATGATGAAAAACGAGGATATTATTTTTTTCAAAAATAAAAAAAAACAATGGGCTATAACCCATCGTTTTTTTAATTTTTTAATTTTTTCCAAATCCTCAAAAATGATGAAAAATGGCGTGCTACAGTATAGTATGCCGTACGATATGGGCTATAGCCCATATCCTCGCGGTGTATAGCGGTGTATGAGAATGGGTGTTGCGGAGGATGAGAGCATTCCTCTCATCCTCCGCAACACAATGCATTCTCTATGGCAATAGCACAAACTTTGGCATGCTACTAGTCCTACATACTTACACCTAGCAACCCCATTCTAGCCTACTTAGGTTCATCTTACGGTGGACATGTTTGCCTGAAAAGGAATCTTTGAAATGTTTCATAGTTTTAGAAATATAGTGCTTTCAAATTTGAGACATTTAACATAGGGCTCAATGGCAGCTCTATAGGCACGTCAAAAGTCACTTTCACCTAGAAACTCCATTCACACTTTTTATTATTCAGCTTACTGTGGAGACACATGCTGGAACTTTTTTTTATTTTTATGTTTTGTAGTTTATGAGTTATTTAACTTAAACGCCCAATGCATTCTCTATGGCAATAGCACAAACTTTGGCATGCTACTAGTCCTACATACTTACACCTAGCAACCCCATTCTAGCCTACTTAGGTTCATCTTACGGTGGACATGTTTGCCTGAAAAGGAATCTTTGAAATGTTTCATAGTTTTAGAAATATAGTGCTTTCAAATTTGAGACATTTAACATGGGGCTCAATGGCAGCTCTATAGGCACGTCAAAAGTCACTTTCACCTAGAAACTCCATTCACACTTTTTATTATTCAGCTTACTGTGGAGACACATGCTGGAACTTTTTTTTATTCTTATGTTTTGTAGTTTATGAGTTATTTAACTTAAACGCCCAATGCATTCTCTATGGCAATAGCACAAACTTTGGCATGCTACTAGTCCTACATACTTACACCTAGCAACCCCATTCTAGCCTACTTAGCTTCATCTTACGGTGGACATGTTTGCCTGAAAAGGAATCTTTGAAATGTTTCATAGTTTTAGAAATATAGTGCTTTCAAATTTGAGACATTTAACATAGGGCTCAATGGCAGCTCTATAGGCACGTCAAAAGTCACTTTCACCTAGAAACTCCATTCACACTTTTTATTATTCAGCTTACTGTGGAGACACATGCTGGAACTTTTTTTTATTTTTATGTTTTGTAGTTTATGAGTTATTTAACTTAAACGCCCAATGCATTCTCTATGGCAATAGCACAAACTTTGGCATGCTACTAGTCCTACATACTTACACCTAGCAACCCCATTCTAGCCTACTTAGGTTCATCTTACGGTGGACATGTTTGCCTGAAAAGGAATCTTTGAAATGTTTCATAGTTTTAGAAATATAGTGCTTTCAAATTTGAGACATTTAACATGGGGCTCAATGGCAGCTCTATAGGCACGTCAAAAGTCACTTTCACCTAGAAACTCCATTCACACTTTTTATTATTCAGCTTACTGTGGAGACACATGCTGGAACTTTTTTTTATTTTTATGTTTTGTAGTTTATGAGTTATTTAACTTAAACGCCCAATGCATTCTCTATGGCAATAGCACAACATTTGGCATGCTACTAGTCCTACATACTTACACCTAGCAACCCCATTCTAGCCTACTTAGGTTCATCTTACGGTGGACATGTTTGCCTGAAAAGGAATCTTTGAAATGTTTCATAGTTTTAGAAATATAGTGCTTTCAAATTTGAGACATTTAACATGGGGCTCAATGGCAGCTCTATAGGCACATCAAAAGTCACTTTCACCTAGAAACTCCATTCACACTTTTTATTATTCAGCTTACTGTGGAGACACATGCTGGAACTTTTTTATTTTGAAATGTTTTGTAGTTTATGAGTTATTTCTTTTTCCATCTTACGGTGGACATGTTTGCCTGAAAAGGAATCTTTGAAATGTTTCATAGTTTTAGAAATATAGTGCTTTCAAATTTACATTGGGGCTCAATGGCAGACATTGGCAAGTCAAAAATCACTTTCACCTAGAAACTCCATTCACACTTTTAATTATTGGTGTGGTTGCAACCAGACTCTAGTAATTGTCAAAATACCACAGTTTTAAGATTCAATATCGATCCATGTATTTGTTATGTCTGGATTCACCCATTCATATATGTACCGCATTTGTGCTGCCCAGTAGTAAAAACGTAAGTTCGGAACCCCCAATCCACCCTCATCCTTGTGTCTTTGAAGCTTACTTATTTTCATTCTAGGCCTTTTACCCTGCCACAGAAATTGTGTAAATATTTTATCCAGATCAGAGAAAAAGCTGTTGGGGATTGAATTTGGCAACATCTGTAGAGGGTACAACAGCCTAGGCAGGATTTTCATTTTGAGCACACTTATCCTACCTAGCCATGACACAGGTAGAGTTCCCCATCTCTGTAAGTCTTCCTTAATGCACAACGTGATTGGTCTAAGATTAAGCTTAAACATTTATTATTATTATTTTATAAACTATTTAAAATGTTCAAAATAACCAATCTGCTATTTTCACTATTTTGTTTATTCTGCCTGACGGCAATATGTGAAATGACTCCAAGACAGGGGTGTCCAAAAAAGGGAAAAGATGCACAACGGAGACGGCCAAGCAGCAGCGCTTTACTCCACCTGGCAGTTATGACTCGAGTCATTCTTGTTTAAAAATGTGTCAATTCTTTTTTTTAAGATCTAGCATTTTCACATCGTAATGTTGTGATCTTGTAAAGCTATTTTAGGGGGGAAAAAAGAAGAAGGAAAAAAAACAAAGGAGCCTACAATATCTACCACTGAGGTATAGTGGAGTAGACAAATCAAAATTAAGTAACGTAAAATAACTTCAGAAGTGTACTTAGGTACAGTACTTTTGAGTACATCTATTTGGTTTCTTTCACCGCTGCTTATCAGATGAGTCCCAGATTGCATGTACTGCAGACACAAACACACAGAGTGAAAGCGCCATGTGCAACCCATTGACTCTGCACTGGGCAGAGGTCAACCGTGCAACCTGCACATCAGTGCTGTCGCACGGAAACCTTGTATGTAAAAAAAAAAAATCATTTTTTTGTATTATTTTACAAACCTTAAAACATTTTGAAAATAGTAGATCAATAAGATCACAACGCAACATGTGACCTTAAACCTTGGGCATTAAATCACAAAAATAATAACTAGAACTGCACTGCACATTCAGGACACTGAATTATGGATGATTCAGTGCCAGAGTTTGTGGGTGTCGGGAAGAGTCGAGCAGATGATGCCTGATGCAAAGGGCAGTCACACAGATGATACCTGATCCAAAGGCAAGAGTCACGCAGATGATACCTGATGAAAGGGACTGGTCAGATGTGTGCAGGACAAGACAAAGACAAACACTGAAAAGACCTGTGGACAAGCTATGTCTCATCTGTGATGAGACACAGATTTTAACGTTTTAGGTATGTGTGAATGTAATAGCGTGCAGCGGCATAGGTATGTGGCTAATCGTGGGTGGAGTGGCACCATGTTTAGCAAGGCAAGGCATATGTATGTGGCGACATGTGGGTGAATGTCATTGCTCGTAACGGCTATCAAAATCAAATCAAAACACAGTGGCTTGCAACGTTTTATATAGTTAATATGGCACTTGACAGTTTTAATTATGAAGATTACAAGGAAGGACAGAACAAAGACAAAATATTAATGTTGACAGTGCAAGAAGCTGTTTTACACATTAACACAATAAATAAACTTATCAGAAAACTAAAGAAACAATGCTACCTTTTTCTTTACAAGATTCACTTCTTGGATATTTGGCACTTAACTGACAAAAAATACAACCCAAAAGGCATTTTAAGTGTCCTTTAACAATTAACAGTGTAGCGTAGGTAGCTTTTGCATAAAACTAAACACATTAAACATGAATACAATAATGTCTACTTATTCTTCTTCATTTGGCCTATAAGTAAGAAGTAGCCATGGGGCCCATAGGGCAGGAGCCTATCTCCCGTTTCTGTAGTGTGCGGCAGCTTGAAGTACTAAGTACACCCCCTGGACATGACGCTAGTATGTCGCATTTGGCCTATGGTCCCTACATAAATATATTTTTCTGGGCTTTAAATAAGCTTACAAAACATAGGCCTAAACCATTTTACAAGGAAAACAGCATGGGTTGTTGATCTAATCTGTAAGTGCTCTTATGAACAAAATATGACTGTATATGCTCATACGGTAGTCTGATTCCTGGTCCCTGAACCTTTAAGCCTAATTAATACTTGCATTGTATGACCTTGTTATCATACTAAATAACTGATTATCTACCGAAAGAAATCGTGTTTTCCAGTTGAAAACCAGTTACCTTGGATGGGGAAAAAGGATATTCGACCAAGTATAAATTATCATTTAAGTAATTAGTAATTCTGTAAGCAAAGTACTACAGACATTGACAACCTGGGAAGCAAAAATAGACATTTACAAAGACAAATGATTGGGGAGCACAAGTATAAAAAAATATTTGCCAAGACAGATGTTTGGACACAAAGACATAATGGTGTGTGTGGTAACACAACAAAAATATAAGAGTGGTCAGTGAAGGCACATATTTTCTGCAAATGTCTGCTGATTATACAGTTAATTAAAGACTGATTAAAGACTAGTCCCACCCACACACACACACACACACACACACACACACACACACACACACACACACACACACACACACACACACACACACACACACACACACACACACACACACACACACACACACACACACACACACACACACACACACACAAATGTGTTGGCTCATACAAAGAACACCAGTGGCAGGCACAGAGTCTGATAAGAAAGGAACCAATCTCTTCAACAGGAATGTTTTTACACTTAATTTACAACTTGGGTTTTAACTGTGAACGGTGTTTGGTTAGCAGAACTTTGCCATAGGAAGCCACTACATGTTTCCAAGATACTAAGGAACACATAGTATATGTTACATTAAATTGAGACGAGTTATATTACACCTGTTTAGCTCAGAATATATGGTGGATCAGTATTAGCCCTGTAGAAATGGGAAACTGCACCCTCTGTGTACGTCAGGAAAATATGCGTGCACTGCACACACACACACACACACACACACACACACACACACACACACACACACACACACACACACACACACACACACACACACACACACACAGACAGACAGACAGACACACACACATTATTTTTCTCGGGCGCGGCTTGAGCAGGTGCAATATTCTCAGTCCAGTTCTAAGGCAGTAAGCGTTTCTCACTCCTCCACTAAAGTACTCAGGAAGACACTTTCAGAGATACACAATGTTCTCTTCTCCTCCGTCCTCCCCATTCTGTCCTTCCAGAGAGAGGTATGCCTGTGGAGTAAGAAGAGGGTCGAGGGAGGCGGAAGTGGGGTAGTCCTCATACAGCCCCAGGTCTGTGATCCCCGACCTCCACCTTTCCGAAGGGGGACTGAAGTCTGCTAGAAGGAGACAGAATACAGCTACGTTTATTATACGAGTGGTCCTCAAAGTTTTCTTTTCAAGGACCCCATCTTTAGCATGCATTAGGCCACCGAACTGGTCAATTTGGTTCTATTTGTACACTCCCAGAGTTACAGACCTGTAACACCTCATCTACACAGGCAAGGAGCGAGCCTAGCATAGCCTGAACCAATCAAATAACCAATAAGTAGTATAGCGTGTAGATCTCAACCAATAAAAGTGATTGGGGCAGTGAAACGTTGCTAAAATAGAGACTGCTATACTATAGGATGGGTGGAGGATGGCGCTGGACGGCACGTTGTCGCTCACGGTACGTCAGGACAGTCATGTATTCGAATGAGATTTCATCGTTCGCTTGGTTGCAACGCTGGCAGTGTGGATGAGGTGAAAGTGTTGGTTCCCAACTATCAATCATTGATAGCTGGGGACTCCCTGCAACCCCGTTAAGGACCCCTGTGGGTTAACAAGACCCCACTGTGAGGACCACTTCATGGCTTGACAAATAGCCGATCTAGAAGCTTACGTGTTGCACCAATAATTTGGCCAATAACAGAGTCGTTAATGGACATCAAAGGAAAGCTTAAACTCGTAACCACGTGAGGTATGTATACTTACTGTTAGTCCTCCGCTGCTGCGTGCCGAACCCACTGCTGAAGGAGTGAATGGGGTTGTTGACTGGACGGGGGAAGCCGTGGCTGCTGTTGAAGTGCGGGTATGCTAGACCAGCATCTGGGGGTGGCTTGCCGTGAGCCTGGCTCAGCAGGGTGTTGAGGCTGTTATAGAGGCTGGAGCTCAGGCCAAGGTTGGGGTTGAGGCCGGGGCTGTGTGCTGGGCTGTCCTGGTTCTTCCTCGGCCCAGAGTTGAGACTCTGATGGTGCTGGTTGTTGTTGTGGTGGTGGTGGTGAAGGTGATTCTGCTGCAAGGAGCGGAGCAGGGCGGCTTCATTCTCGTACACTGACCCGTCCAGGCTGCCTGATCGACTGTGACTGCTCACCTGTGAGGAGGACGTGCATAATGGGGACTTTTATCACTGCGCCGCCCAAACGCTACATTCTATCATCCATTAGATTCTCTCTATGGCTGTCTAACATTCTGCTTCTTACCTGGTAACAGTCCATGGGTATCATAACGGGCAGGCTGCTTTGGCGATTGTGTCTCCAGGTCTGGAGTAGCCTCTGCTGGGCGTCAATCTTTTCCCGTTCCATGGCCACGCCCCTCTGGCCATCCCTCAGCCTGTCTAGGTTCTGCTCGTACTCCAATAGCTGGGCTTCCAGCTCCTTGCGCTCGCAGCGCAGCCTCTCTGCCTCCAGGAGGCATTGTTGCTCACGCTGCTCCAGCAAACTCTCCTGTTCGCTCTGTGAGAACACAGAAGGTTTGTGGTCGGCCGTCTGGGATATACCAATACACCAATACCAATTGCAACCCGACATCCTTATGATAGGCACGTGTTTGTAAGTATAAGGTTGAATTGTAACTAATGAATTGTGTGCACATCGCATTGTTCAATTACGTATAAGGGTGGATAAAACTCACAGGTGCTGTAATGCTATGTTACTGCATGCTATGTGGAGTGTTGCTTGGGGCAGATCAGACTGCCGTAGCCACAGTTGGTTGAATGAAGTCACTGTATGAAACTATGAATGAATGATTTTATTGAGACTTAATGAGGACTGGAATGACGGAGAAGACCCCCCAAAAAACCTATACATTTTTCATTGCAAAACCGAGCTCTGGCTCCAGCGCTGGGTGGACGTTTTGCAGAAACCAAAAAGTGGAAGAGCCAATCAGCATCTGCGCGCTCAGGGCCCTGTAATTGACAGACACTGATTGGCTCTACCACTTTTTGGTTTCAGTAAAAGGCCACCCAGTGCTTGGGTGCCAGAGCGGTCTGCAGAACACGCATGATGATGTGAATTCACACGTCTGAGATGCTTAACCAGGCTAGCAAATCGTGAGTTCTATAAGTATACACTTGTTTTCTATTACTTTACCACATTTCAAACCCAAACACACGTATCCAAAAGCTCATAGGCAGGCCTTCCAAAGACTGAATTCAGATGATCAAATGAATGTATAATGAATGTTCATAGACACATTTTAATCTAAAGCCTACAAAAACTAATAGAATACGCACATCACTTGGTAGAGGTGCTGGGCTCAAAAGTAGTATCAGAAAAAGAGAAAAGAACCTGCACACTCATCTGCTCCAAAAGTTGTACTTTATTGACAACGTTTCGAGCCAAGACTCTTCATCTGGTCAAACTCGAGATATCTGAGACATCTCGAGTTTGACTCGAGATGTCTTACCTGTTGCTTGTCCCTGGCCAGACACTCTCTGTCCCAGCGCAGTTGCTCCTGTCTCAGTCTCACATGAAGCTTCTGCACCTCATCCACCTCTTCTCTCTTCCTCTCCAAACTCTTCTTCTCCACCTCGTCTCTCCGCCTGTCAAGACTCCTCTGCTTCTCATGATCCTGAATGATGAAGGACACAGACCTTAGTTTTACTTAAACAACCTATTTTAAGTACTTTGTTAAGAACAATCTGCTCCTTTTACCATCAAAACAAAAATCTGTATGCCAAAAATAGCTGATTTACAAGCTCAACGATTGGTTGCCACAGAATAGACGAATGAGCAAAGTTGTTAAACTCCCATCATTTTATCGAAGGAACTTGGTGGCTCGGTTTCATCCATGGTACTTTCCTTAATCAGGCAAATAATGGCTGTGTGTGAAGAATCATCATACAAGTAGCATCTAAACAATGATGTATCAGTCAGTGGACGTACTGGGTTGTTTTGGAGCGATACAGATGTGCGTAGCTGTGGTCGCTCTCCCTCCTGAAGCAGCAACTTGTGGATCTCATAAGAGCTGTCCTGCAGCGTCACAGCAGCCTGCACACAGCCAGAGGGACACACCTACTAAAGCACTGTTTCCCCAACTCTTTTAAGACCCAAAAGAGACATTTGGTGTCTCCTCTGGACCCAAACTTACAAAAGAAAATTATACAGATTATACAAATGCCTTCTAAACCAGTAGTTTTCACACTTTCAAGATTTTTCAAAAATCGAAAAGAAAATTGCAGCTGTACAGCTGTGCAGATTTTAATGGTTTAATAGTTAAAGTAGCCTATCTACAAGCATACAACGCGTCACGATGCGACACATTGTGATCTGCTATTTTCAAAAAAAATTACTTTTGGATGTGCATTTTAGAAGAGCGCCTTGAGTTTTCTAACAATGTTGTGTGCTAAAAGGCCAAAATGTTTTGATTGTGTCACGCAGCAATAAAGCAATGTAATGTCTTACAAAAAAGGTTGTTTGTTCACCATTATTACATTTGATGAAATAAATAACACTCACACGTTCCTTTCCCCTGTCCAATTTGTTTTCCATTTCTGAATTATCAGGGTGATAATTCAGAAGCAAACACTGATGTGCTCCTGCAGTCATTTCCTGACAATAATATTCTTACCTGCAGACTGTAGAGGAGCTGAGTCAGACTCTGGACACTCTCTGCCACCTATGGGAGAGACTGTGTTATTGCAAACACATAAGCAGCAACTCATAAGAACTGTACATTTGGGAAGTAAACTACAATAGGTGAACCTTCAAGTGTGTTCCGCTGGAGTCGCCTCTTCCCAGGTCTGTGGCAGAGGTCCACAGCAGGCCGTCTTGTCCTGTCCATTCACTGTCGGACACCAGAGAGGTGGAACTCACACTCAGCGTGCTCAGGTAGTCTGCTGCAGGAACGACGAGAGACCAACAGAGAAACTAAATGTTGCTGGTACCCAGTGAACAAATTTAGCATCAGTTAAACAAAGAGTCTGTAACTCGGAGTGTACAAATGGAACCAAATGGCTGTGCGTTCCATTAATACATTCCCATCGTTGACAATGCAGATTTTGAATATATTATATTTTTTATATATATATATTTGAAATATATCATAATTGTGGTAAAAAAAATGTAATGTATGTAATGTAGAATCGTTTCTGACGTTCAGACGGAGACTCATGGATGCTGCCGTGGCTGTTGTAGCTGCACGTCTCTGGTCTTTGGACAGGAGAGCTCTGGCTCTGTGCAGAGCGGTCCTCCCACGCCTGCACAATGGAAATCAGCTTCTCCACTGCAGGGAGAGCAAGCGTCTATCTGTTAGGCTCCAAAAGAAGTTGTGCATTTGTCTGTGTGCTTTTTTACAACTCAACAGAAACAACATGCCTCTTCCTCACCCTCTCTCAGAGCAGCGGTGAGGAGCGTTGCGGACTGTCTCGGCGCCTCAGCGTCACTGTCAGGTGTCACCAGGAGGTGGCGCTGCTGCTGCGTCACAGAGTCTGATGAGCGGAGGCTCAACTGGGTGAGTTCAGCATACAGCTGCAGCTTTTCCTCCAGGCTGCTGCAGATACGCTGGTCCTGACCAAGCAGGCACTCTGCACAAACACACCACAACCAGTGTTAATCTGCTGATCCTGACCAAGCAGACACTCTGCACAAACACATCCACAAACCAGTTAATTTTGTCAACTAAAACTATGATGGAAAATGTTCATTGACTACCTTTTTTCACTGACGAAAACAACATAAAAATGAAATAAGAAACTAAGCAATGATGACTAAAGCTATGGCATAACACTATGACAACTATTAATAAAAACTTTATTTGTATAGCACCTTTCATGACATGAAATATTGACAATTTCGTCAAACAGCAGGTTGAATTAAAACAAATTTTATTCTTTAAAAATTGTCAACATGTTTTGGTGATAGGTTATCACCGTTTTAGGTGATAGCTTCTCACCTAAAACGGTGATAAGAGTTGAGGCCATCATACTCGCGGTGATGTCCTTTGACCCCGCCTCCCTGTGGTTTACCCAACTTCTGGTGATAGCTCCAGAGTGAAAAGACTTGTCTGATAGTAAAAACAGAGAGATGGGTCTGTGTCCGCGGTGATAGCTGATCATCACCGCGACTGACGTAATGGTGTAGTTTTCAAACCCTTTAAAAACTACACCGCGGTGATAACCTATCACCAAAAACTGGAGTATGTATGAGCCTTTAGGAAACGGAATGATTTATTTTATATTCAGATATAGGAATGTTGTAAAAGCCAAATGGAGGCATAACACATGCATCATTTTAGAAAATAGGGCTTAATGACCTTGGAACTTGTGTATCTTCTGGACTTTGAGCTCTGCTACCCGTCTGGCTTCTTCTGACTCTGCTATCCTCTCCTCCTCCTCAGGACAACTGACACACACACAGACACAGGCACAGACACGGATACACACATGTACACACACAGACACACACAGGGTCACATATTAACTAGCACATATGTGCATGCACTTCATATGCTGGTGTCACACACGCGCATGCACACATACACACGCACGTCGGACGTGCACACGCATGCACGCACGCACACTTGTATTACTATACTTCTCAGGACCTCAACATTTTAGGGCGTCAATTTTATGACCTTTTAGACCATTTCTTTCCATTTAAAGCCTACACTAGATGCGCTGTGACACGTTGTGAGCTTGAAGATCTGCTATTTTCTTTTCTCTAAATGCCTAATCCTAACCCCAACCCCAAACCTTTCCTAATTGTAATCCTGACTAAACCTTGTTTAACCATAACACAAGCATATCTCTTGTGACGACTAGGAAAGAGTCAATTATATTGCTCAAATGCAACTGCTATACCTTAGCACAGGACCTTGTGAGGACATTTAGCCCTAATACAAGTACACACGCACACGCGCGCTGCACACGCACACACACACACACACACACACACACACACACACACACACACACACACGCACGCACACACACACACCTCTCTACAGCTTGTCGTATGTGTCTCATCCATGTGTTCCTCTCCTCCCTGGTGGACGTGTGCACTTCGTACATCTCTGGTCCCACAGAGGAGGCTGAGATGAGGAACATCCCTCTCTCCTCATTGGCTACCTCTCTAACGATCAGCTTCTGCAGTGGGATGATGGGGGGCTTCTGGTCCTGAAAGAGTTAATAGGGGCATTTCTGATTTATACTCTATGTTAGTAGAATTCTCTCCTGAATCCTCTGAATCCAAATATAATGCATGGAATGCTGATCTACAAGAGGAATTGACATTGGAAGAGTGGAGCTCAGCCTGTATGGATGCTCAATCCCAGACGGGTAACACTCGGTTAAAACTGTTGCAATATAATTGGCTGATGAGGGTTTATATCACTCCAGAGAAATTAAATAAATGTAGTGCAGATATTCCAGATACTTGTATCAGATGTGGTAAAGACAAAGGTACACTTTTCCATTGTCTGTGGGCATGCCCAAGAGTGAAAGAATTCTGGGAAGAAGTGAGGAGGGAGATTCAGAAGATATTGTCGATAGATATTGAGCTTGACCCAAAACTGTTTCCATTAGGTCTTTGCCCACCTGGCCATAAGATTCAGAGTAGCGAACAAAGATTCCTGGATTTATGTTTACTACAAGCCAAAAGGGCTATAGCCTTATCGTGGAAAAAGATAGGCAAACCCAGTATTGCTCAGTGGTTTAGGGAGTTATCATTGTGTCTTCCTCTGGAAAGAATCACTTATACTTTGAAGAATAAATAGAAGATGTTTGATAAGATATGGGGAAGGTTTATCCAATATATTACGGTTAATGATTTATCTTATTTAATGGTGGAAATTGTCTAATTGTATTCTCTGCAGCTGTTTGGTCTTGTGGCCATAAGGACTCTGTTGTTGTTGTTACCATTCTAGTGTCATTATTTTATTATACTGTACTTTTCATTTTAAGTAATTGTATTGTATTGTCTGTATTATGTATTGTTTTGTTGTATTGTCTGTTTGTAAAAAAAAAAAAAAAAAACAATAAATATATTGTTAAAAAGAGCAAACTGCAAAGTAACTACAGTAGTAACTAAAGCTTTAAAAGAATTGCAGTGGAGCAAAAAGTACAGTATTTGCCTCAGTGGAGTCGAGGTAGAAGTATTGAAAACTGGAAATACTCAAGTAAAGTAAAAGCACCCCAAAAAGCACTTGAGTAAATGTACTTAGTTACTTTCCACTGCTGGAAAGAGTGAATGATAATTCACTCAGATCACTTCCTTCCGCAGAAGGACATTGTGAAAAGGAATTGATTGTGATCCTAAGACAGCCCATTTTTTCTCCAGCCTAAGACATACCACAGCAGCAAATATGAAGCGCTGGTCTTTTTCTTGCAGGAAAACCAAGACATCTGTGAGCAGCAGAGCCAAGGTGTCTGAAAGAAGAGTGAGGGGAGAAATGCAGAAAGGTTTCTATTAGACATAGTGCGTCTTCTAAATATCTTGAATTCCCCTACAAAAGATACAAAATGTTTGTTTCCATACTGGCCTAGAATTGAGACCACTCAACTCCTCTACACTATCTCTCACTCCAGTGCCTTTTCACAAAGAGAAATTACAGAATTCTTCAAGACTTTCACCCACATTTCCATACTTTTAAGGGCTACAGGAATTCATAATGATCCCTACTTTCCACACCTGTGCAAGCACCCTGCTTTCAGCTGTCCAACACAACAGAAAAATATATGAAGAAAAAAATAAGAACACATGGGCGGCGGTGGATCAGGGGCAGAGTTAGCTGGATGGTAACAGCAAGGCTACCAGTTTGAACCCAGCCTCCCCCAGAGTTAGTGTCGAAGTGTCCTTGAGCAAGATTCTGAACCCCGAATTGCTCCTGATGTGCTGGTTGGTGCCTTGCATGGTTTCTGCCGCCATCTGTGTATGAATGTGTGCGTGAATGGGTGAATGAAATGCACCTTTGTAAAGCGCCTTTGATAAAGGCGCTATATAAATGCACCATTTACCATTTACACGAAGTGGGTTTCATCATGTCACACCTGAACCTGATTTATATTTAGTTGTATACTAGTGTCGTACACCACAAATAACCACACATCTACAAGCTCACACATGAGTATAGGGTGGAAACTTGTAAGTCCAAAACAGTTCAAATGGCCCGGACCGGCCTAGAAGGTCCAGGCACCAAGGCTGGTTAGAGTCCCGATCACGACGACCTTTGCGGTGTGTCTTTCCCCCCCATCTCTCTCCCAGTTTCCTGTCAACCTACTATATATCTATCAATAAAAGGCAGGCCCAAAAAATAAGCCCCCCCCCTAAAAAAGCAGTTCAATCAACAGTATTGCATACAATAAAAAATAAAATAAAAACATAATAAAGTTGAAATATGAATATACATGCTTTCTGCCCTACAGCAATGAAAGTAGGCAACAACACCCACCTTTCAGTCTGCCTGTGGCCGTCTTCCAGTAGACCAGGCCTTTGTGCTGCAAGACCCTGTGAGGGCTCCGCAGGTCCTGCTTGCGGAACACCTTGCCGTTCTTCAGCTTGGCCAGGCTCTTGTTCTCCAGACGGGCCAGCACCTCCTGCAGCTCCTGTCCCTTCTCGTACTCGCTGACACTCAGGTCCACCGCTGCGATGATGTCACGGACCTGCGCCAGGGCCTGTGACAAGTCATAGTGCTCCTGGCTGCCCTCTGCAAATTACAATGTAGGCCTTTTAGACAATCCAATCCTACCACTTACGAGTGCGAGATCGGAGTATGCATGAACTCTAATAAACAAGGTAAATAAAAACCCCCACATAAATAGAATGCAGAGAAGAAATTAGTATACCAGGTAATAGTGAACCTAAAAACAACATACTATCTATATTACATTCGGTACATTTTAACTAGCATCTGACTAAATAACATGTTATATGAATCACATTCTTAACCTTTGCATACGAGAAAAACAAGATATAGCTCTGCAGCCACATTTCCACCAATGGAAGCATAATAGAAATGTTATAGTGACCGCACACTTGGCAGTTGTACAGTACGTCAGTACAGTGAGTGGACCTACTGGGAGTGTACTGTAATATCCTCTCAAGTAGTACTGGGTATTTGGTGATGCGCTGAGTGACCAGCAGGATGAACTCTGGCACCTCTCTCCGTCTGACCAGAGAGTTGTTGCTCTGTTGCTGTGAGAAACAATGGAGAGAGGGCGATAAGCCTTATTTACATGTCGCAGAGCGCCGGTGGTATATCGTGTGCATAAAATAGCTCACAACGAATCGCAGCAAAGCGCTTTATGAGCTTGTCTGCCGGCTATTTTCCCCGCACAGATACATGATCTACATTCTACAAGCTCCTAACTCTTGCAATGAGCTATTAAATAACGCCTACAAACTGTGAAAAACTTCATAAGTATCTCTATCATTCGAAAAAGTAATGGATAGAACAATCGCTAGGAGAATAATAATATAATATAATAAGGTTGCAGCCCTTTTACACTCTAGCTTTTAAAATCCTTATTGTTATTCATGTCCTCACTGTATTGCATTACTGCTATTATTTTAATGTTGTTTTACGCCTTTGCTTTTCTTTTTTCGCTATTGCTCTGTAAAGCACTTTGAGCTGCATTTCATGTCATGAAAGGTGCTATACAAATAAAGTTGTACTATTATTACTTACTTTCACAAACACCTGGAGCTTCTTGTTGTGTTGCTGCAGCTCTTTGAAGACGTTGACCGCCTCAGTGTGGTGGCTACAGAACTCTCCATACACCTGCTTCATCTTCTCCGCACTTTCATCTGAGAACTGAGGTAGACCATGAGTGTGACTGTGTGCGTGTGTGTGTATGTGTGTGTGTCTTGTGTAGGCCCATGGCTCAACAATGTGACCACATATGCGACCAAATACAGATGAAATGAAAATAAATTGTATTTAGGAGAATGTGTGTGTATCAATACGACTGTTTTACGTCTAAGTACATAAGGTCACCCCCCCACCCATTTTACACAGGATACAATTTGTATCATGTGACTCCAATCTACACACGCACACACACATACAGTATACAGTATATTGTTACTTGTCAGTTAGCTGTCAAGTTATTCTTAGAAGGTGTGAGAGACTATATGCCATTAATTGTTAGCTGCTGAAATCTGTTTTTAGCTGTACCCAAAGCAGCTCAGGAGCCTTTGGGAGGGCCACATTCTCAAATAAATAAATATCAGTTCCGTAAAGCGGGTCGTCGCAGACCCCCAGTGAATGAGGGAATGGGGAGGGCTCCACTGACCCCAGGTTGGGGGGCCCCCTGATAAAAGGACATACAAAGTATTTGTGTGTGTACAACACGTGACAATATATATTTAGTTTATGCGAGGGCGCACGCAATCGATGCCGCGCGCACCAGTGCCACGGCCCGCCCACCTGCTGCAACAGGATGTCTCCGATGCGCTGGGCGACGTAATTGCGCGGGCTCTCGGGCTGCGCCGCGGCCTGCCGGCGGTCCTGCAGCGCGGCAAACAGGCTCCTGTGGAAGAGCAGCAGGGGGTCGAGGCAGGGGAAGATCCTGGCAACGCAGTCCCAGTCCAGCTGCACCTCCTCCAGCATGCCTCTCCTGAACACCTCGGACATGACGCTCAGCGTCTGGATGTGGTGCAGCTCCGTCTGCATCAGCTCTGCACAAAATACATGCAGGGGTGGAAAGTAACTAAGTACTGTACTTTTTTTTATTTATTCTTTATTTCGTTTTTTTGTTTTTTACAATTTTAGTATTTGTGCTTTACTTGAGTATTTCCAATTTCCAATACTTTAACTTCTTCTCCACTACATCTCAAAGGCAAATATTATACTTTTACAAAACGTACATTAACCACTTCAGCCGGGGCAATATTATATAGATTTCTGATCAGATGGGCAGGCCACGAACGCTGACAGACAGAGAGAGAGAGACAGAGACAGAGAGAGAGAGAGAGAGAGAGCTCAACAGTGAGGGGAAGTATAGCGTGGTCTCTCACCATAAATGACATCTTGTCGTTTAACAGTGTGCTTGTCGTGTTGCCTACAGAACTCTGGGCTGACCGCCAGACTCCAGGACTCCGCCTCCAGTCCCAGCGGGACGGCCGATAGTTCGCACAGCAGGGGGGCGTCGACCACCTCTGCGGCTGCCATGTTTAAGCATTACAATTAATGAATAAAAACACGGATGGCATTGCTAAGAACACAAACTCATTATGCAGTTACTGTCCAGTGACTATTAAGATACGATTGCAAAATGGTCACCTTCTGCAGTGTTGTGTGGAGGGTCGACAGAAGGGGGTGTAGCTGTGATCTGTGTTCCGTCTTCAGTCAAAGAGCTGCTGCCCCAGGTGCTCACGTCACTCTCACCGTCCACCCCTGCCACATCGCTCAGTCGTCTGCATAGAGAGACAAAACCCATTAGAATGGATCTGAACCAGGCGGCAAGGACGCTCGGCTGGATATGAAGCCAATAAGCAAGTGCTTCTCAGTTCTACTACAATGGGAATTTGACAGGACCTTTTTTATTACCATAGTAATCATTGTCATAATTTATGCTTTCAGTCGCTAGTTTAAAGTCTTCTTTCAATGGACATGATATGTGGTTTTACATGATTGTCCCATTAATTTTAAAATGGATGATAGAGTAGGGTATGCTTCTAGGTCCTGAGGGAGACTGAATGCCCCCCGGGCCCCCCCTGAGGGAGACTGAATGCCCCCCGGGGGCCCCTGAGGGAGACTGAATGCCCCCCGGGGGCCCCTGAGGGAGACTGAATGCCCCCCGGGCCCCCCCTGAGGGAGACTGAATGCCCCCCGGGCCCCTGAGGGAGACTGAATGCCCCCTGGGCCCCCCTGAGGGAGACTGAATGCCCCCCGGCCCCCCTGAGGGAGACTGAATGCCCCCTGGGCCCCCCTGAGGGAGACTGAATGCCCCCTGGGCCCCCCTGAGGGAGACTGAATGCCCCCCGGCCCCCCTGAGGGAGACTGAATGCCCCCCGGCCCCCCCCTAAGGGAGACTGAATGCCCCCCGGGGGCCCCTGAGGGAGACTGAATGCCCCCTGGGCCCCCCTGAGGGAGACTGAATGCCCCCCGGCCCCCCCCTAAGGGAGACTGAATGCCCCCCGGCCCCCCCCTAAGGGAGACTGAATGCCCCCCGGCCCCCCCCTAAGGGAGACTGAATGCCCCCTGAGGGAGACTGAATGCCCCCCGGGGGCCCCTGAGGGAGACTGAATGCCCCCCGGGCCCCCCCTGAGGGAGACTGAATGCCCCCCGGGGGCCCCTGAGGGAGACTGAATGCCCCCCGGGGGCCCCTGAGGGAGACTGAATGCCCCCCGGCCCCCCTGAGGGAGACTGAATGCCCCCCGGCCCCCCCTGAGGGAGACTGAATGCCCCCCGGGGGCCCCTGAGGGAGACTGAATGCCCCCCGGGGGCCCCTGAGGGAGACTGAATGCCCCCCGGCCCCCCTGAGGGAGACTGAATGCCCCCCGGCCCCCCCCTAAGGGAGACTGAATGCCCCCCGGCCCCCCCCTAAGGGAGACTGAATGCCCCCCGGGGGCCCCTGAGGGAGACTGAATGCCCCCTGGGCCCCCCTGAGGGAGACTGAATGCCCCCCGGCCCCCCCCTAAGGGAGACTGAATGCCCCCCGGCCCCCCCCTAAGGGAGACTGAATGCCCCCTGAGGGAGACTGAATGCCCCCTGAGGGAGACTGAATGCCCCCCCCCCTCAATCTACCTGCTGTCTATGGAAATGGAGGGGCTCTTGTCAACCTACCTGCTATATATGGAAATGGAGGGGCTCTTGTCAACCTACCTGCTGTCTATGGAAATGGAGGGGCTCTTGACAACCTACCTGCTATCTATGGTATCTGCTATCCACTCAGGTGGAAGAGCGCATCACTGCATGCCTGGCTGACATCTCACAGTGGATGTCCTCCAACCACCTCAAGCTGAACCCAGACAAGACTGAGCTTCTCTTCTTCCCAGCTAAGTCCTGCCCTATGCGGGAGCTAACTATTTCCGTAGACAACGCCCTGGTAACGTCTGTCCCAACAGCCAGGAATCTTGGTGTTATCCTGGACAGTCAGCTCTCGTTCAAAACTCACATCACAGCTGTCACTCGATCCTGTAGGTTCTCACTCTATAACATACGACGAATTAGACCGTTCCTCACCCAGGAATCAGCCCAGCTCCTAATCCAGACAACAGTCTTGTCAAAACTCGACTATTGTAACCCCCTCCTTACTGGCCTACCAGCATGTGCACTTAAGCCTCTCCAACTGATCCAAAATGCCGCAGCTCGCTTGTCTCCCCCCTGCTCCGCTCCCTCCACTGGCTCCCGGTCGCTGCCCACACAGAATACAAAACTCTGATGCTGGCATTCAAAGCAAACAAAGGTATGGCCCCCCCATATCTTGCAAGTATGATTGAACCCTACAAACCCTGCCGCGCACTCAGATCAGCCAACGCAGGGAGCTGGAAGTACCCTCACTAAAAACGCCGGGACAACGCTCCACACGTCCCAAACTCTTCTCCCTTCTGGCTCCAAAACTGTGGAATGCACTTCCCATTGCAGTCAGAACTGCAGCATCACTCCCAATCTTCCGCCGTAGTCTGAAAACCACTTACCCTACCCCCTTAGATAGCATTTCTGTAGACTTAGATAGCGATACAGATTTATAGCATGTTATGTAGACAGCACTATAATTGCATTGTATGTAGCCATAGCACGTCATAGTACATATGTATAGCATAGTATAGTATATATGTATAGTTTCATTATATAGATATTCCACTGTTACGTTCTTAGCTTACGCATGTTTCATGATAAATGCTTTTTATGTGATTTTATGTGATGTATGATGCTTTTTTGTTATTGCTTAATGTAAATCGCTCTGGATTAAGAGCGTCTGCTAAATGCCTAAATTGTAAATTGTAAATTGAAATAGAGGGGCTCTTGACAACCTACCTGCTATCTATGGAAATGGAGGGGCTCTTGGAGAGGGAGGCTATGACGTCTCTCTTCTCTCTAGAGGTCATCACGGGGAAAGAGGAAGAGGAGGATGGTGAGGAAGAGACAGTGGATGGACCACTGTCTTTCATGGAGCCTGGAGGGAGGAAGAGGAAAGAGTCAATCTGTGTTGACGTTCCCGTAAGAAAATAATACAAAAATAAAGTACTCTTGTCTGTTTAATGTTGAAGTACTGTGTTTATTCTACTGTGCCACTGCTGTTATTATTGTGAGGCTGTTGGGACGTCTGTGTTTGTTTCACTAATTCATAACGACTTGTGGAAACACATTGTACGGGAAGCCAGGTCACACAAGCCAGGAAACCCGATGACCTCCCGTGACCATGACACGCGTGTCAGACATCTAAACACTCAGAAGACTGGGCCAGTCAGTTATGAAATGAAAATGACATGCAATTGCTTATTCGGTTAAAGTGTAAGAACCGCTCAACCTCTGCACTGCTGCACACAAGCCAAAAAAGTATAGGTGCGTGCGCAGTTGCTCACAGCCCCGGACCTCCCACTGAGCAGTTTTAAAAAGTAACATTTTAACCGTGAGATAGATTGTACGGGCAGATGGGGGAGGAAGGGAGCAATGTCTAACTCGCTCTACTTCAGGAGAGGAGACAAGAGAGGAGAGCAGAGGAGAGAGCGAGAGAGATAGCAGTAATGTGTAACTCACCCTGTGGGAGAGTTGAGGCCTTGCTTTTTGTCATCAACACATTCTTCTCCGGAGGCTTCTGAGGGCACACATAATCACATTATCAACTCCCAACAGACGCGATTTATGACTTCGTTTTGTCTTTTCAAGTGACACACATCCAACTTGTGTTTTGATATAATTGCTCGGATTCGACCAACAGGAGATTTGTCTCCTGGTTAGACCGCAGGCCAAACCTCTTTGCGGTTGCTGGAGGTAAAAGGAGATGTTTCTGAAACTAATGGGTATGGCTGGGAAGTTACACGAACGTATATCAAAACTGACAGTTTAGAACCAATACCCGACTTAATCCTGCTCATGAAGTTTAATACAATATATTTTGTATAATCAATTAACCTGATTAGTTGATTAGTTAGCCACTTCCCCCTGTATTATACTATTATATTGTTGTCCAATGATGGAATACAAATATAGCCAATCCACAAGATCACAACGTGTTGTGATGTGACGTGTTGTGAGCTTGTATATATGCTATTTTCACTATATGTATTTCTTTCTTTTTTTAATAATAAAGTTAAAGGACGACTTCTATCTTCATATAGGTCCTCAGATGGTGTGTCTCAGAGGAGAGAACCCGCCTACCAGTGACATCATCAATGGGGAATCCCAGCTAATAGAAACTGCAGGCTATAACGAAAGCCATTGTTCTCACGATAATCACAGCCATCACATGAGACACAGACTGAGTAGAGAAAATTGGCAACATTTTATCATAGGCATTAGTGAGGACAAATTATATGAAGATAGTTTGACAATGGGTGAAGTTGTACTTTGATTAATCATAATTGAAGCAAAAGTTTGAAATAATCGTGACAATGATTTGAAGTCAAATCAATAACCCAAACCCTGATTGGTTACCTTTGCACAGGCAGCAGCCAACTCCCGACAGCCCTTATGGACACTCTGAGAACAGTCTGAGGAGGAAGGAAGAGTAGATCCTATTTAGCCTCGATTCAACAATAAAATAACCTCAATGCCGATATTTGGTAAACCCAGATTTTTTAACCACATCAACCATACAGCGTCTTATTCTGGCGCTCAAAGCTCAGCACAATGCAAGTTGTGAACTTTCACATCGGCTATTTGGTGGTTAGTTACCCACTAGACATGTAAGAGTCGTTAGAGAAGTGAGTTCGCCACTCCCTCCAGGATTCCCATCCTCGGCCAAGACACCTGGCGTTGTGAGCTTGTAAATCTGCATTTCTTTCAACTTAGAAAGAAGCCCCAAAAAACGCAACCCGCGACTACCATTATTTACAGGCTACTTTACAAAAAGAACTAGCCCCAAATCGTGTATAATAAGCAGACATGGCAACACTGGTCATAACGTGTGCTGAAATGTATCAGTACGGATGCTGTAGTAACGACAATGCACAAAGCTTGTAAAAATGGTACATAATGCACAGCAAAATCCTAAGCGTTCATTTTTGGGGCTATTTACATATTTCAGAGTTAACACTCATGATTTTGACTGTGTAGAGTGTAACGACAGCAATGGAGCACTCACTGGAGCACTGGAGCAACTCCTTGACAGGAACAGGTATGTCACACACAGCACATAGAGAGGGCCCAGACTGAGACACAGGAACAAACTGGTGTCCGTTAGTAGTTCCTGGCTTTTCCTTCCCCTCTTTCACCTCTTTCCCCTTCACCTGGGAAGCAACATTGTACAGTAGACGTTAAATCTCGCTGGTCAACCGAACAATACTTATCTCATTATATTGAATTAATACCATGACACTGTGAAACTGTAAGCAAAGTAAAAAAATAGGCAATTACATGAGTGTGAAAATCAGGCAGAGACAGGCATATAGCAATCATATCCATGCTAGCATGTCTGTTGAAGTGGAGCTCGGGGACATACAGAGAACTCTGAGTGGACTTGTGTCTATTTACTTTTTAAAGTCCAGAGGGATGACTGCTGCTGATGTTTTTTAGGGGGATTCCTTTTTCCAGGGTGGGGGTATTGTTTATTTTCGTATATCAAATTTTACAAGGAAGCTAAGAGTGCACATGTACACGTGTGCATGCGCGTGCATATGTGTGCGCGTGCCCGTTCAACCACATGTTTATAAGAGGGGAAGTATACTATGGAATGTGTTTTGGTTCCTCACTCTGCGTTGGGGGTCTGCTGGATTATGTAAGAGGATATTTTCAGTGTGTCCCGTTGCTAAGATCTAAGACACGGGGGGATTTTTTTTCCCTTCGCTCCACTCTCCCCAAATAAAAGACACCATGCTCAGACAATAGCTGCCCCACACAGGAATTCTGACCAAGCCCATCTGAGAGAGAGAGAGAGGACATTGGCAAGACTTTTTACAATGCCAGTTTGGGAAGCAGTTCCAACTTTTGTAAGCCGAGTTCTACTCTTAGGACATTTTTTAATTGCGCTCAACTGACGCACGATCGCCTGCCTATAATGACAGGAATCATATTTTCCACCAGAGGAAATTATACTTTTGGCAGCGCCTCACCTTGGTTTTGTTGCGTGTACTTGACATCCTGCTCTTGAGGAAGCTGAAGGTGCGACTCACTTTGTACTTCTCAGACTCTGCCTTGGTGGGGATGATGTATTTATCCCACTCCTCATCCTCAATCCTGTTTCCATTGGGAACATTAGAGTCAACAGCTAGCACATCTCGCCACAGATCATTCCGCTAGTATGAAGCTATTCCTGCCAATTATGAGCACTCTTCATAAGGATAATCACCTTATTATTATCATAAACATGCTGAGAAAAGTTAAAACAATTGAGGGATGTTGCTGTTGTGCTGCGACAGAAGAATGTCCAGACTCCCAGTCTTCCAGAACCCCTGGTCTCCACCTCCATTACTCTTAGGAACATGCTCGGCATGCTTGGAAGTTCTCGACCGACAAGTCACTAAGGGGTTTTGGTCTATGTTATTTATAGGACGACCTTGGCAAAGATGCAATTAATAATATGTCAGCTATTCACAGCAGTTACTGTATGGCAGGTACACTAGTAGACATTCCAGGTGAAAGGCCAAGACCATAAAGAGTTATCTACTTAACCACCTGAACCCGGGCGTTCCCAATTATGGGCATAATAGCAGAACGTTCGGTTAAATTAGCAGATCTACAAACTCACAATGTGAAGCAAAATAAATGTTGGGGGCCAAGTATAGATCCTATAGAATTTAAGTGGTTAAGCCCGATAGACTTCACTGTACATCAAATAGTGGAAATAGTAGCCTACTACTACTTTGGGGGGGGATTTCTTCCCAAAAATAGGGAGAGCAGGGTTAAAGTGGTTAATGTTTACTGGATGTGAGGAGAAACCAGAGAGAAATGCAGTACCTACAGTACATGCAGCACAGTCAACCTCAGGGTGGCCTGTTAAGTGTCCACTCACCGGCCACCGCAGTTTGTGAAACATAACAGACCAAAGAAAGCTTTTAAAGCTAGAACACTGGTAGAGGTTTGGGTTGTGTAGTTACCTTGCCGTTATGTATCGGCGAGGTGCCGTCAAAGTTGCTTTGTTCAATAGAAATTGATATTGCAAAATTGTCATTGACTTAGAAGGTGACAGGTCGCAAAATCACTATTTTAGCACATAAACAAATGCAAACAAAGCGGATTCTGCCAATAAGTAACATTTCAATACCAGACACACAGTGATTTCTGTTTTGTTTTTATAAAATGTAAACTTTGTGTTAATTTCAGTTTTAACTAGGGAGGAGATCCGGACTGGATCTGCAGATCGCCGTCTTCAAACAATAAAATCAACAGGTAACTGACTTTCTTACATTAAAAAAGAAATGCTATGTCGGGTTTTTGGACTCGTTTCACCATGAAATGTAGGCCAATTTCTAATCAACGGAGCAACTATTGAACTTATTTCAAATTATATATAAGGTTACACCACCGCAAGTTAACTACACAACCGAAGCCTCTACAAAAAGTGTAATTTAGCTTTAAGAAACCGTATGAGTGGATGTGTGATTTCTACAAGGGGAGGGGGAGGGGTTAGAATGGGTTATGTACATGTCAGCTCAGTCTATACACACATGCATGGCATTGGAGGCCAGATCTATTGAACAACAACATACTCTTTGAGGAACTCAGTGAGGGTGAGGTGTTGGAGTGACGCGCTGCCACTCTCCTCCTCTGCTGACTGGGCCCTCTTACGGAAACCCAGGGCCCTGATTGGACACGACACACGTTACGACTCGGCTGTTGTTGGCTATAAGTCACCAGAAAGAGTCCCTCGACTAGTCAAAATGATAGACGACACCTAATATGGCTGTGTGGCTATGCTGTAAAACTACATATAAATACTGTAAATATTGTGTTCCTTTAGCTCTGATGACTGTACAAATGTAAAGAAATTGACCTGAAGGGGTCCACTTGGTTACATCATGTGTATACTCTCAGGGTTTAGCACTGGGTGAATTAACACTGAGGATTTTACCGTGTACAAATCTTTTGTGAGGCCAAAAAGAGCAATTTCCTAATGATGGAACTGTAAGGAAAATACAGTTTTTATACATGAAGCTGACGACAGATCATGTCTGTTCTAAATGCTGTTTAAGTACTTACAATATAAGCAAATGTTATTGTTGTCAGGTTATTTTGTTTTTTCCCCACACATTTTGTTCTAATTGAGGCCTGTTGATATTGTGAGGGGAAGTATGATATTGTAGATATAATCAAATCTCTGGGCTACTGATCTCGATATGAGCAATTAACATTAACATGATTTAATATGAGAATGTCTGATCTTATCATGTAATGATATAATAAGCTCTAATATGATATTTCCTCTGTTAGCAATGCATGTTTTACAGCAAATGAGCCATTATGAAATATTAGAGCATGATGAATTGATGATGATGACGATGATGGTAGTTAAATGAGGTAAAAAACATGGGTTGAATATTAATTGATAGTATGTAGGGAACTTAAACCAGACTACTGAGAGAAGACAGTTGGTCTACACATAGGTCTACACGCCTTATATTTCAAACATGTCTAACTCTGACAGGGTGCAAATGGAACCAAATGGACCTGTAAGGGTCCATTTGGTTCCATTTGCACCCTCTCAGAGTTAAATTAGCACTGACGATTTGACTGTGTACCACACACGTACTGTAAATTGACTATGACCGATAGTCTGAAAGTGAACTGGCCTTCTCTGAGGCCTGCAGTCCAGGAAAGCCCTGAATCTGTGTTTGCTCTGGGTTATTTTGAGGTTGCAATCAGAGCATATTCTGGCCTCCAGGCCTTGGAACAGGAAGTATGTCACATCCTGCTTCAGCCAAGACCCCAACCACAGGTTCAAGACTGGAGACTTAAGGCACAGAAATGCACACAAAAACACATGTGCGCACATCCGAGCCAAGCTGAACCGCTGGCCCGCGTGTTCAGGTACCTAGCTAGCCTGAACAGAGAGCATGCCTGTTCCCGAGTAGCTGCAGCCCGGTGTGGAGTGAATCTTTACAGGATCGGTTTTGGGGGGGGGGGTACCTTTTCCCATCAAGAAGAGCAGATCTGCATGCGATGCATTGTGAGATCTGCTATTTTCACATGACAACGTTGTACAACCATGTATACAATAATCTGACAATAATCTGTCAATTTAGTCAATTATAAAAAACTTAAAATGGAAAAACAATTACTTCCAAAATGCCAACTCGATATATAAATATTTAATAAACAAAAAAGGCTGTTGCAAGATTTTTGGAGGAATCTAAACATATTCGATAGAATAGTCACCAAGAGCATAATGGATTGTTAATGTACAGAGTACAGACATGACTGGTCTTACCTCTTCTCCCTGGCGGTCTCGGTCAGGCTGAACGCTCTCTGCTCTGCAATGCGGACACAACACAAGGCAGGTGAACCTATCACAACTGCTGCTGTCAATGTTTCATATCAAAATCTAATGATGGAGGTTTTCAAAACTGCCACCCTATAAAATATTTTTTTCTTCTGCAAGGAAGCAATAAAAAAAAAAGAAAACCTGCAGAGAAGCTACGTTAAAAAATATAACCCATATGGCCCAGCCCCTGGTCCAGATCCCAGAAGAGCCCTGTACAGACCGGAAGCACGCAGGAAAAGGAAAGAAAGTGAAGAAGGGCAATGAAGAAGGCAACAGGCCAACCAAAATACTGATCCCTCCACAACACAAGCCCAACACCGCTAGCTGGGAGAAACACAGAAATCACTGCAAGTCACTGGTTTTATTACAATTCCAGAAAGAGCATTTCTCCAAAGCTTTTGGATATACATCCATTACTATACTCAATTCAGGCCTCTTCGTACAAGACATTAATCTGGAGTTCTATAAGTAACTGAACTCATTGATTTAATTGCTTATAAAAAGCTTTGGTTTGTTGAAATATAATTTGCCTTTAATGCAGCCCCCCCCGTTTTCCCCTCACTGTATATGTTTCTTTTCCCTTTTTGCTTCCTTTATGATGAATTCCTGTTCTGTTCTTTGACTATATATATATGTGTCTATTTGTACGTCTCTAAATGTTTTGATGAATTGAACATGGGTGGACCCTCTTGTAAACAAGTGTAATGCTTAATTGGGTCGTCCAGTCACAGTTAACAGTCTTTGTATTGAGTTTGTGCTTGAAATGTACTGTAATTCTGCAAACTGTAAATAAATCAATCAATCAATCAATCAATGACTCCGCCAGATGGGGCAGCAGAGAGTACACTGGGTTCCCCCCCTCCTGCTCCCACCTGGGAACTCTCAGGCAGACTCCATGCTCCGGCCACCAAACGGCCTGGCCAATCAGCGGCAGCTAGAGGCGGGATCAAGGCAGCACTGTGTATGCCTCTCTGCTGCCCCATCTGGCGGAGTCAGGTTAGCCCCATGCCCCAATTACATCAACTAATATATACATTTCCAATATTTAAAAAAAGCTTGAATATATTTAGCATAGAGCTTCGGAGAAACACTCTGCAGTACATTCAGACTATAATGCCGTGGACTCAAACATTAACTTGCACATTAACTTCCACCCAAAACAATCATCATACAATCGTGGGACACAATATAAATCAGGCTTAAGCATTCCGAGTAACCATCACCGATTAGCTCCCACAGATCATCAATAACAATGACAACAGCCACATGAATGACACACTGTGATCTGGGAGACAGTTCACTGGCAAACCAAGTGGTTGCCATTTTGATGCTGTACTTTACTTACTAACTTGGTTGAGACGAGAGAGAGATTTAGACAGAGACAGAGCTTGAAGAAGAGAACGGCCGCTGCTGAACGCGCCATCTACACAGGGCAAATTATGACCTCACTGAGGGCAGGTTATGGCGGACAATGTGTGTGCGTACTACATACATACGTATACTCCCAAACACACACACACACACACACACACGTGCGCTCACACGTTATTGAACTTAAGCCGTGAATGATTTATGACACCTGTCTGGTCTTTCCTCCTAGAGACATGTGGCACACACATCTCTGGGGAAGGATAGCTCAAGGGTCACAGGGCTCACCTTCTGAGAGGTCAGAGATGGCAGGGTCTCGGTTTAACAAGGGCCGTGACAGTTTGGCCTTGGGGGACGAATAGGAGTAGGAACGATGACGAACCTCTGCTTCCTCCGTCTTCTGCAGAGGAACGGGTGACAGATTAGATCGGGACACCGGAAAATCCTCAGTGTTCATTTAACTCCGACTGGGAGTGTAAAAAATGCATTGTGATTTGGGTGAACTTGTAAACTCTCAAGCGTTAAATGAACACAGATGATGTTGGAATAACGTGTTCCTTCCACGCGCTACGTCCAACCAGGGAAACTCCCCCCTGTCAGGTGTAAAGGAGCAACTTGGACACTCAGGCATGAAGGAAGCATGAGTTCAAGTCCGTTGCTCTCCCCTTGTCCCCCATATATGGGGACTAGGTTGGAGGAGGGTGTGTAGAGCCCAGGATCACATTAGATGATTGACACAGGGGTGAAAAATGGGTTACAAAATTGTGGGATAAAAAATATATATAAAAAAACAAAACACAGATGATGTTACTGGGTGTACTGATGCATCCAAAGTGGCAAGTCATTTTGATTATTCAAGACCACTTCAAGTATAGCCTCGGTCCCAGGCTTACTTATCTGCGAAAAGAAAAGCCTGGTCACAACGTAAGGCAGAGAAGCTATCGGCGGACATATCCTCCGGAATATCCGTCAGATGTATTTCCCCCGGATACGATATTTTCCCCGACCAATCACAACACTTGTTTCATTCGCGGAGAATGTAAACTGATTTGCAAAGCATCAACGTCATTTCCTTGGGCAATACTTCTGCTAAAATCCCGCAACTTCCGCTGATAGTCAGCGTAGGTCTTGCCTAGGGTGCTTCAAGTACCACTTTTGCACTATTAATAGGACTAGGGTATATGTCACAATGACAAAACATATTATATTACCTCCATAATCAAACAAATTCAAGCATTCTCCATAATGTTTATTCAAATTAAAGCACATTCCTAGCCTTAAAACTAACAATTTATATTCTGGCATATAATGGCTTCCAGAACCCGTAAAAGCCATTAATGATGAGAGACGAGCGGTGGAAAGTTGACCAGCTCAATCCAAGAACACAGTGGCTTGTAGAATTGGTGAAATATACTGGTAATAATGGCCTGACAGATCCAATGTCAACGTCCAAGTCCATTAAATGGACTGAACAAGCTATGGAATCACTCTCCAAGACAAACAGTCTTGCTTGACTGTGAGACTGGCTGTACAAATGGAGCGGTGCTATCATGGTGTGTCCTTGAGCAAGGAACTTAACGCCACTCCACATGAGTGGCTGCTCTGCAGATGAACGATGGTGATATATTTGCTTGTGGAAGTCGGACACCGTACCAGTCGGACAGACCTCCTCCTGCGACCGCAAACTGCAACAATCAATCATTTGAAGTTGCACTTTAACGCTGCCGTCTAATCATGCGACAAATGTGGAACTCTCTCACTGAGACGTCGGCAGGCTGTTCAAATGTATTACGTTGTATAGCATTCCACCATGCCTGAATCTTGAGGTAAACACGCTAGTAAAACAAAAAGCTGTGCCGGTTTACACAGTGGTGTAAAGTAATTAAGTTAAGTAACTAACTAAAACAATTTTAAGTTTTTTGTACTTTACTTGAGTATTTCCAATTGTCAGTACTTACTTCTACTCCACTCATCTCAAAGGCAAATATTGTACTTTTACTCCACTACAATTATTTGAAAACTACTAGTTTCCTAGATTTTGATTATTATTACAATACATACATTAACCACTTCAGCATTATATTAATTTGAAAATAGCTGATCTACAAGCTCACAATGCGCATCGTGACGCATTGTGAGCTTGTAGATCCGGCTATTTTCAAAAGATTTTTGAAAACTTGAAATGAGACATTCTGCATAAATGAGTACTTTATTTTTGGTACATTAAGTACATTTTGATGACAATACTTTTGGTACTTTTAACTTTTTACTTGTAACGGAGTATGTCTACATTATTACGTTAGTATTGATACTTTTACTCGAGTAAAACATTTGCGTACTTTATCCCACCACTGCATATACAGCGTTATGCCGAAAGGTACCTGAGCTGTGTGTGCTGTCGGAGAGCGTGTAAAGGTACCTTAGTAGAGCTGTGTGTGCTGTCGTCGGAGAGCGTGTAAAGGTACCTTGGTAGAGCTGTGTGTGCTGTCGGAGAGCGTGTAAAGGTACCTTAGTAGAGCTGTGTGTGCTGTCGGAGAGCGTGTAAAGGTACCTTGGTAGAGCTGTGTGTGCTGTCGGAGAGCGTGTAAAGGTACCTTGGTAGAGCTGTGTGTGCTGTCGGAGAGCGTGTAAAGGTACCTTGGTAGAGCTGTGTGTGCTGTCGGAGAGCGTGTAAAGGTACCTTGGTAGAGCTGTGTGTGCTGTCGGACAGCGTGTAAAGGTACCTTGGTAGAGCTGTGTGTGCTGTCGGAGAGCGTGTAAAGGTACCTTGGTAGAGCTGTGTGTGCTGTCGGAGAGCGTGTAAAGGTACCTTAGTAGAGCTGTGTGTGCTGTCGGAGAGCGTGTAAAGGTACCTTAGTAGAGCTGTGTGTGCTGTCGGACAGCGTGCGGTTGAAGTCTGGTGACGTGTCAAATGAGTCTCTCTCCTCTCCTGAGCTGGAGAGGAGGACAGACTGCTGCTTCGGAGATGAGGAGGGGTACGAATGAGCCAGTATATCCTCTTCTCCGCTGTCACACTCCAGACTGGGACTATACACACACACACACACACACACACACACACACACACACACTGGTTCATACCTCATTGTAGGAAGCTGTGACGCACCATATATATAGCCCATATACAAGATCTTGTAGAACAGCTATTTTCAGCATGCCACAGTGTCGTGCCACCATTTTTAATTCAATAACAAAGTTCCCAGCAGTGCTTCAACGGCGCTGATGAAACACAAAGGAATGTACGGAGAAACTTCAAAACATGTTGTCTATTGAATTCGGAAGATATGTCAATTGTTGTCCAGCTTCCTGTGACTTGCAGCCCATTCTCTAGCAATAACAATCATTGAATGTCAAAATAATGTTTTTTTCCAAGAGAAAATATTTGGTCTGCTTTAGGTCTGGTTTAGGGTATTTTTGTGCAGGGTATTTTTGACCCATCAACAAAATATATATTTAGGGACAGGTTGATTTTTTTTAAAGGTATATTCAGTGATTTCACTCAAAAAACCATAGGTTTCGTTTTTGGCTGTGGGACCCAGCCTTTCGTCCAATCAGGATAGAGAGTCAAAAACGAAACCTAAGGGTTTTTGACCCCCAGGGGTTAACTGGGGACAGGGAGGAACTCCTTATATGGCCAGCACACTCTATAGTAGAGAGGATTATCACAACAAAACAAAAAAATAAGTGATATTTGAATTAAGTGAAATCACTGAATATACCTTTAAGTTTACCCCTGGAGAAAATGTATATACCCTGGTATAAAATGACCCTACATCTGACTGGGTAAAAACAATCAATGACCTTCCCCAAGTGATAAAAGAAAAAAGATGAACCCTCCCTAGGGGTGTCAATCACTATCGTTGAGACACTATATTGACTCTGTCTCTCTCTTGACTGGGTCGTTCACACTTGCAGTGTGCTGATAGCTTGTTAACGACCGTCATAGACTCATTGAATGACTATTTTATGAATTCAAATTTGTATGACCCTCCATTGGACTCAAAGTAAAATTAGCTGACCTTCTTGGCTTGGACTGAGATTAGAAAGGCATACATTTTCCTCCATGGGTACACTTTTCTTTTCTTTTTTAATCAGCCTGCCCCGTACTAATTACTCTTTGATGAGCCTTACCGAATGGTCCTAAAATACTGAACTTAATACTGAACTACTTCCAACTTATTTTGGGCATGTAATTGTACGCAAAAATGGTGCAAATAGCATAGCATATCTACAAGCTCACAGTCACAATGTGCTGCGTTGTGAGCTTGTACATAATCTATTTGAGTGATTAAAAGTTCTACAGAACCATTTGCATTTCTGATTGCCTTTCAAAATCTGAATCCAAATGGTCAATGCTGTTTTCCTCAGCCATAATCTCAGCATAACTACACAGACGTGGTGGTCCTACCTGAGACTTTGGGTGACCTCTTGTAGACTCGCTCCTCTGTGACTGAAGCCAGGCGAGGAGGACGGGCAAGTCTGGCTCCTCTGTCCTGCCTCAAAAAGCCGGAAAGCGGAGGCCAGCGGGGAGGAAGGAAAGGACGAGGAGGAGGCGAGGGAGAAATGAGGGGATGTTTCTTCTGAAGGACCAGCAGCGGAGCCCTGGGCCACCCTCTCCCCGTTCTGGCACAGGGACGTGTGCTGGTTTTGAAGGCATCTGGCTATGTCGGGGGGAGTCCCTGCAACTGAGTCCCAGCATGGACTACCCACCTGGGGCGTGAGGCCTGCCTCCTCCTCTCCTGCGGTGTGGTACCTTATATCCACGTCGTCGACCTGCGGGGGCAAAGCCAACACTCAGGTACAGTAGAGAAGGACAGGACAGGACTCCACTGAATAATGATTCCTCTTTGAATTAAACTAGTTTAACCACTTTCAACCTGGCATTCCTATTTTTGGGAAAGTAATTATAGGCGAAAATTGTTAGAAATATTATAAAATATTTGTATTAATTGTACGACTAAGTATATAGGGTTAAGAGATCCCAATCACCTGTATCAAAAGTATAATACAGATTTAATGTAATTGTAATATACTGAATAATAGTGTTTCTCATGACATGATGACAAGCTGATCATACTTAGTCACTTTCTTAAGCAACGCAAGACTGCATTTTCTCTGTGTTTTCACCTGGTCAGCATGGTGTTGGGTTGGTGTTCAACTCACCTGGTCTTGGTCTACCAGCATGGTGTTGGCGTACACATGGTCCTTGCCGTGGATCATGGCAGACAGTCTGGTGGCTGCAGCCAGAGTTGTGGACGGGACCTGGCTCTGCCTTATCGACTGGCTTTTCTCTTCAGAGAGAGAGAGAGAGATAGAGAGAGAGGGGGGGGGGTTCAATATTACATTTAGTTTCCACAGCAACGTCAGAAACACAGGAAGTGACAGACATCCTGGGCAGTCATTGTCATTGTTCGGGGCAGCCAGTCTGATACCCTGGTCTCAAGGCATGTGTTTGTGTGGATCTGTGTGCAAGCAAGCAAGCAAGCATGTGCAGCATGTTTCCTACATTTAAAGAAATATTATTTCAAACAAATTCAATGAAAAGGTTTGAACAAAATAACTTTTCATCAACTGAAACCAATTCCAACAAATATTTCATATAAAATGGGGGAAAATCCAATAATTTTGATAAATAAAAATAAAAAAGTTTAAGAAGTAGTGAAAATATCAGATCTACAAGCTCACACAGTTCACACATACAGTGTTGTGTGTGTGTGTGTGTGTGTGTTTACTTGTATTGCTATACTTTGTGAGGGATACATATATATACAGGTATATATATAGGTCTACGAGACAGAAAACTATGTACAGTATAATATGTCAAAGAAAAAACGATCCTTGTGTGCCCAAATTAAAGCTGGCATACTTGGTCTGCATATTGAGACAGGTAGATATGTAGGCACGGTGGAGGAGGATAGACTATGTAATCTGTGTGATCTAAAGCAAATCGAAAATGAAATGCATTTTGTTTTTTACTGTCCATTCTACAACTCCATTAGGGAGAGACTTTTTAATAAGATAGACCCAAACCATGAATTTGTATGGCTGGAGGACTTCGAGAGACTGAAGTGCCTGTTTGAAAAGTACACTTTTTCATTTGCCTCATTCCTTGAGAAGGCCTGGTCAATGAGGAGGAGGGCCATTTACATGTAAAATGGCCTTGTTATGATTGTTTTCGTTTTATTTTATTTTATTTGTTTTATTTTCTTTGTTTGTTTGTTCTAATAATTTACAAATATGTATGAACAGGAAGTGTCAGTTGTATTCAATGTATTCTGTGAAATGTGTCATATAATCCCATATGGGATGGGCCAAAGTGGCATGACACGAAAATAAAAATTTCATTCATTCATTAATTATACATATACCCACAAGAATAGCAGAATTTGAGGATTTGACATTGTGAGGAGGATTTGGGGAGATAGGCTTTACAATTAGGAAAAGATTCAGGTTGGGGTTAGGATTAAGCCATGGCTTTTTAGACTTTAGAGGTATGTTTTAGGGGTTGTGGTTGGAATTAGAACCGGAATAGTTAGTTAAGGTAAAAAAACATACAGTACAGTAACACAAACTTGTGTGTGTGTGTGTGTGTGTGTGTGTGTGTGTGTGTGTGCACAGTGTGTCTCAGAGTATAGAAAGGTGTCGGTGTGCATGCAATCTGTCAACATGAGTTTGCAGGCAGTGGTGCAAAAAAATAAGTATCAATAAGCAAAGTACCAAAAGTAAAATAGTTCATTCTTCATAATTTCCCATTTCAAAACTTTAATTAATATAAAGAATCTTTTGAAAATAGCAGCTCTACAAGAGGACAGCTTGTAAAGTATATATAGGCCTGAAGTGATAATTGTATGATTTGTAATACTAATCTAAATCTACAGAGTAACTAGATAACTAAAGTTTTGTAGTGGAGAAAAAAAGTACAATAGTCTCTGAGATGTTACTAGTGGAGTAGAAGTAAAAGTATTGAACATTGGAAATACTCCAATAAAGTAAAAGTAGCTCAAAATTGTACTTAAGTACTGTACTTGAGCAAAGGTTGATCGCCTCCACTGTTTGCAGGCATAGCCATGTTTTCTTCCCGCCCCGTCCTCTCTAGTCTAATATAATATATTGGTATGGTAACTGAGTGCAAACCCCTCCCGGTGAGCACACACAGCAGCATTCAGAGAACGCACATCTGACACAGTAGGGTCAGTGTGACTGGTCCCCTAGCATGGCTGTTTAACTGAGGAACACTCTCCTGCTCTCCAAACACACGGCTCCCTCTGACACGGAACAGCCTACAAAACACTGCTTTCTCCTCAGCTGTGTTTCTTAGAAAGCGTTTCAGGCGGAGCACGATTAAAATAACACACACACACACGCTCACAAACAAAGAGGCTCAAAGAAGACCTTATGCTTAAACGGCTCTAAACCACAATCGAGCTTTTGAAGAGAGACTTTTTTTTTCTCTCTCCCTTTTGTGGTGTATTCAAGTGGCTGTCTGGCTGTCAGACTGTCATGATTATAACCTTGCCTCTGTTTATTACCACCAAGTGAGGTGCCATTGTGCAAGGCACTTGGCCTGCGACTGCTAGATTTATACTTAGTTGCACGGCTGTGTCGCGCACTAAACATCGCAGTTCTATAAGCATGCAGATTTCCGGTGCGCGACGCCAGTCACAACAAAGTATACCAAGCCCTTTAAGCACGCAGCCAATGGTAGAAGCCTGTGTTTACATTAGGAAGCTCCCGAGAGTGAATGTGTTACCATACTATGAATGCATCGTAGGGTGTTGTTGAAAAGGGGTTTTGGTGCTGCTCAAACAAACCTTGCTTTGATACGGAAAAAAACAAAACAACACAAATTAAATACATGGTGGTTTCTCCGTATGACATGCTTCTAAATTCTAAACCACATTAGCAACCGGCAGTAAAGAGTAAACCATATTAGCTCCTTTACGTTATGATATTAATGGCGGCCTTACTGCACAATAGCTCAGCTACTCATGCCAAGATACTAGGGGCAGAAACATCGTAGACACTTCTTTGCTGTGCCTGTACAGCTACTACTGACAACTACTGATTCAGAAGGCATTTGTAGAATGGGCCTCAGGTCTTAATGTGTTAAAGTGAAGGTGAGGCTCAACGGGTTTCCTTACTAATCACATTATCCACAGTGTGACCCCGGTTCTAAGGAGGCCCCACACTATAGTCTATCTATAGAAGAGAAGTCCTGGGTCTGCGGCGGAGAATAAATCCAGGCAGACAATTAGCCATGCTTCCTGTGGGCAGCAGTGTGTCTCCCATAAATCTGAGAGGCAAACACAGGGAGTGGAGAAAGACATTGACGAGGACACCAGATGATCCACGCCACCCTCACACATCAAATGCAGCGGGAATGAATTCGAGTCCACATCAAAACCACGGCGGGACGCGTGGACTGCACAACACGTCAATCCTGAATCTCTAAAGCCCAGAATCCTCCCTAGAACCACCGCACCATCTCACAGATGCTTTGCTTTGGTAGCATTATCCTACTCTTCTATTGTAGAATCACCATTGGCCAACATAATTACATCATAAATAAAAGATCGGTTCCATGATATCTGTGCAGCTTGCTCGTCCATTAAGTCAGACATGTGTTGGCGGTTAAGACTCACCCCGTGGCTTCTGTGTGTGGTTATGGTTAGGTTTAGGGGTTAGGGTTAGTAATGTTGGATTATTGGGATGTCTGACTGACGTTACACCCGCCTAAAACAGTGGTGGTTTTAGAGTTTTAGACCTTTTTGAGTGGTGCAACCACTCCTACAACCAGCAATGTCCGTGTACCTGTGTACCTGTATGTTGTCATGAGCACGAGTATGTGACTTATTAATACCAGTAGGGGGCGCCAGAAATGGAGAGAGGGGTAGTGCTGTGCCTGCTAATGAGAGAGAGAGAGAGAGAGAGAGAGAGGGGGGGGGGGGGGGGGGGGGGAGTTGCACCACTTGGTTCACACAGGTGTGATTTTTTTCCTTGGAGCCCCACTTTCTTACATCTGACACAAGCTGCATGAGACGCCCCACATGTGCATGTGCAAAGTAAAGTTCTTTGGATTTTGGTCGCTGTCAATTTTGTCAAATCTATATGGGTTGGGACTATGGGTTGAACATAGAAAACAAACAAAATCATAGACTGTAAAAAAAGAAAAGAAAAACCCCATTGGTTTCTAAAGGCTACTTTTTCGGCCAATTCAAATCCACCATCTTGGAACCTCAGGTCCCGAAAGGCAACCAGAAACGAATGCTAATGGCTGGAGGGGCAGCGCGGGCGGGTCTTCACTCCAGTAGAAGCCCTCAGGAAATAGCGACATATACTGGGTCATTAGTGGGAATTGGGAACAGCAGGGGAAACGGCTCTTCCTTATTGTTATTTTTGTATTCTTTGAGGGGCCTATGACCAGCTTTGTGTGTACCCCATAGCGATGATTTGATTGGCTGAGCAATGTGTGTACCCCATAGCGATATATTGATTGGCTGAGCAATGTGTCTGTGTGAACCACGGTTTGCCTGTACCCAGACAGTAGCGTCAAGAGGTGGCAAGAAAACAACTAGAGCAGGTGTCTCTTTCTGGTTTTTAAACAGCTGGTGGATGAAATGGCGCTTGCACGTGGCCTCAACTTGCAGCGTCGGCAAAGTGTTTCTGGTGTTTTGCCTCAGCTGCAAGTTGAGGCCGTTACACGAGCGTCATTTCCATCCACCAGCTGTTTAAAAACCCGGAAGAGACGCCTGCTCTAGGCGCTTTCTGGACGCCTTTTGACACTACTGTCTGGATTTCCCCATTTGAGGATAAAAAGAAAAATGAGGACGGCTATTGTGATTGGCCGGAATGTGATTGATGTATCCCTGATGATGTATGATGATAAGAGCGCCCCTCACTTCACACAAGTGTGATTCTTTTTTAATGGTGCCGGATGCCTGCCGGCTGGTCAGACCACTGTTCCGCAGGAGCAGATAGGAGTTCCTTATAAGAACTATACCACAGGAATGTGATGGACGGCTCTAATGGATCAGGTTCTATCTGAGCCATGTCCAAAACCACAGCTGGCCTCCAAGGAGCCTACCAGTCAGACACTCTGGACTCATAAACACTGCCTGAGTGAACATTACTGTCAGGCACTGAGATCTGTGTTTAACATCAGTTAACTGGGAGAATATAACAGAAGGACGGCGTTTCACATTACTGACGAGTTAGATCAAGCAAGGCCGGAATGAACAGATCTGTCAGAGGAGTAGTGCGCACTGTCCTGCCCGGGTGCTTCCCGTTCTCAAAAGTAAAAGCAGTAATATGCATGGAGCATGGCGGCGCGCAGTGCTGTGGGAATGAGAATGTAGGTGCTGCATGTGACATTCAGAACACGTCCCTGTTTGAGGGCCAAGCCTATAGACTAGCACAGCCTGGAAAGTAGCAATGGGAAAGAGAGAGAGAGAGACCCATACCAGACAAAGACAGCAGTCAGTGGCAGGTTTCCAGAGTGGGGCAGTTAAACACAGAGCATGACCCTCCAACCTGCATGGACCCCAGAGAGAGAGAGCGAGTGCAAGGGAGGGAGGGCATGCAGACACCGGGCCTGGTACAAGGACTCTTTCTTACAGGCTCTGTTTAGTAGGTCCTATACAGCAGTGGTTCCCTATACCCTTTTCAGGCTTCCTGTGACACAATTTTGTTTGACTTGATAAATATTGTGAAAACAGAATATCTACAAGCTGTATAGTGTGCTTACTTAGAGAAAAGATGGTTGATATAAACATGCAACAGAATCCAATGATTGAAAAACACCCCAAAACGGTTGCTTATTGGGTCTTTAATAAGCTTATTTTTGTTCATGTTGTCACCGCTATCATGACGTCAGTGATACTTTGCTTGAACAGTCGTTATTTTTGGAAAGATCTGGGAAAAATTAGGGGAAAGAATAAAATAACAACCCCCATCGCAGGAGAAAAAAAAGGCCAAACATCACAAGAGTGGGGTCTTATTAAAAACTGGAGAGGTAATTATTTGACTAGTACAGAGTTCTGGGGGACAGCGTAAATCGTTAAAACAATTGTCCACCAAAGTCCACAAGGTTGAGTTATGACACCTGCGGCCAGACAACTTCTGTCCAAGCAACACATCATGTGCTGTTTACACTGCAGCACTGTGTCCGCCAGATGGGAGAGATCCAGGCAGAGGGGTACTGTAAGACCACGGTGCACGCCGGAACTGCCCTCCAAGAAAATAAATAAACTGCGTGCTCTGTACACCTGAAATCACACTTCACTTCACCACACGCACAGTTGTGTGTTGGTGTCACACACTAGCTGAAAACGTATCCCAACTTCAAAATAAAGCTCTCGACGATGGCCCTTACATAGAAAAGTCAGTCCCCCCCCCCCAACCCCCTCCCAGGACATTTATGTTTTGCGAGGAACAGAAGTTTATGTAATGTGGCAGGATCCATTCGCCAAATGAGTAATAGATAGCCTGCATAAGATTTGGTCATGTCAGTCACAATTAAGAAGCAATAACGTGGAGTGTCTGATGAGGTGAAAGATGAGGAAAAGACAACTGGAGCAGAGCCATGACACAAGCACTGCAGTAACTTGATCTATAGGTCTGTCTCCAACTCTCTTGCATGCGTGCGTGCGTGCACACACACACACACACATACACACACACACACACACACACACCACACACACACACACACACACACACGTCTAACCACTGTGGTCTGATTTAGGACCGCAACTATTTAGAAGCAGGGTTTATTTTTTTATATTCTTTCATTGAACTGATTAATCACTTATACCGTATTTTATTGAGCTTGCAGATATGCTATTTTCACTATTCATCATCTTTATTTTACTATCGATGATTTTCTTTATAATAGATACATCGATTAGTTTGATTAATGTTGATCTTGGAACTCTTTTTTTCTTCTTCAAACATTCACCTTAGTCTTTCATCTCGAGGGAACACCAACATAATTGATACACCAGCATGAAAAACTATTCATTCAACACTCCCTCTATTCCCCCCGGCCGGCCCTTACGTTCATCAAGAGCAGACAACGTGAAACACAGGCCCACAGCTTCTCAAGGACAGACTTCCAGCTGGGGGCACGAGATCACAGACCCGTGGGAAGTGAAGGGGAAAAAGCCACAAAGGAAGGCAAGCCTGTGACAGCACCTGTGAGCAGTACGTGAAGTCTGATTAAGTATTTTTGCAGAAAAGAACTGGCTTGAATAACGTGATATGCTATTCACTTTAAAGACGAAATGTTTTATTTTCGCCGAGCGACGCCGTATGACAGGCTTGAGGTCCACACAGCTGACCATGGTGACACGACAGTCACATTCGGGAATGACATCACTCTCTCACAGCTCTCTCTCTCTCTCTCTCTTCCCAGAACGGAACGGCATCACAGTGTGGGGACGTCAAAGGCACAGACCCCACTCCATAATCCTGGAGTGTACATCAGACATTCCCCAACACACTGTCAGATATCAGGTTACATCATTAGCAAACACTCTGTTATCTCTCTCTAATTGACCCAGCACTGTACCGGCAGGGGGAGGGAAGGGGGAGCCGATGAGTAAACGTGTGGCTAATGGCAACAGACTATATTTAACTGCATTATCCCGGAATGAGCGGTGATACATCACTGCCCGGAGGAACAGCTATAGCCTCCGTAAGATAGAGTTTCGGTCCATCTGCCGGGACTGCATGCATGTCTGTCTGTCTGTCTGTCTGTCTGCCCCCTGTGTGACGTGACAACCAGTGACGCCTGAAGAATAAAACGTGTGCATAACGTGAGCATAATGTTTTGCAGTTGTCCATGTCCGAGTGACACCGCTTTCCAAAGATGTCCAGCTGTCACAGCACTTACCGTTACCCATACGGTCAGGTCTGAAGAACTGCAATGGCTACAAACATCCCTCTTTATTACCTTTCCTCCCCGTCTTCCTACGGATCCTCATCTTGGGAAAAGAGGGCCAGGAATAGTTGAAAGGAGAGTCAGAGTCCGAATCCATGACTTTGACTGTATCCTATAAAAGAGAGATGTTTGGCCTCAAATACCTCCGCTTTTACGATAAATTGGCGACAAAAATAAATAAAGAAAACGCACTCCTCATTGGACTTCCATTTTGAGTGTAAAACCAGAACTGCAGACGAGAAGCGGCTTTTTGTTTCTCCCCCCAGAGACTCACTGGACTGGAGTAGTAGACTGACTGTCACCTCAAGAGAGAGCCAGCATGTTCTCTCTCTCCCCTGCTCCACATCTACACCCCTCCCCCTCAGAAACCTCCCCCTCCCCCCCCCCAGACAGGCTTGTGCGGCTTCAGTCCACCAGAAACGTAAGATCTCACACTGTTGTCCGTTTCTCAGGCTCTCTCTCTCTCTCTGTCCATGCAGCTTGTTCCCTCTCTTCTTGTTTTCCAGTGTTCTGTCTCTACCATGCTTTCTTCCTCTCTTCCTCCGTCCCTCCCGCTCCTGCTAAAATCGTGCCAACTCTGTGTCTCACTCATTCACTCTTTCAACAACCACACACAGTGGAGGGGGGGGGGGGGGTATCCACAGAGACATGCACTGCATGTGGACACACACACTGCATGTGGACACACACACTGCATGTGGACACACACACACACACACACACACACACACACACACACACACACACACACACACACACACACTGACAGGAGGAGAAGAAGTGGGGGTAAGTTTTGACGGGCGGAAAGAGTGACTGAAGGAGACAGACAGAGAGAGAGAGGGGGGGGGGATAGTCCGGGTCAAACACACTAGGTGACTTTAGAGCCAACAGCAAAGAAAGATAAAAATGGGGAAATTAACACACAGCTCAAGAGTCGTGCAGAGGGGTGCTACAGGAATCATTAACTTTACACGGGTTATGATTGTCTCAGATATAGGCCAGGCTGCAGAGTGTGATACGCACGCACGCACGAACGCACGCACACACGCACGCACGCACACACACACACACACACGCACGCACGCACGTGCGCGCAGGTTTAATTGTCTCTCAGGATTCCGCTGTATCTATCAACATATATATCAACAATATACCCTCAGAGGAAAACTTTGAAGACTCCTTTCCATTTTGTCTCTCTCTCACACACACTCTCTCTTAGCATGTGAAAGCCGGCGGGGGGGGGGGGTGATGGGGGGCGGGTAGACTGCCAGGTCAGCAGGCTCCTCACCATGGAGACAGCAGTTGAGTGCTGCTGCTGTTTTTCCTTGCTTTCCATCCTCACTCTCTCTCTCTCTCTCTCTCTCTGCCTCTTTGTTTGTTGGGAGTGCAGTCTTCCACCGGCTAACACAAATTTGAAAGATTATGGAAAAATAGAAAAGTAAACGGAATGGAGGCATCATAGAACAGCAAATAAAAGAGAAAAGCAAGGTAAATGATGCTCCATTAGCTATTCCCCCTTGCTTTTGGGTGGCCATGGGACTGGCACTGTGCCACATTTGAGCAAACAGTGCAGACAAGTCACAGAGCCCAATCGGCATAAAACTTTTGCCTGGATTATGATTAGTGAACAATTATTACATATATATATATATATATCGTGAAAATAGCAGATCTACAAGCTTGTAAATCGGCTAATTTAGCTATATTGTACACCACCATTGTACAAGATGGCGTACAAGGTGAAGTATAACACGGGAATACGTGGTTAATCAAACTAATCGATTTAGTTGATTATAAGAAATCTATTTATATTGATTTGTCGATAAGAAAAAATCTGAGGTCTGCGCTTCTTTCTGCCTTTAAGTGCTTCTCTGCAATGTCTCCCATGTATTTCTGATCGTACGAACGCACGTCTTCAACAGATCCATTTTCACAACCCCAACCATATCTGTCACTGTCAGTCATGAAAAACAACTTATACCCTTATGCTGTATATTGTACTTTGCTGACAGGAGTCAAGCAGGACTCTAAACCAGGCCTCCTAGATTGATTGATGAATTTATTAACAGATTGGAGAGTTACAGTACATTTCAAGCACGACTCAATACAAACTGTTAACTGTGGACAACACCATAAAGTATTACACTTGTTTACAATAGGGCCCACCATGTATAATTCATCATAACAATTAGTCGTACAAATATACTCTTCTACATGGTGCTAGAATAGCTGAAGTTCGGGAGCAGGACCACACCTCCAATACAGCTACCTCCACCTCCTATCAGCCACCTCCAATCAAGCCACCTCCACCCATATATAACCAGCCCATCTAACCTTGGCTCTCCCCTGTTCTCATTTCTTGTCACCCCTCCCCCCACCCCATTTCTCATCCTACTCCCCCTACAGGTTCCTGAAGGGGGTCTGACGTGCCTCAGGAGCACGCCGGGTCCCCGAAGCTTCCCCACCTCGGCTCAATCCCCGCCGCCGCCGCTGGCCCGTCGTGGGCTATCTGTCGTATTCATAACCATGCCTTCCTTCCTATTTCAATAAATGGTTAAATGTTTCCATTGGTGGTGTGGTCCTTGATAGTGAAATAACCATAAACAGGAATAGGAGGTAAAAACAATAATTTAGTCCCTTGTTTGTGCCAAATCTGGGTTGCACGTGGTTTGTTGAACTCCCTCTGGTGTTATGGTTGTGGACTTCGTTGACATTAAGGAAGTACTTAGATTTTAGACAGGTACATACATGCACCATTATGGGTATCTTGGCGCTGTAACGAATCTTGTGGACCAGGCCCATTGCAAGGTGCTGTACTCTGTCTTCAACCCTAAGCCATTCCAGCCTGTCAAAGTGGGCAGGGGTGAGGTGGGTTCGAGGAGTGAGGCCAAGTAGTAACTTGACCAGTTTGTTTTGGGAAGTCTGGAGCCTTGTCTTAAGGGTCTTTGAGGTGCTGTGGTACCAAGAGGTGCATGCATAGTCGTAGAAACCTTGTACTAGGGCTCCTGTTAGGGTCTTCAAAGTGTTTTTGTTGACCAGTGAGGAGATCCTGTATAGGAATCTTGTTCTTTGGTTGCCTTTTTTTGATGACGTTGGTGGCCATTTTATCACAGGAAAGATTTGCCTCCAGGATGGAACCTAGATATGTAATTTCATCTTTTTGTGTGATAATATTGTCACCCCACTCTAATCAATAAGTCATCAGCCTTGGTGAGATTACTATTAGATCCAAAGAGAATGGATTCAGTTTTTCCCAGGTGTAAAGATAGTTTGTTATCAGCGAGCCAGGTGCAGATTCTACCGAGCTCAGAGCTGAGAGCTCAAACCTGCAGTTTGTTCCTTTCCGAGACCAGCAGTGCTCATCTGCGAACAGACTCATAGGGGATTCACACTGAGTCCGTTTGATTTGAACCGTTCCCGAATACGGTTGCCTGGTCCCCGCTGGCCATGATTCACATTGGCCGAGATTCAACTGCGCACCCGGGTACACTTCATTCAACTTATGTGCCTCAGAGGGGCGCTGTGGACTACGGGGTTTTGGGAGACAGAATGTCACAGAAAAAGAGTCACTTTCAGAGTTTAGAGCAAATAATAAAGTTTGGCTGTGTTCCTGACATTGTCTTGAGTTATAATAATAACATAACAACAATACACAACTAAAGCAGTGTGCGCTTATGGACTTAAACAGCGCAATGTAACGTTGACTCTCGTCTGTATGACGGTGACGTCACATACATATCCTTGGTATGTTAACAGTGACGTCACTGACTAACCCTTGGTATGTTTGTCTTAGCTGCAGCGCATGGCATGTGTTCTTTTGTGTATGTTTTTTCTTCCACGGCTCGTGCTGTGCTACTCAAACACTAGCGGATTATCATCAATCATTCTTTGTCAACATTCAAGTAGAACTACCAGAAGTACAACCAAGGTAAAATAATGTGTCATTATAAAAATATATAAATTATGAGTTAGGCGACCCACTCCCGGGAACGGTACGCATCATTCACACTACCACAACCTCTGCAAAGTGGTCCCGAGTGCGCACCCGGGACCATAGTGTGAATTGCCCCTTAGACTCTCAGACCCAAAACATAGAATATTTTGTTGTCGTTGGATAAGATTTTGTCCACATTTGTGGTACAAGATAACATTGATCAAAATAAAAATTCGATCTATAAGGGTCTACTCTAGTTGGTTACCAACTCTCCATCATTTAGATGGGGACCACCTGGAACCCCTTCAAGGACTACTGGTGGTCCCCGGACCACTGGATGAAAACCACTGGTCTCTTCTCTGAAACCAGCCACTCTATAAGCTCACAGTGTGAGGTGCAGGCCGGGGGTGTGATGTAGGTTTGTGCTGGATAAAGTGCAATAGCGTGAGAATGGCAACGTTTAGGACTAGAAAATGGGAAGCAATACAGTCATCAAATGAAGACCAGTTCTGTGCACAGCGAAATCTGGGTGTATACAAATGTAGCCGTAATGTTTTTGGGTTTTTTTTCTGGAGCAGAGAGAAAAATAAATAGTTCCTCTGGTGTGGCGGTGGACCGTGGTCTTTGTGAAGTGTAATCCTTCTTTCCGTTCTCCGATTGGATCCTATAGCCAATACAAGGGTCACAGTCACTCTGCACAGTGAAATCCTCAGTGTTTATTTTACACAAATGGAACCCAGTGTACCCCATTTGGTTCCATTTGGATTAAATGAACCCCATTTGGTTCCATTTGGATTCAATGAACACTGAGGATTTGACTGTGTGCTGAGCTCTCCCAGTTTGAGTTGTGGTCTTGTTATCTCTCTCTCTCTCTCTCTCCCCCATCCCTCTATTCTCTATATTTCTCAGACACACAAAACCAGCACAGGCGCTTGCACGTGCGCACACGCGCAGACGATGCACGCACGCACGCACGCATGCATGCACACCCTGGGGATCTCGACAAGCTGCTGTTAAAGCTGCATTCAGCAGAGCCTTGGCAACCTCCATTCAGACTGAAGCCCACACACACACACACAGCTTCTTAAAATGCACACAACAAACAATTACACGCGTTGCAGACACCATACGTGCCAGGAGCCTGCATGCACACACACACACACACACACACACACACACACACACACACACACACACACACACACACACACACACACACACACACACACACACACACACACACACACACACACACACACACACACACACACACACACACACACACACACACACACACACACACACACACACACACACACACACACACACACACACACACACACACACACACACACACACTTTTTCCATCTGTGTAGAACTCCCTTAGGTAGCATTAAAATACAGATGTGTGTACGTATGTGTGTGTGTGTGTGTGTGTGTGTGTGTGTGTGTGTGTGTGTGTGTGTATGTGTGTGCGCGCGTGCTGACACGTGCGTATGTGCGTGCGTGCGCGCGTGCGTGTGAGAGAGAGAGTGTGCGCACATGCATCTATATCCGTGTGTTTCAGTGTGTTGTGTGTTTTAGAGTGTGTGTGTGCATGCTAGGGCGGGGTGTTTGTTTGAGATGCGGGGGCATTACGAGGGCAAAAGGGGGAAAGGAGTGTTTGCGAGGGGCGAGACTGACAAATGACAAGCGGAAGGGAGGAGGGAAGAGAGACAGAATGAGAGACAGAGAGACGTACTGTAGGAGAGAATGAGAGACAGAGAGACGTACTGTAGGAGAAAATGAGACAGAGAGCGGGACAGAAAGAGAGACAATGATGAGAATAGGACCTATCTTGCGCTCCCAGCCGCACTACCCACAATAGAGGGTCAGTGGCAAATCTAGTGGCAAAGTGAGTTTAACATTGTTTAATGTCGTTTAATGCAATAAGATAGTACTTTTCTGTTTGGATGTATTTATGGGCTGTCAAAGCCAGAAAGTAGTTTTTTGCAGTAGGCGTTCAGGGTATGATGATGATGTCACATGCATACCCTCTATTTGGTGATTTAGCATTGCACAAGGGGCATTCTCACGGAACATGTGAACATGTCTTGCGCCACCAGCCTTGTCCCTAAAAAACCTGCTCTACCCCTTACATTATGCTTAGATGTGGTTTGGGCTTTACATTAAGAGCAGGCTGTGCAATTCATTATGTCCAGTGCTACTGCTATCGTACAATCTCTCCCTCTTTGCCCATGGAAGAGGCAGTCCAACATTGATAAAATCATATTTGATAGAGAATGATGTGTAATTATGCACACACGTGGTCAGACAATGCGGCAATGTGCTTTCCCATATAGGCGCATGGGCACAACACCAATTCCACGGATAGCACTACTACACACCTCCTGGCTCACGTAAGGGAGTCTGCATAATGTTCAGTGGCTAAGGCACAGTATCGTTTAGGGGTAACGCCAGCTGCCATGTGCAAAATGTGCGGAACTCATAGCGGCCAGGGATATCGCAGGGCGCAAGATAGGGCCCAGGGAAACAGAGAGGGAGAGAAGATGAGATTCAGAGACAGAGAGAGGAGGTGAAAGGAGTCAGGGCTGGATAGGGGGAACATGACAGCTATGCTCGAGATTCCTCATCAGCTGCTCAGGACGAGTCTACAGGAGTTCTGTTGACTTTCACCTCAGCCATGGAGGCAATATTTCATCGCGCACAGGTTGAGTTGAAACATGGCATACACCCCTTTTGCAATGGTTGAGAGCTAGGGAATATCTAACAAGGAATTTGAATTCCTTGCGAGCAAAATAACCATAATAAAGCATGGTTTATATACTTGGTCGTACAATTGAGTCGCACTCCAAAAATAGCCTATGTACAATGTCACATTGTGACGTGTTGTGAGCTTGTAGAAAAGCGTGTGTGTGAGAGAGCCCGAGTCTCATTCTGTCTGACTTCTGGCTGTTGGAGAATGGCATCGACTGGGACAGGAGAAAAAAATTGAATTCAAGTAGCCGATGTTATTGTAACTAACTAGAGAAGGCTGGCAGAGCTAGGTCACAGCCAGGCAACACGTTCCAAAGGGAACTGTCTGAGAAGACTGTTAAAATCGTCAGCAAAGCAAGGCAACACAACACACAGCATGAAATGGCTTAACCATACAGCGCGAAAGCAACACCCACCGCAGGATGTTAGAAAAAACAGAATGCTGTTGTGCAGAGCCAAGTGCGCAAAAGCCTGATCCCCTGAGCTGAGTAACCACAGCATTCTTACACACAGGCATCTGTCTGCCCCGCTCTCATACCAGCCAATCATTAACCCACAGGATGTTCCCACTCTCAAAGCCTTCCCTAAATGGAGCACACCAACCTGGATTAAAGACGAAGCTCCTACCCCCCTCTGCCACTGATGCAGGGTAAGATGTTCTGAGAACAATGTCTAGTTCTGAGAACAAGGTTGGAGATGAGCTGCACTGTGAGTCTGGGACTGTTCTGCATCACTGCCTTTGTTGGCACATAATAACGACATGAGTCCAAGTTCCACGAGCTCGGCAGAGAGTTAGGGATGTGCATGACTGACCAAAATCACAACAACAAAAAATCCACTGCTTTGGGCGAATTTTCGTTTAATTTATATTTAATATCCAAGAGCAGACAGTGAGGACAATACATCAGCGGCCATTTACTGTACAGTATATTAGCCTGCACAGTATTTCGGTTGAATTAAACAATCCAATACAATGGTATAAAAAGTCAAATTTGAAATCGATTTAGGAGATTTATGTAAATAATGTATCATTCTTTAAATAATTCCTAGTAGAGGACGGTAGATTGGGTAGAAGGCCGCAGGCAGAAAGAAATGTGATCCTGTAGTCTTGAAGGGGAAGGGGGGGGGGGGGCTTGGAATTCTAAAGTTAGACAGTCATGTTCTAGACCGAGAGTCCACTTCCAAGTTCCGTTTAGGGGAGAAACCCCCCCCCCCCCCCCGCTCGCAGGGGGTTGGCGGCTTGTTGACTGGAAGTTACTTAAGATGACCCCCGCCCCCCCCATACCGCCACCACCACCACCACCCATACACCCGTATGAATAACAGCACCTAACACAACAACACTGATCCCTCATGCTTTGTATGAAACCAACCACATAATACCACCCGATGGCTCCTCTGACTCGGCACTTCCACCAAGTCAGATCTTTGACTCGGCACTTCCACCAAGTCAGATCAACAAAACAACACTGACTGTACCAGGACGTTCATAATGTGTGTATGTGTGTGTGTGTGTGTGTGAGCTCGGTTAAATCATCATAGCTACTTTAACTTTGTAACACCGTAACTCTCTCTCAGAGTTAAATGAACACCTGCACGTCTGTGTGTGTGTGTGTGTGTGTGTGTGTGTGTGTGTGTGGGTGTGTTTATGTGTGTGGGGGGTCACATACCCGAGTCAGATGGTAATGGACCGTCCTCCACCTCGTCCTCGTCATTTAGGTCCTCGGTCAGGCAGAACATGAGCGCCTCTTCGTAGTCCTGTGTGACGACAGTGAAACGCAGCACGTCCATTTGTACTCTAGTCTGTCAAGACAGACTGTTGACTCACGACAAATTCAAGGAAAAGAGGGCACTGTTTTTCCTCTATTTTTTGACGATGGGTTCTCAGATTGTTTGTACACTGAAGGCTTTACATCAAGCTACTAACTACAGCACACTGACACTAATGACTTTACATCACGCTACTAACTACAGCACACTGGCACTGAAGGCTTTACATCACGCTACTAACTACAGCACACTGGCACTGAAGACTTTACATCACGCTACTAACTACAGCACACTGGCACTGAAGGCTTTACATCACGCTACTAACTACAGCACACTGGCACTGAAGACTTTACATCACGCTACTAACTACAGCACACTGGCACTGAAGACTTTACATCACGCTACTAACTACAGCACACTGGCATTGAAGGCTTTACATCACGCTACTAACTACAGCACACTGGCACTGAAGGCTTTACATCACGCTACTAACTACAGCACACTGGCACTGAAGGCTTTACATCACGCTACTAACTACAGCACACTGACACTGAAGACTTTACATCACGCTACTAACTACAGCACACTGGCACTGAAGGCTTTACATCACGCTACTAACTACAGCACACTGACACTGAAGACTTTACATCACGCTACTATTAAACTACAGCACACTGGAACTGAAGACTTTACATCACGCTACTAACTACAGCACACTGGCACTGAAGACTTTACATCACGCTACTAACTACAGCACACTGGCACTGAAGACTTTACATCACGCTACTAACTACAGCACACTGGCACTGAAGGCTTTACATCACGCTACTAACTACAGCACTCTGGCACTGAAGACTTTACATCACGCTACTAACTACAGCACACTGGCACTGAAGGCTTTACATCACGCTACTAACTACAGCACACTGGCACTGAAGACTTTACATCACGCTACTAACTACAGCACACTGGCACTGAAGGCTTTACATCACGCTACTAACTACAGCACTCTGGCACTGAAGACTTTACATCACGCTACTAACTACAGCACACTGGCACTGAAGGCTTTACATCACGCTACTAACTACAGCACACTGGCACTGAAGGCTTTACATCACGCTACTAACTACAGCACACTGGCACTGAAGGCTTTACATCACGCTACTAACTACAGCACACTGGCACTGAAGACTTTACATCACGCTACTAACTACAGCACACTGACACTGAAGACTTTACATCACGCTACTAACTACAGCACACCGACACTGAAGGCTTTACATCACGCTACAACAGCACACGCTATAGCACAACGCACACAAAGGAAAAAAAAGGCAGCAAGTGTGTGGAGAGGGGGAGCAATTAGCTTGACCATGTGCACCACATGAACAGGGTCCTACAGGTTGAGGACAGTGTGTGTGTGTGTGTGTGTGTGTGTGTGTGTGTGTGCGTGTGTGTCACACTTGTTGCACACCACACCACTCATAAAAGCGTGCTATTCACCAGTATGTGCCAGGTGGCTGCCCTGTGCTCTGACACCTGAACAATGAGAGCTGCCGTGTTGAGAACATTGTGGTGTGCTGAACTCGATATATTTTATTTTTAATTTGCGGACAAGACCAACATCTGTGGAACGATATGTGCCCTGTTGTTGTCAATTCCAGTGATGGACACTAACTAAGTACATTTACTTACACGTTTGAGGTATTTGTACTTTACTTGAGTATTTCCAATTTCCAGTACTTTTACTTTTACTCCACTACATTTATTTGAAAACTTTAGTTACTAGTTACTTTGTAGATTTTGATTATTATTACAGCTTATCTACAGCTTGTAGATCTGCTATTTTCGAAAGATTTTTATGCATTTGAAAACTTTAAATGAGACATTCTGCATAAAGACTATTCTACTTTTGGTACTTTAAGTACATTTTGAGGCCAATAATTAAGTGCATTTTGAATTGAGTATTTCGATATTGCAGTATTGATACTTTTACTTATTAAGTAAAACGTTTGAATAGTTTTTCCAACACTGCCCCTAGCCTGGTAGTACTGTAGTCCCTTGTTGATGCTGACCCCTACTGGTTGCTATAGGGAGGACGTAGGCCAGCATGGGTTCCTCCGGTACACTTGACTCCGGCAGTCCGCTTCTCCCCCCCCCCCCCCCCCCCACGCTACTCCTCCCAGTTCCGCTCTCCGCTGAACAGGCACCCTGACCAACCCGTAGGAGCTGCTAGTGCAACCGCAGACAATATCGTCCTCCTCAACTGGCCTACCCACCCTGGAACAGAGCCAGTTGTGTTCATTTAGGACACCCGGCCAAGCCTGAAGCAATGCAGAGGATTCAAACCCCTGGTCTCCACGGTGGTGGGCAGGAACTTTACTCGCCACTCCAGCCCATGTCCCATGTGTTCCCCATGCTATCTCTACCAGTGAGCAAAAGGCATGACAGACAATGGACTTCCCTCTCTCATTTTCAAAACGATAAGAAATCCTCAGTCCTCACCGTAACACGCTGGTTGAATCTCAGTTCAGAATTATTTAGCTTTTTAGGCTGTTCAATGCAGAGAATTGCGTCCTTGGTTAATACTGAAATACTCACGTTTTCCATATCGGCCGAGATGCCTCCATTGATATCAGGATACGATTCTTCAGAGAGAGGGGACAGGAAACAGGTAATTACAAAGCCATGAAACTATCAAGTGAGCACAGATGTTTGTCACAATCTTTAACGATGCATTTTCTATATGCACAGTCAATTTAAAACACTTTCCCTCCCATTCACGAGTTACACGAATTAATTGATGTAACAGCTTGATGTTTTTAATACGTTTTAAGACTTATTGTGTGATAGGTGACGATGACGTCACCGGAAAAACATCTGTCGCACTGGCTTGCTAAGACTTCTGGGAAAATGAGGCCCAATGCATTCCAATGGATCACACCATTTTAAGGCGGATTTTCATGAAACGGAACGATGATGTCGGCGTGGTGGTTCTTCAAAGGTTAGTGAAAAACTAGGCAGTCAAATGGGGATTGCGATGTTTTTATACCGTAGTCAAACTGTTAATAAGCTCTTACTTTTGTTTTCCCAAGGGGGTATCATTACCATGTGGCCTTGATCCTCCATTTCAATTAACTAGCGTGCCTTGCAGATCAAAGACCACAGCGCCCACCAAAAACAAAGCTTAGCGACAAACTAAAATGAGTCTCCGGTGTGGTTCTGTACAGTTTGGAGTCATGGGGAGAAAAAACGTCAGGAGACTTTGGAGGTGGAAGAGGTAGAGACCCATTAAGAATATAAGAGTTTGTGGAGCGTCTGGCTGATGTGGAGATGATGAAAAGACTCCTCCCGGGTTGAATTGCTGACAGTGGTGCCTCCGACTTGGCCTGGACAGTGGACACTTCAACAAACACAATTGGTGTTCCTGGGTGGAAAGCTGGCAGGGGAATGTGGCCTTGCAGTAGCAAGTCCTACTGGTTAGTCCAGGGGGCCTGTTCAGCGGGGAGGAAATTTGGTAATGCGAACCCTGCGTGCATTAGCGCTCACCCAGTGAAAACCTTCACTGTCAGGTGAAAAGAAGCGGCTGGCGACTCATGCACCCATGTGCATCTGAGGAGGCGTGTGGTTTTCTACAGCCTGTCCAGACCAACACTGGGGGTCGGCAGCAGTACACAAGAGGGATGGGGTGAGGGGTGAGGTGATTGGGGGCTGTTTGGCAACGCCTATATTAGGGAGAAAATGGGGTGCTGAAAAATCTAAATGAGAGTTGAGGCAGGAAGTTTGAGACAAAAACTAAAACGCAAGGAGCACACAGAGAACGTTAAACAAGTCCATAGCTGTTTAAAGGCGAAAGATGGTGGACTATTATCTGACAGAGGGCTTTCTTTGCCTCTGCGTGATACCAGAAAATATGCACATTCAGTGGCCCAGCAGACTGCTGCCAGCTGGCTCCGAGGCTGCACCCCAGTGGGATGGAGAGGAAACAACCTTTAACATACTACCACACACACACAATGCCGGGATGAAGAGGCACTAAAGAGTGAAGGATTCTGCTGGCGTCTCTCAATGTATGGTGGTCCTTACTCCTGAACGAGTGAGTCTTCACTAGAGGATTACTCAAATGAGTTAAGAGTGTGTGTGTGTGTGTGTGTGTGTGTGTGTGTGTGTGTGTGTGTGTGTGTGTGTGTGTGTGTGCGCATGCATACTCTCAAGCTTGCAGTACTTGCACATCCCAGTAGAGCGCACCCGGGTTCAGTGAATATTTTCCTCTGATCCAAGAGCCAGTATTCCTCACTTGTCCGCTTTCTCTACTTGAACTGATGAAGCTAAACCACTGCTAGTGAACATGGAAGACAACAGTAAAGATTGGATTGCTTGGGAAAAGCCAGGCATCATACCTAGATCCCATAATGTAATGTACAGAGACATGGAACAACAGTGTGATACCATTCTCACTAGGCTCATCCACCACTTCTTCTTTCCCCAAGATGGTCTCGGAGCGCTCTCTCCTGAGTGCTTTGATCTGTGGGACACAAGGCATAGTGGAGAGAGAGAAGTAATTAGTAAGTATTTGTACACTGACTCACTGATGGTTTGTGTCTACACATGTTATGTGTAGATGTGAAAATGACTGAGGGACTTTGGACTTTTAGTGCACACCGCCTTTTGTGAGGCTTTTCAGGTACATAATATGGATAGCTAGAGAGCAGTAGATATAACACTCTAAAGGTCATTACACACTGGCGAATTGGCGACGCGATTTATTCGTGCGAATAATTCACATTTTTTAAAAACCAATTGAAGTCAATGCGAGCTTCCACATCAGTGGCGAATGTGCGAATGTGCGAAAATGCGACAGTTTTCGCTCTTTATTTGTTCGCTCTGGTGTCGAATTTTGCAGACATTCGCAGGCGAACTGCAGCACCTCTGACCAATCAGAATGCAGCCCAAACTTGTTGCTGTGTATAAACAGCGGCGTACCGTACAGTAGATGTCAACAGAGCAGCCACCGATCCGGCTACGCAGGTCGGGATAGAGCAGCAGCACACACTGTTGCACACCTCCCCTCCTACAACTCTGTTGGGTGTGTGTGCGCTCGCGTGCGTGGTGCGTGGACATGGCACATGGGTGTGCGTGTGCTAACAGCACGCAACGGCAACAGCGAGCAACGGGCTCCGCCAAACTTTGGTCTGTATGTAGGGTGGTCTCAGGTAAAGTGGGCCATCACTAAGGTAAAATGAGCCAAGGTTTCTGCCTCCTAGACCTTTGAGTTTTAACAGCCAATGCTGCACATCATGTGCACACAGCACATATGTCTTGACACAGCTGTACTTGACAAAACAATTGATTTGATTGGTCTATTTTTTATGGTGGGACCATGGCAGCCATTTTTCAAAATGGCCACCAGCAACAACTGTTTTCTTATGAATGATGGATATAATATGATATTTCAGACTCATTTACCATATATAGTACTTGGTATTAAGTGTCTTTTGCATAATTGAAAATTGTCATTGAATATTCAAGATGGCCGCCATCACTTGTATGATTGTCTGATATGGGTGATCTCGGTGTCAAATCAGTATTTTTTTATGATCCAGAATTCAATCTTTGGAATTGGCCAGAAGCTTTCTTCTACCTCACAAATGAATATCAACAGGGCATGTGTATAAGCTCAGAAGCCCATACTTCATACAGTCTTTTTCCCGTGGCCAACATGCTTGACACAGTGTCACAACCCATCAATGCATGGAACACTGGTAGTTTGTGTGCTTTCTCCTGCCATAGCCCTGCTGCAATTTAATGGGCTGCTATAAGTATCGGAAATTGCTTATGGTGCTGACTATGTTCATGACTTTCATTGACACACCCAATAATAAAAATATAAATATAAATATATAATTTATATAAATATATATAATATAAAAATATTCCATTGAGTATCTCATGGTCAGAAACCATGAAATAGATACCAAGTTTGCGTTTCTAGCTCATCTGGTTCAGAAGTTCAAGCCAAACCTATTTTCTGCGTGCTAATATTGTGGCGGCCATATTGGATTTCATGGAAACTTTCAATGCAAAAAATGTTCGTATTCATATTATTGATCAACCTGTGAAGTTTTGTGGAAATATCTCTGTTAAAAAATTGCCCTATTCACCCCCCATTATAACTAATAGGGGCTAATATTGGGGCGGCCATATTGGACTTTCGCCCAACAATTGACCAGGTTGTCCATATAGGTTGTGATCCTACTGGGTCATAGATATTATTTCTGGTGGACAACTTTGTATGTTATGACAAATGCAGGTCAACCCCCTTTGCCCCCTGGGTAAGTTATTAGTGCAGCCACACCCGGCAGAATTTGTGTCTGAGCAAATCGGCGATTTTTGTCCTACACAGACTAAATTCCCATTGACAATGAATGGATAATGTACGATGAAAAGAGCACCCCTCACTTCACACGGGTGTGATTTCTTTTAAGAAATGACTGTTTTTCTTTGCAGCTTGAGTGGCCCATTTTAGCTGAAAATATAAAAAATAAGTCGGCTAAGCAGTATATGTGATCACCTTATCATTGACAACTGAGATTGCTTTCACCTGGCATTTACCCTGAGTAGCCATATATGACTGATATTATTTCATCTGTTGCGTGTGATGCATTGCATCTCCCGCCATAACAACCATAGACTGTTTTATGTCAAGTGCACTTGTAGCGAGAATCAGGTGCATCCATTGGCTGTTCAACTTTAAAAAGCAAGGCTAAAAAAAACGGTGGCCCATCTTAGCTGATCAGGTGGCTTATTTTACATGAAAATGCTACATCTTAAAAATATGTGACAGCTCGTTTCAGAAGCTGTAGGGACTAAACTATTATTTGTTATTAAATACATTTAACTTAAACATGATATTAAACAGTCAATAATAATCATATAAACCCAATTTAGTGTCATGCATTGCTTTTTCTCAGTTTAATTACCAAATTACCAAAAAGTGGCCCAAATTAGCTGACATCCCCCTATTTATAATTTTATTTTATCGACGGCACGGGTGAGCAGCCGACCGGCCGTCGATCCCAAATGACTCTGGACTCCACTTCACGGTAGTGAAGAACACAAGAAGTGGTGGAAAGGATAGTAGGATATACCAATACAAACAAAAGAGGTATTAGCGCACGCTGCACACCAATTTAGTGAGGATCGAGGTGCATGCTGACCACGGGACGGGAGACAAACTTGTAAAGGATCGGTTGCACAGCTCGTAGTCACGAATCACGATACAGAACACTTCTATTAAAGACCAACGTTTCGGCACATGAGTGCCTTCTCTTTAGGGTATGAAAGAAAGGATACCAATAATGACATAACGCAGGAGAAGAGTAGTGGAGTGGAGTGGAGGAGGAGAGGAGAGGAGGAGGAGTTGTTCAAGTTAAATTGATGTGTTGATGTTATTATGGTATTAACCATAGGCAATATGCCAATATTGAAAAAAGTTAAAATAACCAGTGAACAGGCTCATCAAAAAGGTAAGATTTGCACTAGGCTATTTCTGCTGTGCAGACCCGTTTTTGACCCGAAAATAAAGACTTTATAACCGGAATATATGCCCACATGCACGGGCGCGGCCGGTACCAATTGTACCATATGTGGGCCGGTACCAATTGGACCCCTCCATCTGTGAAGTACTGGATACGGGGGTATTAAAGAAAGGATACCAAAGCGGGAGGGGGAGGAGAGGACAGGAGAGGAGAGGAGGAGGGAGAGGAGAGGAGCTATAATCGCACAATACACGTCGCATAGATGTGTACACTGCATAGGCAAACGCGAATAAATTCGCCAGGCAAATATTTCGCATTTTCAGATCGCTTATTCGCATCGCGTCGCGTCGCTAATTCGCCAGTGTGTAATGACCTTAAGTCTAATACAAAGACTCCCAAATTGAGCGTTCCAAGGCTTATGTGTAGAGTTTTAGATAACATTCATTTAAAGTACTAAAGTACTGTTATAGTAATGTTTGTTTGTTATTAAGTGGGCCTCATTCACTAAGCTTGGGTACACGCAGATGTTATACTATAATTTTATACTTTCCGCGAACAGTCTGATTCATGATAATTTTTTGGGGGGTTTTTGCGTTGGGTACACTGAAACTCACGTCTCCTCTGGAGCAGTCGTGCTGTATGTGACACAATACAAATCAGGCTTAATGGAATCCCTTATTCTTCATGCAGAATAATAGTCAAATAATGTTTATGTGCCAAACATTTGTCATAACTTATAAAAGAAAAGAAAAGAGAAAAAAATAAGTCTGTTTCAGTTGACGCATTTAGAGCTGAATATAATTATTATGTCCCTCAGCGTGATTGTTGTTTCTGCAACTGTGAACACATTTGCCGAATTGATTATAATGGCCTATCATGCCTTAATGTTGCAGGAGACCACAGACGCACATTAGTTACACAATAGACTACACATCTTACCATCGGATGAAGCAGCCTGGATGAAGTCAGTATCCATGATCAATAAACTCTTATCTTTTTTACCTCATCAAAGCTGAACAATTGCTCATTAGAAAAGGCTTAATAATATCATGCCATGCATTATGCTAGCCTTTTATTTTGTTAGCCTAAAAAATATATCTTTATCCCAAAGCTTTGCAACCCATTTTTTCACCCAGTGTCAATTATCTAATGTAATCTTGGGGACCACACCTCTGCCAACCTGGGGAGAGCAACGGACTGACATCATATGCATGAGGAGTCCAAGCCGCTTCTTTTCACCTGACAGGGGGGAGTTTCCCCGGTTGGAAGGAACACGTTATTCCAACCAGTTAATTTCCCCTCCATCAGGTGCCCCAGCTGACCAGGGGAGACTAAGCTTTTTCCTAATATACATACCGTACTTTATAGTTCGCACAAGGGACTTGCTTGCCATAATACACTGGTTTACAAGCTGTCAAGACGTTGCGATGCAGTGTAAGTTTCTTTTTGACGATTGACACTTGAACTTCACAGAACCTCAACATGGTGAAGTTGGATGTTCCAGTTGTCTTTTATAAATGGGGCGTGGAACGCATACATGAACGTGCATTTGATAAGATAAAACTTTGATGCGCCCAAACCAAGGCTTTACACAAGGCTTTACAGAATATATCCTAAAATCGACACTAAAATATTAGGACATTGACAAACAACTTTGTGAATAAGGCCCAATGACCAAAGAGAGACTGAAGTGGTAAAAATCAACAAATATCAGCGGATAAGCATCTTTGTTTATAGTAAACTGAGAGTGTGTGTGTAATCTCAGAGCGTGTGTACCGTTATTAAATTCCTCTCCTCCCCCCTCTGTCCACCACTTAAAATCTCACCCACTCATTCTCTCTCTATTAGCTCTGAGATTGTAGATCGGCCAATTTTGGGAGAGATTTGGTGTAGATTAGAAGACAGAAAAAAGCGGCCCAAGTACAGTGTGTAAAGTGGTTAGGATGCTGGGATTTGTTTTCTCCCAGCAGTCTCACCCAAGCCTTGCATGCTTGAAATGCATTACAAATTACAAAATCACAGAATGGTGAACCTGTGTCCAGATACTGTAGTTATGGAGCTCAACGCACATGATCTGCCTGTACTGGGCACAGAGACAGAGCAGAACATAACGTACAACACCAATGATTCATTAAATGGGTGGCAAATTCAATTAGATGAGGTTTTCCCTTGAATGAAGTAGAAATCTACTTCTGGCATGGCTAAGTGCAAAAGATCCAGTTGATCCATGTCTGATGAATGGCTTAGGGTTGAATTTATATATAAATGAGGCCCATACGAAAATGCATCAACCTAAAGTACCCAAGTATCACAAGTGTTTTGTATCTTAATTTAGTCACGCCAATTCCTGATTCCCCGTATTCTAGCCCCTTGTCACTGCTAACTGCTAACAATCATGTGCTTCCTCTGATACACCTGACAGTGAGGAGTTTCACCAGGAGGATGTAATACATGTGGAAGTACACGGTTACTTCTGCTCCCAGTTCCACAGCCCACTTAACAGGCACCCTGATCAACCTGTAGTCACTAGGTGCAAAGACAGAGATCTCCCTCAACGCCCGGCATCCCTCCTGCGGACGAACGTGGCCAATTGTTTTCGTTGGATTCAAAACCACTGACCCGTTTTTTCTTCAACTAAAACAAGATGACTCATGACTAAAACTAAATCAAACGTTGCTGTCAAAATGCACACTGCCACTGACCTCTTTGAGGAAGTGTCCGTCTCTGAGCCGTTCTCTCAGCAGCAGGATGTCACTGTGTCGGCTCTGCTGCTGTGAATTCCATGGCGAGTTCTGGCGGACGGTCAGCGCCAGGTTCTCCGTGTCGTGACAGAACCTCAGCAGGCGGGACCGGTCCGCCCACACCTGGGAGAGACCTGCCGGAGGCGTGGCCAGGGGGTTGGGTGGGCTGACACACACACACACACACACACACACACACACACACACACACACACACACACACACACACACACACACACACACACACACACACACACACACACACACACACACACACACACACACACACACACACACACACACACACACACACACACACACACACACACACACACACACACCGTGAGATTGTTTAAAAAATGTGTGAAAAAAAAAAACATCTTCTCTGTCTAATATTCTCCATGTACTGTAAGTAAATTTATTTACTGTACAGTGGCCTTTAGTGTTTTGCTGAAGTTTCAATACAACTCTTCTTTAAAACTTTCCTATTTATAGTCCTTGTAGGACTGAAGAACCTACAAAGCCCTGCACTAGATTTAAGGGGCTCATATTGCGCACGACTGGTCGGACAAAAAACATTCCTGAGTTTGACAGGTGATCCAAGCAGGTGTTTAACATTTTCTGATTTGAGCATAAGACATGCTTGTTAGTTGTTACAAAGTACAGTATTTACAATATTCGAAATATCTGAGGAATGTCAATTATCTGGGGCAATAGTACGTTAACTGTAGAACAGTCTGGCTTCTCCGATCTACATATAAAACATAAATGTTATATAATGTGACGCATACATACCTTCCTCTGAAATTTTCACAATTCACAGATCACTCATTTACATACCGTAAGATTGCCGTGCACAGTGGTTCTCAATCTTTGCAGGCCGTGACCCCAAAATTATTATATTTGAACTGGGGACTTGGAATTGCAGGACTTGAGACATTCAATTTAGTTTGATTCGGTTCCACAGATAAATATTGTGAAAACACTGTAGCTGATCAACAAACTAAGGTGTGAGCTGGCTATTTTCTCAAGTAGATTCCTTGCATTATTCACAATATTTGATAATTTGGCCAATGTTTGACCAGTTTTTATAGTATAGTTTGTTGATTACCTTTCATGCATATTAAGGTCTTAAAAGACCATACATTGTCGCTTTACTGTCACCTGGGGACCCCCTGATCCACGCGTTGAGAACCGCTGCTGTAAGTCACAGTATGACTCGTAGATTGTCGTGCACTGTGATAGACTATATCTATATACACTATAGTGTACACTATATACACTATATATAAGTGTCGTACTGCAGTGGTTCCCAAACTTTTTCATGTCAAGGACCCCACATTGACACTAATCAGCCCACGGACCCCCATTTGAAGACATAATGCGACATAAGAGAAGATTTTTACGGCTCTACAGTGATTCTCAACCCGTTAAATTTCAAGGACCCTCAGGCATTTCTATCTCTGGGACCCCCAATTTATATTGTAAAGTCAAAGTTAATTTAACTTTGAGAGTGTACAAACCCCTAACGGGTCCATTTCCATTTGTACACTCTCTGAGTTACAGACCCATAAGGGTCCATTTGGTTCCTAACTATCATTTAGCTGGGGACCCCCTGGAACTCCCCCAAGGACCCCTAGGGGTCCGCGGACCCCACTTTGGGAACCACTGCCGTACTGTAAGCAGCTCTAGGAGCTCTGCGTTTCACTAATGTGTCATACTGTGTAAGAAGCTCTAGCAGCTCTGCGTTTCACTAATGTGTCATACTGTGTAAGAAGCTCTAGCAGCTCTGCGTTTCACTAATGTGTCATACTGTGTAAGAAGCTCTAGGAGCTCTGCGTTTCACTAATGTGTCATACTGTGTAAGAAGCTCTAGCAGCTCTGCGTTTCACTAATGTGTCATACTGTGTAAGAAGCTCTAGGAGCTCTGCGTTTCACTAATGTGTCATACTGTGTAAGAAGCTCTAGCAGCTCTGGTTTCACTAATGTGTCATACTGTGTAAGAAGCTCTAGCAGCTCTGCGTTTCACTAATGTGTCATACTGTGTAAGAAGCTCTAGGAGCTCTGCGTTTCACTAATGTGTCATACTGTGTAAGAAGCTCTAGGAGCTCTGCGTTTCACTAATGTGTCATACTGTGTAAGAAGCTCTAGGAGCTCCGCGTTTCCCACGCTTCGGGCCAACTGCAGCGGCGTGACGCCCTCCTCGTTGGGCAGACCGACAGCTATCAGACCGCCAGGCTGGCACAGCAGCAGCTCTGACAGGCGACACAGACCCCAGCGCACTGCCAGGTGGAGGGGAGACTCCCTGGGAGTGTACTCTGGAGAGAGACAGAAAGATACAGGAGGGGTCTTAATATGCAGATATGTGAAACGTTTGATTCCTCTAATATTGCAGGATCATAAGAAAGGTGCTGCCAGGGAGAGCGAATCGAGATTAGCATTAGTATAGTATTACAAACTGGCTCTTGGTTGTGGCAAGATAAAAGGTAGCATTATGACTACGGAGTGTGTGTACTGTATCTACTGTATGTGTGTAAGACCAGCGGTGTGAGCCATATGGACGAGTGAGGACTGAGGAGAGTGAAAGGGTGGGGATGTTGAAAGATGCAAGATGCATCTGTATGCAACCTGAATAGTACTAGAAAACTTTCAGAGAGATTCAGCAATTCCCAAACTGTGGGTCGGGCCCACTGGTGAGGCTATTGCATGTGGGCTCCCAAAGATTTGACAAAACACTAATAACAATATAACATTGATATTTAAATATAGGCATAAAGTCATGCTATATTTTTTCTTTAAAACCTTGAAAAGTTCATTTTCATTGCGATACAGATACATCAAGTAGTACAGTCAATGTTGCTCCGCTTAGATTCGTTCAAGCTCTAGTCTCCATCAGGGTATCTGCAGTTTGCACTGGTTTTTAAAGAGCTTTCTTCTACATGGGTGTGGCGCTGCAGTCACATGCTCAGATAATGAGTGCAACGGATGTAATCCATTCCCATTTGCTACCGATAATCACCACAAGCTCTCAGGCATAATACATAATATAATAGAAGACAATAAGAAATTATAACAAAGAAAGAAGAAAGACAAAATTAATTTGATACCTGGTGGCAATCGATCCTGTGGTACTTGTAATGTAGCCAATGTAACTCTACCCACCATTGCCGTTTATTTAGACATTTACATCACACTACATTTCCACATTATGTGCGCCTAATGCTGATGACATGGATCTTCATATGTAGGCATTAAAGGGAAAGGCCTGGCTGCAAGATAAGATCTCCTTATATGGGCATGAAAGGGACACAGACAGACGTTTACAACAGATACTCTGGGGTCGATTTAGGACTTCTATGTTACTTACTTCTATATTACTAATCTAATTACAGTATTATGATCTGGGGGCGTGTAGTATGTCATATTGCAATTTTGGGCATGTTAAGAAGCGCTTTTGACACCCCGCGGAGTGCGCAAAACGGCCTTGAATTAGTCATGGGTGTGTTTAAGGCGTGTTTGAGACGTACCCAATCAACATGTCCGTACTATTCTCTTTACCAGTCAGCTGATGTCACATACGGAATGCGCACTTTGGGGGTCGTGGTATGACATTTCTTCAGGCTGGCACCATAGAAGACATGACATGCCTTTGTCACATTTGGGTTAATTATTCCTATTGCACTGCATGCTGTCACCTTTATGCCTCAAAAGAACAGACCCACCTTTCAGATCGGAATGGAATTGCGAGTAGATAGCAGCATATTGGCAAATTGCCAATCCATGCGTAATTAATTAATTCGATAACGATAGAACCATGTACCATACAGCGAATGAAAGCAAGATTCATAAGGAATATGGAGATTTTTACATTTAATAAAACGGTTGAGAAATGAGAGAACCATGAGTGTTTATAGGCTAATATCAACGTTTTTTTATGAAAGACCAAACGGGCTGTGAACTTGAAGAGCTCAATCACCATCCCGACACGGAAGAAATATAGCCTAGTGCATGCATGTATATGCACTGTTGCACTTGCACACAGTAGCCTACACACGCTCTTTATTTGTTTCTATTGAAAAACACCAGTAAAATAACGTTTATTATATTTTATTTCATTCAAGTCACGACGAAGGAATGAGTTGAATGCGTGCTGCGTAATGCTGTGGCCCCGATGGTATGGTCTTCGCTGAGTTCGCTCGTAGCATTTTATTGAAGAAGACTTGAATCGGGTGTGATACAGCATATGAAAGCACATTTCCCACGGATTATGGAGATGTTTTTATTTATTTTTAAGGTTGAGAAATGAAAGAATTATGGCCGTTTCTAATCTCAATTTTTTTTTTTTAAAGACGCAAAACTGCCATGTCTCATAGAAACAAGTAAATAGGTCTATAAAAATAAGCGCATATAACAGGGGTCTGTAACCTATTTTAAATGAAGTGCCATGTTTTTATTTTCTAAATAGTGAGTCTGCCATATCCAGATTAATTTGAATGACACCACATTAAAATAAAAAAACATATTTTGATTGTCCACAAATATAAAGTTCTTCCTTCTTTTTAAATATGTTCTTGCACATTGTTATAATGATCATTATATATCCCCCTGCAGTCAGAGTTCATAGTTTTAATGAATGAATGTGATGCATTGTGAGCTGGTATAGATCTGCTATTTTCAAAAGTAATCTTTTTATTTAATTTTTGGATTAGCTGTCCTTAGTTGGGCAAATGCATTCATCTGGGGATCCTTGACATGGGAATGTGCTGTGTGACGATCACTGGTTTAAACAACATTAGGAGAAAAGCCCAAATAACCACTTTAGAAACAAGAAAAGCAACCACACAAAGCAACTTTACAGAAAAATAAGCCGCTTATAATAAACAGACATGGCAACACTCTACCAGCCTTCCAGAGCCGCTCAAGTGTCAAATCAAACAGTGCTTTTTGCGTTTATGAGGTGGTCAGACCCACGTCTAATCGTTATGCGCTGAGTGTCTTTAGGTCAAGGGGCTTAATAGCAAATTGCGCAAAGCGAGAATAATTAACATATGGACACTCCCACAATGCTAAAATATTCAGGGACGCGGTATGCCAAATGTGTGTGCGTTCAACACGGGCCGAGTGCGTTCAACACGGGCCGATATGCCTTTCATAATACGAATGTGCGCAGAGCGAGGCCAATTTATGTATCACGACCTGGTAAACTGCACCTTCAAAATCGACCTGTCTGACTCAGACATATTGGTCGGATCGGCAGTGCGATGTAGGTGTGAGGGCCTCGAGCAGCCCGAATTCTAGATACCTCTAGTTTGTATTTGCAGCAAATCTTACATGGGAAAAATGAAAAGACAATTTAAAATACAATTCAGAGCACTATAGTTCTGTTGCAGTAACCGATCATAAATAATTATGGCTTTTCCTGTCACACTTTCTTTATCTTATATATTATATTATTATTTGCATTTATTGTGTATTATTATGTATTGTGTCTTGAGAGCTTGTGGTGATTATTATTATTCTGTAACTGAGAATTATTACACCTCGGGCACACATTATCTGAATTATTACACCTCTGGCACACATTATCTGAAAGTATGACATGAGATCATGAGGATCACTGCTCTTTGAAGTTTGAATGTCAGTGCAAATGTTGAAAGGTGGCTAATTAAAATAATCAAACTGGAAGTACACAAGTGTGCAGTATTCTTCCCTATGATTTTGTTTCCCCCCAGCGCCAGCACCTCATAATGTGGTGTGCCGTGTGCGTTTACATTCTCTCTTATTGAAGTCATTCTAAATATGACCCAACGTGCAAGTGAACTTGAACGTGAACTCTGCGACCTTGGACCTGTGCTATTGGAGAAAGAAACAATAGCACAGGTCCTAACCAACTTTTCTACCAATTGGATAAAAAACTGTCACTGTAACTGTGTTATTGCTGTGACCATTGGTTATCATCATCATCATCATCATCAGTCAATGTCTGTCTGAATGTGTGTCAGAAACACCGCCATATCTCCTCACCGTCTGCACCAATCACTCCCACTTTTCACACAGGCATTGACCATAATAATATGGAGGTCTTAACGAAAAAATTAATTATGAATGAAAATTAATAATGAATTTATTAGGGAATAAAAAATGCGAAAACGTGGGGTGGGGGGGGGGGGGGGGGCAATAAAAAAACGGGTAAGGGCTAGTTTATTTAAACAACCATATAAACAAATAAACAGGGGTGATTACAATACACCTGTTCTACCGGGAACAGGAGGACAGCAGGACAGCAGAGCCCAGAGCCAGAGAGAGATCATGTTTAGAGAGCACTCCTCGCTGCTGATGCAAAAAGAGCAGAATAGGCAGACGTGGCACTATAGCCATCACAGAAGCAAGAAGACAGAGGACGAGGGATGTTGAAAGCAGATGGGATAACACAGCGAATCCTGTCTGTCGAAAACCTCGATAATTAACCTCATTACCACAGACCAATCAGTGCCAATGTCTCTCCTCGCGTCCTCATTTTGTCAATCTCCCCTGGCATGGCACTGAATACCTCTGCTCCACTGACCCACTTAAAACGTAACAATGGCCTTTCAACAAACCACAGACACGCTCTTACAGTACGTCTTCTCCTGTCGCTCACAGTGGCCCAGCTTCCCTCTATCCAAGTTCGGGAAATGTCACAAGCTGATTCACGTCATAAACAAGTGCACTGTAGACTGTATATAAGTGTCGTACTGCAGTGGTTCCCAAACCTTTTCATGTCAAGGACCCCCAAATTGACACTAATCAGCCCGCAGACCCCCATTTGAAGAGATATGCCAGGGACCAGAAGATTTTTACGGTTCTAGCAGTGATTCAATTAAATTTCAAGGACCCTCAGTTTGATATGCATTAGGCTACGCACCCCCATTTAATGGCATTTCTATCTCTGGGACCCCCAATTTAACTCTGAGAGTGTACAAATGGAAATCTAAGCAAGTTAATCTAAGCCCCAAATAGCCAAAACCCAATTTATAAAAACCCTACCAACGTTTCAAAACATGACTATTTTATGTACCACTGCTAGTGGTTCAAACTGGCTCTTCGGTCATATCAGCGCTGCAAGTGAGCTTAAACTCTTCAATCAACACTTGTCAGTATAATCCCAAGAAATGTCACTGATAAAACAGATCGACGCTGGGCAGACGGAGTGCAGCAGTAAAGTACAGTCAGGCACATTGGTGATGTCACAGGCAATGTTATCCAGACAACCATACGGAGCCGCTGCGGCCAAACAGACTGCCATAACTGTATTATCACAAAATCTGATTTGTTATTTACGTTAGTGGCCTACACACCCACTCAACGCATGCACACACACACACACACACACACACACACACACACGTGCGTGCGCACATGCACGCTCGCTCACACACACACACACACACAGTGGTATTGCATGAACATATTGACCAGCGCAATGAGCACATAAACCCTACTTGCACGCGCACACACACACACACACACACACACACACACACACACACACACACACACACACACACACACACACACACACACTTAACCTGGGGCTTCTTCCAGATGGGGAAGCTCTATTAACCACATTACATGCTGCTTAAATAGCTTTGATGAAGTTAACAGAAGCACACCATGTGACCGTGGTCACTTCCGTTCTCAACCCAGTGAGAGCGTGTATAATGGGAGTGATGGAGGACAACATGTGGAAAGGAAAGGAGGAAAAACAGGAGGAGCAAGTTGAAAAGTTCACCTTCCTTGCTGACAATGACAAGTAAGCCTTTGAAACTCATCTGTTCCCATGGTTTTGTATATTGACAGTGCATGTTTACTACTATTTGTCTTCAGAATAGAACTGGCAAGAATTACCTGTTAGCGTTTTCCCACTGATGGCTATCAGCACCAACACACGAAAACACATCCAGAATAGGTTAATTATGTTCAACCTGGCATCCTTATCTTTATATGGGAAATTGTCCAAAATGTCCCCCCCCATGAGGTGCTCTCAGCGTGTCATGATGCGACAAGTTGTGGCTTACAGATAAGCCAGCCATTTTCACTATTTGTTGTACGATGAAGTACAGGCCGGGCTCAGGTCATTCATAACAACTGTCCCTACCCTCTCCACTGGTGCTGCCCAGGACATTCCAGTTGTGAGGGATATCCAGGTTGGCCATGGCCAGGGCCACGCAGCGATCCATAGCCCAGCGAGAGCTCTCCTGGCCCAGGTTGAAGAGGCATCTCAGCTCCTTGTGATCTGTGGAGCTCAGCCGGTGACCGTGGGTCACCAGGTGCTCTGCCAGGTCCTTAAAACAAAACAGTCACGTCACCAATAATTAGTCCTAATCTAATATACTGTATAGCGTTTGTGTGTCTGTAATGTATCCTGATGTGTTCCTGATCAACTGCAGGCAACATTCTGGAACAAACCATTTGATTGGGGATCATGGCATGTCAAATTGGCATGTCACTCGGTGGCGTGCTATGAGCTTGTAGATCTGATATTTTTCAATAGCTAAATTATAACATAATGTTTAAAACACCAAAAGGAGTTCCCGCCCAAAATGGGTTAAGGTTAGGGTACGGTATGTGAATTGTGAATGTACAGGTACGTCAACACATAATTTATACCCTAGGTGGGGTTGGCGAAAGGGCCTTTCTGTGTGACGTTTGCATGTTCTCCCTGTGTCCCCTAGTGTAGGTACCCTCACAAAAAAACATCTCTAAACTGCCTCCCCCTGGCCAGCCGGGGCGGCTGATGGAGGGGAAAGGAACTGGTTGGAATAACCAACATGTTCCTTCCACGCGCTACTTCCAAACAGGGAAACTCCCCCCAGGTGAAAAGAAGCGGCTTGGACTACTCATGCATAGAAGGAAGTATGAGGTCAGTCTGTTTCTCTCCCTGGGTTGGCAGAAGGAGTGTAGTAGAGCCCGGGATTACATTAAATAATTGACACTGGGTGACAAAATGGCTTACAAAATCATGGGATAAAGATTTAGAAAAGAAAAGTTAAGTTATTTCCACTACTTATTTTTAAACATTTGAAAATGTATGAATGTTTTTCAACATGGCGAAAAATAATTGCTATAACTGGAATAATTGTGATTTGGCGATTATGTAATAATTGCGACAGGCCTACATGGGTGCGCGTTTCTGATGCTCCTACCTGCGCGTCGTCTTGGATGTACTCCAAGGTAGACCCTCCCACCCAGGTAAGGGCCGTAGCTTCAGAGCACAGGTAAGCCTGGACAGACACCACCTCGGCCAGGTTGTGTCCTACAGAGCAGGCAGAAAATGAAATCATCACACGACCACACCAAAAGCAAACACACTTGTTTCCTCTTGTTGGCACGTCGTTGACATATCGATGACAGAGACAACCCTATAATAGCTAAAAATCTAAAATGACACAGATGCAGCTGACTGACACGACGGACAGATTCCCGGAAACGCTCTCCTCCGCGTCAGTCAGCCGCGGAGGTGGAGCTTCTTTTCCATCCACCTGCTGTCTAAAAAGCCGGGGTTGACGTTGGGCGTGTGTGTGTGCGTGTGTGTGTGTGTGTGTGTGTGTGTGGGTGCGTGTGCGCGTATGTGTCTTAGTGTGTGGTTTCAGACACGCGTTATTATGTATCCCACCAACATTCTAGGAAAGTCCTGCTGTGATTGGCCAGTAGTCGTTGTGATTGACAGTTCTCGTTTTTACGACCAGTCATTACTCCTACAACTACAACCTATATCAAACCTCCCACGGGGCAGCACACCTAAACTTAACCTTAATCCATGTCTAACCAATGACTAGTCTAAACTAAGTATGCACCCCCCTAAACCTAACCCGAACGGCCTAACCTCAGTAAAACTATGCCTTCCCGGGAGCCAATCAGACACATGGTGAGGCGGGTCTACCCTAGAACGTTGGTGGGATTCATAATCACACTTTAGACACGGCCACCTACCGGGGACCATGAAGCAGAGCATGACATCGCTCTGAGCTCTTATGATGTGGAGAAGCGTGGAGCCCTCCAGAACGACGAAGACCTCCGTGTCCTCGGACACCGACTCCACGCCCTCCAGCAACGCAAATACTTTCGCCTGTCCCTGGGAAGATGGGCAAATGAAGGTGAGAGAGAAAGGTGTAAGTCAGTGGTTCGGTCCCCACACACTTTTTTACAACTTTGTAAAACCTCCAAAAGAAAGTTAAAAACTGGTCAGACGTTAGCCAAATTATCAAATAATAGATGAGAACGAAGCAAAATGTGGGAAAATAGTCAACTACAAGCTCACAACGCCTCACGGAGGCACTGTGAGTGAGCTTGTATCTGCTATTTTGACAATGTTTAGCTGTGGAACCGAGTAGCTGTGTAACTCCTAGAATTTCAAGTGCTTGTTAGGGTGGAGGGTACCCAGTTCAAATATGATTCTTTTTGGGGGTTGCCGTCTGAAAAGATTCAGAACCACTGATATAAGTATGCTATACAGTGTTGAAAGGCGAGTCAGAGAGCCATGGTTCTGAAGGAGTTGCACAGTACTGCATTCAGCTGGAGAACAGAAATAACACTTCCCCTTCAAATCAATAAAACCAGGAATGTCTTGGTGCCTGCAACCATGCTGCCCTGATCCCAGCAGTCCAGACAGAACACTTTTAGACCACTGCTCTAAGAGAAATGAGACAGGATGATAAGCCTTGTCGTGAAGGTAAGAACATGTTCTGCCATCTCTGATTCAATCACAAAACCTCATTTGTGCACACGCACACGTGCACACACACACACACACACACACACACACACACACACACACACACACACACACACACACACACACACACACACAAGCCCTTTGTCTAGCGTATCAATAGCAGAAGCACTTCACATTAAAATAACTGCATACTCAACCAACAAAATTAACCTTTGACCTTGTGTGTACACACACAGTCACTGATTATGATATTGTATTTGATAATATTTGCTTCCATCTTTTAGATCCTCTCAAACTCAAACTTACAAAGAGGTACTTGACCACAATTCTACGCTTATTTGACTACAGCTTAGTCACACGGACCACAGGTCTATTCAAATGCACCACCTGACAGGAGACATCAAATAATCGTTGGATAATAAAAGTTATTTTCTTTCCTCCGCCCCTGTGTGAGTTCAAAACCGCACAAAATGAAAACACTGTTGCGATTACAGCAGTTATTGATTGACTAGTCATACAAAAGTAAAGCTTGCTGGGAAACTGATTGATTACATTATTTTGTTCCTTAGAGAATATGATCTAATGCGCAACAAACGTAGATGTGTAATTCAACTTAGAATAATTAAAGTCAAACAAGTGCCTATTTGAGTACAACATAAAAAAAAATCTGTCAGTCTTGATGATGTTGAACTGATGAACCCAAGCCAGGTATAAATAATGCCTGGCTAAAATGACCTTGGATTCAGACCCGAGCACAGAATTTGGACGCAAATTCTACGGTTAATTCAAGACTACATTTCAGGGAGACACGGCTAATGTTTGAGGTTACATAGTTGGATTTCATGGTCCCACATGACTTAGCCATATGATGGTGGATAAATTCAGCAACACTTACATACAGAGGCACTTTCTTTCTGCTCAGCTCCATCTGCAAACCAAAAAAACAACAACAGAAAACTTTCATGGAGAATTCAAGGAACTCACTGGTGTCAAAATTATTTCTCCTACTTCCTTGGCTATTTGTGTGTGTGTGTGTGTGTGTGTGTGTGTGTGTGTGTGTGTGTGTGTGTGTGTGTGTGTGTGTGTGTGTGTGTGTGTGTGTGTGTGTGTGTGTGTGTGTGTGTGTGTGTGTGCCCTCCTTTGATCCCAACAGGATTATCAGTGATAATTAAAGTCTGATGAAACAACTGAATCCTTTGATCCCAGTATGTCCATAATTACTTTAATGATGGCAGCTCCATTTTCTATCGCCACAACTCTGTAGAAGCACACAAACACACCTCAATTATGAGATGGGGATCATCATCTGTTCATGACTGAGAGATTTATGTCTTGCCTTTATATGGCCTAGGCATGGGCCTATTATAATGTGTCCCACTTCCACAGTGAATGGTAGTCAGTGCGTGTATGTGGCTTATCATGGGAAATGTATTTGCCCAGACAGCTGTACTGGCCTGCTTCTTATCAGTGACCACTTCCTAAACAGGACAAAGCATATCAACATTCAACATGTGTCTTCATAACCATAACAACCATTTCTCAGAGAGAGAGAGAGAGAGAGAGAGAGAGAGAGAGATAATAATCATATACCGGTAATTAACTTTGGTTAAGAGATATATTGTAAGAACGAGGTGTGTGAGGTGAGGAGAGAGGTAATAGTCTACTTGCCAGCCCATAGAGCCCCATTGTGAACCCGGACATGTTGAGTACACCAAGGTTTTATGTTAGAAATGTTGAGTATGTAGAAACTGCCGAATGCTAACTTGCATATGTTGAGAATTTTTCATAATTGGCATAATATGTGACCATACCAACCTATAGAAGGCAACAAATACAAAATGTCATCATGCTTTATGTAGCATGTGATGTATCAAACTAGGGGGTTTTCATGATGCTGAAACCATTCCAAGCTTTAGTTTTGCAACAAAAAAAAAAACTCATTGAGCTCTAAACAGCCATAGCCACTTGCCCAAATGTGCTGGGTCTTAGTGTTTTTGTGCAAAACTAATGCTTGGAATGGATTCTTTGGTGTACTCAATATGCCTGCCTGGGTTCACATTCTGGCAAGTGGACTAATAGGCTACACATGTCATAATCATGTAAATTATTATAATCATTAAAGTAGGCCTATAATAATTTAATAATAATATAATAATTTGACTGAGAGACTGCCATTGGATTCTTTTTGTTTTTTCATGTCATATGAAAGCAGGGAATCAGGCTTCAAATTGACATATTGGTTGTTCAGTTTGACCCACCAGTTTTGGAGATCATATTGCTTATAGAGTAATGTCTTGCAGAAAACAGCGAGTTGAGAAAACAGGCTTGAAAGGTTCACTTCTGTGGTCTCTAACATTACACCTAGCTACATGTACATGTACATGTCGATTTCAGCTCTGACACGATGGCAGTCTCTCACTCTCTCAGTCAAATCTGGTCACTATTGTTAATCCACCCTGGCTCTTCAACAATGGGTCTCACGGTCTACTTTCTAGCCATATTCTGAATGTTCTCTAAAGTAAAATACCAACAACAACATGCCTGTCGGGAATTACAAATTTCAAGTGTAGAATAGTTGTTCTTCTCGACTTTACCTACCTCGAAAATGTCTAGCCGTCAGTTGGTGGTACAGGACACAGGATCTGGCATAACAAAACACTAATTTACAACTAAAACACAGCTGTGCCCGTTTATTAACTAATTCGTTACGATCGACAGCGAATCCAGAATTGAAAAGAAAAAACGTCAAACAAACTCCTGATCTGTTCTCTTATGTTCTCAGCTTCTGCCTGGAGAGTGCATGAGGTACACTTTACTTACTGAGTAAGCATCCTTCCTTTCGTCTTTGGTGGAGGAGGTGTGTCAAATGAGTTCTGTTTTACCCTTTTGGATTGTGGAAGTAAAAGTACCGGCAGCGTCTAGTGAGCTAATCTAGTGAGCTAATTTAAGACTTCCGGTGGACGATCTCTTCAAAATAAGAGTACCCTCTAGAGTATTGAAAAAAAGTTTAATTTGCACATTAAAACTACAAATTAAGCATTTAAATGATGCTATATGATGCTATAAGACACACATTATGTTTCTGTGTAAGAATAAGTAATTAAATCCTTATAATAATAATAATAAAGTTATCTAAATGGATAAATGCTATTCACTGGAGTGCATGGACTTTATAAAGTGGACACTGGACAAAAGACGGCTCCGCAAGGCAACTATCTGGACATACCCACGCGTTCGGGGAGATGTCCTATACCACACCCCACTCTCCGCTAAGCGGGAGAGGTGTAAAATTCACAGTAGCAGACCTTCTACTGGGGTCAAGGCTGACAAAAAGTACCGTTTCCGGACCCAGAATGGACACTGGACAAAAGACGGCTCCGCGAGGCAACTGTCTGGACATACCCACGCGTTCGGGGAGATGTCCTGTACCACACCCCACTCTCCGCTAAGCGGGAGAGGTGTAAAATTCACAGCAGCAGACCTTCTACTGTGGTCAACGCTGAAAAAAGTACCGTTTCCGGACCCAGAATGGACACTGGACAAAGAGGCCTCCGCGAGGCAACTATCTGGACATACCCACACGTTCGGGGAGATGTCCTCTACCACACCACACTCTCCGCTAAGCGGGAGAGGTGTAAAATTCACAGCAGCAGACCTTCTACTGGGGTCAATGCTGACAAAAGGTACCGTTTCCGGACCCAGAATGGACACTGGACAAAGAGGCCTCCGCGAGGCAACTATCTGGACATACCCACACGTTCGGGGAGATGTCCTCTACCACACCACACTCTCCGCTAAGCGGGAGAGGTGTAAAATTCACAGCAGCAGACCTTCTACTGGGGTCAAGGCTGACAAAAAGTACCGTTTCCGGACCCAGAATGGACACTGGACAAAAGACGGCTCCGCGAGGCAACTATCTGGACATACCCACGCGTTCGGGGAGATGTCCTGTACCACACCCCACTCTCCGCTAAGCGGGAGAGGTGTAAAATTCACAGCAGCAGACCTTCTACTGGGGTCAATGCTGACAAAAAGTACCGTTTCCGGACCCAGAATGGACACTGGACAAAGAGGCCTCCGCGAGGCAACTATCTGGACATACCCACACGTTCGGGGAGATGTCCTCTACCACACCACACTCTCCGCTAAGCGGGAGAGGTGTAAAATTCACAGCAGCAGACCTTCTACTGGGGTCAAGGCTGACAAAAAGTACCGTTTCCGGACCCATAATGGACACTGGACAAAAGACGGCTCCGCGAGGCAACTATCTGGACATACCCACGTGTTCGGGGAGATGTCCTCTACCACACCCCACTCTCCGCTAAGCGAGAGAGGTGTAAAATTCACAGCAGCAGACCTTCTACTGGGGTCAACGCTCAAAAAAGTGCTGTGCCTTGGGGCATTGACATGAAATCACTTTCTCTACGCAAGCTAAGTCAGGTCAAGGAGTTACCTCTAGCTTTGGAATGGGTGTCACTTGTGTGCGTTGATTGCATCTGTCTGTGCATTTATGCATTTGTTTGTCCTGACGAAACTTGATTATTTCTCGACTGTTTATTTTCTCGTATGACACGACATAGAAACTACTTGTGACTACTGTCTTTGTGTGCTGTCGAGCGGATGTTCTTTGCATCAGCTCAAAGGTATAGCCTGCTGTGTCATTCGATTCATTTGTCCAGATATGCCATTTATGATCTTTAAGGATGTACAATGACGCATATGGTGGCCTGTCGAAAAATACACACATACTGGTCAAAGCATACTCATTTTGGTGGTACAGACAGGATAAATTGAACGTTTTTGGAATTTTTGTGCCAGCTCTTAACAGGAGAAGTAAGGTCTGTGGGCTGTTAATTACTTCATATGTTGATAAGCTCTTTTCCTGCTGACATGTTTCACATTGTTCAGATTGAGCAGGTAATATTTGTGCAATAGTGTCTAAGATGCCTTTTTGTGACACGTCAAGTGGCTGCACTATGAATTGTGACATGTTCTTTGTAGATGGTAAGGCCTTGTCACCACATTGAGTACAACTATACAGACTAAGACTTTTCAGGCAAAGCAGGTCATCTCCAAGGAAAGGAGACCGAAGTGTGTATTCTACAAATCTATTTAATATGGTGCATACTTCTGTCCTAGAACATTTCTGAGACACTAATGACACTGATGTGTTGGCTAGATTGAATTTCTCAAGTTTCCGTCTAAATGTTGAGTCCTGCGCTGCTGCTTCTTCAAGCCGTGTGTGACATTTTTTGATAGCAGATGTCTGTTGTAGAAATGTTAGAATTGGTAATGGTATAGCTTCACACATATTGTCATTTAGACTTTCATTGCATAAAACCACATCATCATCATCTTCTTCCAAATTGTCCTCCGTTATTGTTCTGTTAATTGCTTTCAACTGTCCAGGCACAGAATGTACAGATGTCTGTATGTTTTGCTTGAACAACTGTGTGGACACCACACATACTCAACCAAACTACTAGTTTGTGTATAAAATCTAATGGGTCATTGTGCATTCCTAAGGCCAAGTAAGATGCTATTCACTAGTTGTTGAGTGACACCACAGATTGTTTTGCAATCAAATGTGTGACCTGGATTTTGAAAAAACGAATGAGAGCTGCTAAATTCCCCGGCATAGATGACAACTGAACCATCGAAGTAGGTGTCAATGGTTTCAATTTATCTTGTACTACTTGTAGATGCAGTATACCCACGCGTTCGGGGAGATGTCCTGTACCACACCCCACTCTCCACTAAGTGGAAGAGATGTAAAATTCACGGCAGCAGACCTTCTACTGAGGTCAACGCTCAAAAAAGTGCTGTGCCTTGGGGCATTGACAATTATTTAATTAACGAATTAAATAACCTTATTTTATTCTGAAGGCAACCGGATGTCTTAAATTAGCTAGCTCTCAGACAGGAAGTTCTAAATTAGCTCATAAGACGGAGCCAAATATCTGTCTGAGAGTGGAGCCTGCCTGGCAAATGACATGGGGGGTCCTTTTTGTGGGCTTGGCCGAAAGTGGGTGTAGTGGCTGAGATTGTAAGATTAATTGGTTATGATTAATCAGCAATATGATATTCCAAAATCATATTAAAATGAATCGGGAATATTCAATGCTTTTCAGCGCATCATTAAAAACGTCACTTCTGTCGGACGTGAGTTGTTGAACGGCTTGTGAATAAATGAGATGCAATAGATTTCCCCTTTCATAAGCAACTTTCAGATATACAGTAATATCATGAATCAAAGAAACTGCTTCAACGAAGATTGATTGTATTATCAAAAGGGGTGTTTATTATATCAATTACTGGTTACAAATGATATGAAAACCACATAGCAAATGAGCGAGCACGTCATGAGATTGTTTCCATTTGGGCATGAGCCACAGAGAAACAATTAAATGCGTATTGTTTTATTGCGTTTAGTCAGGCAGGTATACGCGATTCGCTGTTGATATAGCCTACACAGTATATGTGTCAGGCAGTAATCAAGGGCGAATGCGTTCTCTGGTCCCGTCTGATCGAACGTAATACACAACTGAAATAGGTTCGCTTTTAAAACACGTTGCATGAAATAAAGAAATTAAACACAGCAAGAAAGAGAGGAGGAGGAGAGTATACGCCTCGCAAAGAGAGAGAGAGAGAGAGAGAGAGAGAGAGTTTTAGGCTTCAGTGGTCGGTGTGTCTAAAGGTCTCAGTCGTATCATAATCTAATAAAACATTTAAGATCTCTATTAAACCAATGTCGTTTTGAGGCTGGATGTTTTAACAAACAGTCTCCGACCCACCTGGTAGTAGAATGCCTTCACCGGTGGATTCCTTAAGCGTTTCTGTGCAGGAAAAGTTCATTCACTTGCTGGTGATGCTGCGCGCGAGGCTAACTTTTACTCTTAGTTAAAGTATAACAAGTCAGTGTCTCAGAGTAAAACTCGCATTAAACTGGTATATTAACAAAGGACTGCTCTTAACGTCCTGATCGCCGTTAGACTAGGCGGTTGTCCTCAGCTGCGCGTAGGCCCGCCCGTGGTTGATGTTGCTATCTGCTCCGCAGAGCCATCGCCGTAAAAGAGCGCATAGGCGGCGGTCCTGTTTGGGCCGTGGTTCATGCGCGTGGGCCTGACAGGATTGATGCGACCTGCTTCACAGAGCTATCGCTGAAACAGAGCGTGGAGTCTTGATTAGACCCACATTATATTAAAAAGAGAGGACTACACACATCATGGGAGGCGTTATTCTTTGTTCTTCCAAAAACTGGTTTAAACCAGCTCTTAAAATGCTAACTTCGCGAAACCGTTAACAATTAATAATTGACAGTTTTACGACACACCGGAATCTTCTTGTGTCATTATTCATTCCTATCTCGGTCGACCATCTAGTCACCCTCACCCTCTCACACTCCTCTGAGTGTGAACACAGATGCGCACACACACACACACACACACACACACACACACACACACATCAGAAATGCAGCCGCATTTCCCCCGTCAAAAATCTGTGGTTATAAGATGAAATAGGACAGCAAGAAATCAACCATACGCATATTACACTTTTCATCAGATGTGCGTATCTGCTGAATAACACATTTATCAGTGGTGTGTGATGTGTATAAAAAGTCCAAACTCGGCGTGCGTGCGCAGTCGCATGTGCCATCTTCATTTGGGGGTCAGTTTTCGGTCACGAAAGTAAACCTTGTGGTCACACTAGATAGCGTGACAATTGTAAATAATCGACCCTCCTTGGTCAGGTCTGGATTTTGTCATAAAGCTGCACTCAGCAAGTGGTCCAAACAAGGGGTCATCTTGAGGGCTATGTTTTCCTGTCATTGTCTTTACAAATTGCACAATTGTCAAATAACCCCCCCCCCTCCTCACGCTACATGGGCGTTACCAAAAGGTGGGCGTGGCCATGGCCGCCAGAAGTCTGTCAGATTTTGACAGCTTCAAATTAGTGTTAAACATAATATAACCCAATTGACTCCAGTCCTCTCTGTTTAATATATCTATAATGAAACTATATAAACTATGCATATACCATGAAGTGCTATGACTACTAGCTCTGGTCCATAGCTCTAATGCGTTTCATTTAGAGCTATGTTACTCTAAACTTCCCCGCTCGCATGAATGCAGACCAGCCTCTACTCTTTGGCGTAAATAAAAAGAACGTTTTTGCTACACATAAAAACAAAGGCGAGTTGTGTCATTAGAAAGCCTACTTTGGTAATTGGTTCTAGTTCTAGTGAACAGAAATAATAAATAAATAGACTTGGTAACCTAACTGTAGGGAGTGCAAACACATTAAAGAACCTGGGGGTTATCATCTATGAAAAGGCAACACAATGAGCAGAAAATAAAAATGAACCATGTAAATACAACAAATTGAGCAGAGCACTGCAGGGAGTTGAACCCCATTCCGGTAAACCAGAAGTACCACAACCAGTGCCTTGGTTTTTGTTTTGTTTTACGAGGTCCATTCGTTGAAATGTAAATTTTGCATTGCAACGGTAAAGTAATTTCACAATTGACATTGTAGGGAATAATTAATAACGGTATGGCACCAGGCCAAAGCCATGGGGATAGAGTATGTTTTGCACTCTGAGTGAGTGTGTGTGTGTGTGTGTGTGTGTCCGTCAGTTTGTTAACAGCTAATCTCCAGCACCATTAACCCGGTCGATGCCAAATTTTGCACACACACTCCCTGGATGCCAACGATGAACCTCTGTCCCAAATTTTCCAGAACGGCCTGTATAGCACCACACATTTTTGTATGCCCTCCGAGACTATGGACTATAGCCTTTCGCTTTTCCGCGATTTAACCTTTTTTCAAATCGTCAACAATGATGAAGAATCGCGCACTATAGCATGCCACTTAATGACCTTGGGGTCATCAAGGTCATTGATATTGATCAATAACCTTGAGCAGTATAAATGACCTTCAATAAGACTAGTAAATGACCTTGACCAGTATAAATGACCTTGACAAGTACAAATGACCTTGACCAGTATAAATGACCGTGACCAGTATATGACTGACCAGTATAAATTACCTTCATGAGACTAGTAAATGACCTTGACCAGTATAAATGACCTTTAGAAGACTAGTAAATTATCTTCACCAGTATAAATGACCTTTAGAAGACTAGTAAATGATCTTCACCAGTATAAATGACCTTGACCAGTATGCGGTCCGTGACCATGGACTATAGCCTTTTGCTTTTCCTTGATTTTCACCTTTAAAAAATCCTCAACAATGATGAAGAATCGCACACTATAGCGTGCCGCTCAATGACCTGAGACCATGGACCAATGAATGAAATACAACACATTGAGCAGGGCACTGCAGGGAGTAGAACCCCGTTCCGGTAAACCAGAAGTCCGACACCAGTGCCTTAGTTTTTGTGTTGTTGTTCATTTAAAGGTCCAGGTGTGCATACGCATGTGCCCCTGTGTGTGTAGGTGCATGTGTGCATGTGTGTGCACGCTTCAATGACCACTGTTGGACCCAATGGCGATCAAGGACCTCAGGGAGCCACCCATAATTCACAACGGTCACAGCGAACTCTGTTGCATCACAACTGGTGGCCAACAGTCGTAACCAACACCGCCACGACCCACAGGAGAATACCATCGCACAGTGGTATCAGACCAACCACAATCAGCCAGCCCTCAAACCAAACCCTTCGACCTAGAAGAACTCAAAACTGCAATGGGAAAGTTGAAACCCGGAAAAGCAGCAGGGATTGATGACATACTGGCAGAAATTATACAGCACCTGGAACCTAACGCAAAGACCTGGCTCGTGGGGATGCTGAACACATGCATGGCACAGAAAACCATCCCTTCTGTCTGGAGAAAAGCCAAAGTGGTTGCAATCCCCAAACCTGGCAAAGACCCATCATCCTCAAAGAGCTACCGACCCATTTCCCTCCTCTGCATCACCTACAAGAGAGGCTGCTACTCCAACGCCTCATACCACTCATAGACACCAAGCTGACTAAAGACCAAGCTGGTTTCCGTCCCGTCCTGTGCTGGACAGAGCTCAACCTCACCCAACACATTGAGGATGGGTTTGAGGGAAAACAAATAACTGGAGCAGCAACTGGAGGGCGAAGCAAGCACGCAGGCAGCTTGTGCCTGCCTGCGTGCCTGCCTGCCTTCCTCATGTGGAAGCTGCATAGTTGAGTTTGTGTGTGTGTTTCTTTTTCTGTCTTTCTTTCTTAGGACGAAGATCAAGGTAGACGCCGTTGGAAGGCTCAACACAAGCCGATGCCCCTAGAGATCTATCCCAAAGCTTCCCTCAGGGAGTCCAGCAAGCCAGCTAGCCAGCAAGCCCGCCCAGTCAGCCAACGCAGCCAGCCAGCTCCGCCAGTCAGCCAGTGTAGAAAGTCAGGCTGCCAAGCCAGCGCACATCAGCCCTTGCAGTCAACCATTGTAGCCATACCAGCCTTGCTCAGTCAGCTCAGCCAGGCCTCTCTCGAGGCCTGGCTCTCTGTCTGCCTGGCCCGGTCTGCCCCGCCCTGCCTTGCAGCAACAGAACCAGCCTTGCTGGCAAGCCAGCCAGCTCAGAATACGAGCTCAGCAAGCCAGCGCAGCTGGCAAGCACGCAGTTAGTCTAAACCAGTTTCAGACTGGCAGGCCAAGGCAGACAGACAGGAAGACCGAGGCGCCTAGGCAGGCAGACAGGCCAGGAAGGCAACAAAGTGCAGGCAGGGGGACTGTCCGGCCTAAGGCTGCGCTGCAAGGGTTGGAGCCTGGCCAGCTCCTGCTGGTCTAGACTGAGTGGCTGTGGCTGCACAGTAAGGCTGCGGTAACCTAGTCTGGGCTTGCTGCTGCACTGGCTTGCTCAGCTCGCATTCTGAGCTGGCTGGCTTTCCAGAAAGGCTGGTTCTGTTGCTGCAAGGCAGGGCAGGGCAGACCGGGCCAGGCAGACAGAGAGCCAGGCCTCAAGAGAGGCATGGCTGAGCTGACTGAGCAAGGCTGGTATGGCTGCAATGGCTGACTGCAAGGGCTGATATGCTCTGGCTTGGCAGCCTGACTTTCTACACTGGCTGACTGGCGGAGCTGACTGGCTGCGTTGGCTGACTGGGCAGGCTTGCTGGCTAGCTGGCTTGCTGTGCTCCCTGAGGGAAGCTTTGGGATGGATCTCTAGGGGCATCGGCTAGTGTTGAGCCTTCCTATGGCGTCTACCTTGATCTCCGTCCTAAGAAAGAAAGACAGAAAAAGAAAGACACACAAACCCAACTATGCAGCTTCCACCTGAGGAACCGAGACGCGAGAAAAGAACTGAGCGTCACTTGGGATGGTCACAAACTCTCCAACCATACCCACCCCATGTATCTTGGAGTTACACTGGACAGGACACTCTTCTTCAAAAAAACACCTGGAGAACACAAAAGCCACGGTCAACACCCACAATAACATCCTGTGAAAACTAGTGAACTCCCAAGTGGGGCGCAGACCCACAAACAATCTGTGCAACTGCCATGGCCCTGTCTTTCTCTACAGCAGAGTATTCCTGCTCAAGCTGGAGCCGATCACGTCACACCAAATTGGTCGACACAGCCCTAAATGACACCTGTCGCATCATCACGGGATGGGTCAAGAAAACACCTGTCCCGTCCGTGCCTTTATGCGCTAGCCGGCACCTCCCCCCGCACATCAGACGACTGTGTAACGCTCAAGATGAATGGAAAACACAGGAGATGGACAGTGAAGTCTGGAATGAAATGATAGAGAACACCTCACACACACAGTTTCCTTTCGTGGCTGTTTACATTCGAGGGTCGCCGGTCCTCTCAAACGGAACAGTTTAACGTCATGCCCAGGACGAAAAGATATAGAGAACACCATAATGACAAATGACAAATAACAGCAGGAAGGCATGGGCCACAATCCACCGTCTTGGCAAAGACCACACCACCCATAATTCACAACGGTCACAGCAAATTCTGTTGCATCACAACTAGTGTAGGTATTGGATGGAGAACCCGGAAAAGCAGCAGGGATTGATGACCTACTAGCAGAAATGATACAGCACCTGGGACCTAACGGAAAGACCTGGCTTGTGGGGATGCTGAACACATGCATAGCACAGAAAACCATCCCTTCTGTCTGGAAAAAGGCCAAAGTGGTTGCAATCCCTAAACATGGCAAAGACCCATTATCCCCAAAGAGCTACCGACCCATTTCCCTCCTCTGCATCACCTACAAGCCTATCCCGTCACACCAAATTGGTCGACACAGCCCTAAATGACACCTGTGGCATCATCATAGGATGCATCAAGACAACACCTGACCCTGTCCCAACACCTGTTTACATTCGAGGGTCGCCGGTCCTCTCGAACGGAACAGTTTAACGTCATGCCCAGGACGAAAAGATATAGAGAACACCAACATGACAAATAACAGCAGGAAGGCATGGGCCACAATCCACCGTCTTGGCAAAGACCACACCACCCATAATTCACAACGGTCACAGCAAACTCTATTGCATCACAACTGGTGTAGTTATTGGATGGAGCCCGCACACCACCAAAAAAAAGAAAAACAACATACTATAGTATGCCCTCCGTGACCATGGACTTTAGCCTTTCGCTTTTCTGCAATTTAACCTTTTTTCAAATCCTCAACAATGATGAAGAATCGCGCACTATAGCGTGCCACTTAATGACCTTGACCAATATCAATGACCTTGAGCAGTATAAATTACCTTCAATAAGACTAGTAAATGACCTTGACCAGTATAAATGACCTTGACAAGTACAAATGACCTTGACCAGTATAAATGACCTTCACCAGTAGAAATGACCGTGACCAGTATATGACTGTGACCAGTATAAATTACCTTCATGAGACTAGTAATTGACCTTGACCAGTATAAATGACCTTTAGAAGACTAGTAAATGATCTTCACCAGTATAAATGACCTTTAGAAGACTAGTAAATGATCTTCACCAGTATAAATGACCTTGACCAGTATGCGGTCCGTGACCATGGACTATAGCCTTTTGCTTTTCCTTGATTTTCACCTTTAAAAAATCCTCAACAATGATGAAGAATCGCACACTATAGCGCGCCGCTCAATGACCTGAGACCATGGACCAATGAATGAAATACAACACATTGAGCAGGGCACTGCAGGGAGTTGAACCCCGTTCCGGTAAACCAGAAGTCCGACACCAGTGCCTTAGTTTTTGTGTTGTTGTTCATTTAAAGGTCCAGGTGTGCATACGCATGTGCCCCTGTGTGTGTAGGTGCATGTGTGCATGTGTGTGCACGCTTCAATGACCACTGTTGGACCCAATGGCGATCAAGGACCTCAGGGAGCCACCCATAATTCACAACGGTCACAGCGAACTCTGTTGCATCACAACTGGTGGCCAACAGTCGTAACCAACACCGCCACGACCCACAGGAGAATACCATCGCACAGTGGTATCAGACCAACCACAATCAGCCAGCCCTCAAACCAAACCCTTCGACCTAGAAGAACTCAAAACTGCAATGGGAAAGTTGAAACCCGGAAAAGCAGCAGGGATTGATGACATACTGGCAGAAATTATACAGCACCTGGAACCTAACGCAAAGACCTGGCTCGTGGGGATGCTGAACACATGCATGGCACAGAAAACCATCCCTTCTGTCTGGAGAAAAGCCAAAGTGGTTGCAATCCCCAAACCTGGCAAAGACCCATCATCCTCAAAGAGCTACCGACCCATTTCCCTCCTCTGCATCACCTACAAGAGAGGCTGCTACTCCAACGCCTCATACCACTCATAGACACCAAGCTGACTAAAGACCAAGCTGGTTTCCGTCCCGTCCTGTGCTGGACAGAGCTCAACCTCACCCAACACATTGAGGATGGGTTTGAGGGAAAACAAATAACTGGAGCAGCAACTGGAGGGCGAAGCAAGCACGCAGGCAGCTTGTGCCTGCCTGCGTGCCTGCCTGCCTTCCTCATGTGGAAGCTGCATAGTTGAGTTTGTGTGTGTGTTTCTTTTTCTGTCTTTCTTTCTTAGGACGAAGATCAAGGTAGACGCCGTTGGAAGGCTCAACACAAGCCGATGCCCCTAGAGATCTATCCCAAAGCTTCCCTCAGGGAGTCCAGCAAGCCAGCTAGCCAGCAAGCCCGCCCAGTCAGCCAACGCAGCCAGCCAGCTCCGCCAGTCAGCCAGTGTAGAAAGTCAGGCTGCCAAGCCAGCGCACATCAGCCCTTGCAGTCAACCATTGTAGCCATACCAGCCTTGCTCAGTCAGCTCAGCCAGGCCTCTCTCGAGGCCTGGCTCTCTGTCTGCCTGGCCCGGTCTGCCCCGCCCTGCCTTGCAGCAACAGAACCAGCCTTGCTGGCAAGCCAGCCAGCTCAGAATACGAGCTCAGCAAGCCAGCGCAGCTGGCAAGCACGCAGTTAGTCTAAACCAGTTTCAGACTGGCAGGCCAAGGCAGACAGACAGGAAGACCGAGGCGCCTAGGCAGGCAGACAGGCCAGGAAGGCAACAAAGTGCAGGCAGGGGGACTGTCCGGCCTAAGGCTGCGCTGCAAGGGTTGGAGCCTGGCCAGCTCCTGCTGGTCTAGACTGAGTGGCTGTGGCTGCACAGTAAGGCTGCGGTAACCTAGTCTGGGCTTGCTGCTGCACTGGCTTGCTCAGCTCGCATTCTGAGCTGGCTGGCTTTCCAGAAAGGCTGGTTCTGTTGCTGCAAGGCAGGGCAGGGCAGACCGGGCCAGGCAGACAGAGAGCCAGGCCTCAAGAGAGGCATGGCTGAGCTGACTGAGCAAGGCTGGTATGGCTGCAATGGCTGACTGCAAGGGCTGATATGCTCTGGCTTGGCAGCCTGACTTTCTACACTGGCTGACTGGCGGAGCTGACTGGCTGCGTTGGCTGACTGGGCAGGCTTGCTGGCTAGCTGGCTTGCTGTGCTCCCTGAGGGAAGCTTTGGGATGGATCTCTAGGGGCATCGGCTAGTGTTGAGCCTTCCTATGGCGTCTACCTTGATCTCCGTCCTAAGAAAGAAAGACAGAAAAAGAAAGACACACAAACCCAACTATGCAGCTTCCACCTGAGGAACCGAGACGCGAGAAAAGAACTGAGCGTCACTTGGGATGGTCACAAACTCTCCAACCATACCCACCCCATGTATCTTGGAGTTACACTGGACAGGACACTCTTCTTCAAAAAAACACCTGGAGAACACAAAAGCCACGGTCAACACCCACAATAACATCCTGTGAAAACTAGTGAACTCCCAAGTGGGGCGCAGACCCACAAACAATCTGTGCAACTGCCATGGCCCTGTCTTTCTCTACAGCAGAGTATTCCTGCTCAAGCTGGAGCCGATCACGTCACACCAAATTGGTCGACACAGCCCTAAATGACACCTGTCGCATCATCACGGGATGGGTCAAGAAAACACCTGTCCCGTCCGTGCCTTTATGCGCTAGCCGGCACCTCCCCCCGCACATCAGACGACTGTGTAACGCTCAAGATGAATGGAAAACACAGGAGATGGACAGTGAAGTCTGGAATGAAATGATAGAGAACACCTCACACACACAGTTTCCTTTCGTGGCTGTTTACATTCGAGGGTCGCCGGTCCTCTCAAACGGAACAGTTTAACGTCATGCCCAGGACGAAAAGATATAGAGAACACCATAATGACAAATGACAAATAACAGCAGGAAGGCATGGGCCACAATCCACCGTCTTGGCAAAGACCACACCACCCATAATTCACAACGGTCACAGCAAATTCTGTTGCATCACAACTAGTGTAGGTATTGGATGGAGAACCCGGAAAAGCAGCAGGGATTGATGACCTACTAGCAGAAATGATACAGCACCTGGGACCTAACGGAAAGACCTGGCTTGTGGGGATGCTGAACACATGCATAGCACAGAAAACCATCCCTTCTGTCTGGAAAAAGGCCAAAGTGGTTGCAATCCCTAAACATGGCAAAGACCCATTATCCCCAAAGAGCTACCGACCCATTTCCCTCCTCTGCATCACCTACAAGCCTATCCCGTCACACCAAATTGGTCGACACAGCCCTAAATGACACCTGTGGCATCATCATAGGATGCATCAAGACAACACCTGACCCTGTCCCAACACCTGTTTACATTCGAGGGTCGCCGGTCCTCTCGAACGGAACAGTTTAACGTCATGCCCAGGACGAAAAGATATAGAGAACACCAACATGACAAATAACAGCAGGAAGGCATGGGCCACAATCCACCGTCTTGGCAAAGACCACACCACCCATAATTCACAACGGTCACAGCAAACTCTATTGCATCACAACTGGTGTAGTTATTGGATGGAGCCCGCACACCACCAAAAAAAAGAAAAACAACATACTATAGTATGCCCTCCGTGACCATGGACTTTAGCCTTTCGCTTTTCTGCAATTTAACCTTTTTTCAAATCCTCAACAATGATGAAGAATCGCGCACTATAGCGTGCCACTTAATGACCTTGACCAATATCAATGACCTTGAGCAGTATAAATTACCTTCAATAAGACTAGTAAATGACCTTGACCAGTATAAATGACCTTGACAAGTACAAATGACCTTGACCAGTATAAATGACCTTCACCAGTAGAAATGACCGTGACCAGTATATGACTGTGACCAGTATAAATTACCTTCATGAGACTAGTAATTGACCTTGACCAGTATAAATGACCTTTAGAAGACTAGTAAATGATCTTCACCAGTATAAATGACCTTTAGAAGACTAGTAAATGATCTTCACCAGTATAAATGACCTTGACCAGTATGCGGTCCGTGACCATGGACTATAGCCTTTTGCTTTTCCTTGATTTTCACCTTTAAAAAATCCTCAACAATGATGAAGAATCGCACACTATAGCGCGCCGCTCAATGACCTGAGACCATGGACCAATGAATGAAATACAACACATTGAGCAGGGCACTGCAGGGAGTTGAACCCCGTTCCGGTAAACCAGAAGTCCGACACCAGTGCCTTAGTTTTTGTGTTGTTGTTCATTTAAAGGTCCAGGTGTGCATACGCATGTGCCCCTGTGTGTGTAGGTGCATGTGTGCATGTGTGTGCACGCTTCAATGACCACTGTTGGACCCAATGGCGATCAAGGACCTCAGGGAGCCACCCATAATTCACAACGGTCACAGCGAACTCTGTTGCATCACAACTGGTGGCCAACAGTCGTAACCAACACCGCCACGACCCACAGGAGAATACCATCGCACAGTGGTATCAGACCAACCACAATCAGCCAGCCCTCAAACCAAACCCTTCGACCTAGAAGAACTCAAAACTGCAATGGGAAAGTTGAAACCCGGAAAAGCAGCAGGGATTGATGACATACTGGCAGAAATTATACAGCACCTGGAACCTAACGCAAAGACCTGGCTCGTGGGGATGCTGAACACATGCATGGCACAGAAAACCATCCCTTCTGTCTGGAGAAAAGCCAAAGTGGTTGCAATCCCCAAACCTGGCAAAGACCCATCATCCTCAAAGAGCTACCGACCCATTTCCCTCCTCTGCATCACCTACAAGAGAGGCTGCTACTCCAACGCCTCATACCACTCATAGACACCAAGCTGACTAAAGACCAAGCTGGTTTCCGTCCCGTCCTGTGCTGGACAGAGCTCAACCTCACCCAACACATTGAGGATGGGTTTGAGGGAAAACAAATAACTGGAGCAGCAACTGGAGGGCGAAGCAAGCACGCAGGCAGCTTGTGCCTGCCTGCGTGCCTGCCTGCCTTCCTCATGTGGAAGCTGCATAGTTGAGTTTGTGTGTGTGTTTCTTTTTCTGTCTTTCTTTCTTAGGACGAAGATCAAGGTAGACGCCGTTGGAAGGCTCAACACAAGCCGATGCCCCTAGAGATCCATCCCAAAGCTTCCCTCAGGGAGTCCAGCAAGCCAGCTAGCCAGCAAGCCCGCCCAGTCAGCCAACGCAGCCAGCCAGCTCCGCCAGTCAGCCAGTGTAGAAAGTCAGGCTGCCAAGCCAGCGCACATCAGCCCTTGCAGTCAACCATTGTAGCCATACCAGCCTTGCTCAGTCAGCTCAGCCAGGCCTCTCTCGAGGCCTGGCTCTCTGTCTGCCTGGCCCGGTCTGCCCCGCCCTGCCTTGCAGCAACAGAACCAGCCTTGCTGGCAAGCCAGCCAGCTCAGAATACGAGCTCAGCAAGCCAGCGCAGCTGGCAAGCACGCAGTTAGTCTAAACCAGTTTCAGACTGGCAGGCCAAGGCAGACAGACAGGAAGACCGAGGCGCCTAGGCAGGCAGACAGGCCAGGAAGGCAACAAAGTGCAGGCAGGGGGACTGTCCGGCCTAAGGCTGCGCTGCAAGGGTTGGAGCCTGGCCAGCTCCTGCTGGTCTAGACTGAGTGGCTGTGGCTGCACAGTAAGGCTGCGGTAACCTAGTCTGGGCTTGCTGCTGCACTGGCTTGCTCAGCTCGCATTCTGAGCTGGCTGGCTTTCCAGAAAGGCTGGTTCTGTTGCTGCAAGGCAGGGCAGGGCAGACCGGGCCAGGCAGACAGAGAGCCAGGCCTCAAGAGAGGCCTGGCTGAGCTGACTGAGCAAGGCTGGTATGGCTGCAATGGCTGACTGCAAGGGCTGATATGCTCTGGCTTGGCAGCCTGACTTTCTACACTGGCTGACTGGCGGAGCTGACTGGCTGCGTTGGCTGACTGGGCAGGCTTGCTGGCTAGCTGGCTTGCTGTGCTCCCTGAGGGAAGCTTTGGGATGGATCTCTAGGGGCATCGGCTAGTGTTGAGCCTTCCTATGGCGTCTACCTTGATCTCCGTCCTAAGAAAGAAAGACAGAAAAAGAAAGACACACAAACCCAACTATGCAGCTTCCACCTGAGGAACCGAGACGCGAGAAAAGAACTGAGCGTCACTTGGGATGGTCACAAACTCTCCAACCATACCCACCCCATGTATCTTGGAGTTACACTGGACAGGACACTCTTCTTCAAAAAAACACCTGGAGAACACAAAAGCCACGGTCAACACCCACAATAACATCCTGTGAAAACTAGTGAACTCCCAAGTGGGGCGCAGACCCACAAACAATCCGTGCAACTGCCATGGCCCTGTCTTTCTCTACAGCAGAGTATGCCTGCTCAAGCTGGAGCCGATCACGTCACACCAAATTGGTCGACACAGCCCTAAATGACACCTGTCGCATCATCACGGGATGGGTCAAGACAACACCTGTCCCGTCCGTGCCTTTATGCGCTAGCCGGCACCTCCCCCCGCACATCAGACGACTGTGTAACGCTCAAGATGAATGGAAAACACAGGAGATAGACAGTGAAGTCTGGAATGAAATGATAGAGAACACCTCACACACACAGTTTCCTTTCGTGGCCGTTTACATTCGAGGGTCGCCGGTCCTCTCGAACGGAACAGTTTAACGTCATGCCCAGGACGAAAAGATATAGAGAACACCATAATGACAAATAACAGCAGGAAGGCATGGGCCACAATCCACCGTCTTGGCAAAGACCACACCACCCATAATTCACAACGGTCACAGCAAACTCTGTTGCATCACAACTGGTGTAGGTATTGGATGGAGCCCGCACACCACAGGTATAAGAAAGACGTGATGCAGAGGAGGGAAATGGGTCGGTAGCTCTTCGGGGATAATGGGTCTTTGCCAGGTTTAGGGATTGCAACTACTCCAGCCTTTTTCCAAACAGAAGGGATGGTTTTCTGTGCTATGCATGTGTTCAGCATCCCCACAAGCCAGGTCCTTGCGATAGGTCCCAGGTGCTGTATCATTTCTGCAAGTATGCCATCAATCCCTGCTGCTTTTCCGGGTTTCAACTTTCCCATTGCAGTTTCACGTTCTTCTAAGTCGAAGGGTTTGGTTTGAGGGCTGGCTGATTGTGGTTGGTCTGATACCACTGTGCGATGGTATTCTACAGTATGTGGGTCGGTGGCAGTGTTGGTTACAACTGTTGGCCACCAGTTGTGACCAAGACCGCCACCGACCCACAGGAGAATACCATCGCACAGTGGTAACAGACCAACCACAATCAGCCAGCCCTCAAACCAAACCCTTCGACCTAGAAGAACTTGAAACTGCAATGGGAAAGTTGAAACCCGGAAAAGCAGCAGGGATTGATGACCTACTGGCAGAAATGTTACAGCACCTGGGACCCAACGCAAAGACCTGGCTTGTGGGGATGCTGAACACATGCATAGCACAGAAAACCATCCCTTCTGTCTGGGAAAAGGCCAAAGTGGTTGCAATCCCTAAACCTGGCAAAGACCCATTATCCACAAAGAGCTACCGACCCATTTCCCTCTGCATCACCTACAAGGCTATATGAGAAGCTGCTACTCCAACGCCTTGTTGCCACTCATAGATACCAAGCTGACTAAAGACCAAGCTGGTTTCCGTCCCAGCCGCTCCTGTGCTGGACAGAGCTCAACCTCACCCAACACATTGAGGATGGGTTTGAGGGGAAACAAATAACTGGAGCAGCATTCAGAGATCTCTCTGCTGCCTACGACACTGTCCAACACCGCACAATGGTCAGGAAAAGCCTCCTCAACAACAGGCGCTTCTATGTCCAGTTAAATGACCAGAGGAGTAAATGGAAAGCCCAAAATTACGGCCTCCAACAAGGTAGCGTGCTCGCCCCCCTCCTTTTCAATATCTACACAAACAACCAGCCACTACCCAATGCCTAATGCCAGCGTTTCATCTACGCCGACAACCTCTGCATTACGACCCAACAAGCAGACTTCCAGAAGATTGAGTCTGTCCTTGAAAGTGCCCTCCAAGAAATGTCAAGCTACTACAATACAACCACCTGAAACCCAACCTATAGAGAACACCTCACACACACATAATTTCCTTTCGTGGCCGTTTACATTCGAGGGTCGCTGGTCCTCTCGAACGGAACAGTTTAACGTCATGCCCAGGACGAAAAGATATAGAGAACACCAACATGTCAAATAACAGCAGGAAGGCATGGGCCACAATCCACCGTCTTGGCAAAAACCACACCACCCATAATTCACAACGGTCACAGCAAACTCTGTTGCATCACAACTGGTGTAGGTATTGGATGGAGCCCGCACACCACAGGTATAAGAAAGACGTTCTTTGTTGAAATACTGACAGCGTTTCGATCCATTTGATCTTCATCAGGTCATGTGTACACAAAACATACACTTTTATACTAAGGGAGTGCCCCCATTAAACAATCAAAATACCACATTTTGGTGCCCCTCCCATCACTGCAGGTGTGACACGTCAACCCTGAGTGAGTAGGTGGGGACCCAGACATATTGATGTAAATATAGTCTGTTCAGAAATTGTAGTGCCTCTCATAGAGCTTGTAGGTGATGCAGAGGAGGGAAATGGGTCGGTAGCTCTTCGGGGATAATGGGTCTTTGCCAGGTTTAGGGATTGCAACTACTCCAGCCTTTTTCCAAACAGAAGGGATGGTTTTCTGTGCTATGCATGTGTTCAGCATCCCCACAAGCCAGGTCCTTGCGATAGGTCCCAGGTGCTGTATCATTTCTGCCAGTATGCCATCAATCCCTGCTGCTTTTCCGGGTTTCAACTTTCCCATTGCAGTTTCACGTTCTTCTAAGTCGAAGGGTTTGGTTTGAGGGCTGGCTGATTGTGGTTGGTCTGATACCACTGTGCGATGGTATTCTATGTGGGTCGGTGGCGGTGTTGGTTACAACTGTTGGCCACCAGTTGTGACCAAGACCGCCACCGACCCACAGGAGAATACCATCGCACAGTGGTATCAGACCAACCACAATCAGCCAGCCCTCAAACCAAACCCTTCGACCTAGAAGAACTTGAAACTGCAATGGGAAAGTTGAAACCCGGAAAAGCAGCAGGGATTGATGACCTACTGGCAGAAATGTTACAGCACCTGGGACCCAACGCAAAGACCTGGCTTGTGGGGATGCTGAACACATGCATAGCACAGAAAACCATCCCTTCTGTCTGGGAAAAGGCCAAAGTGGTTGCAATCCCTAAACCTGGCAAAGACCCATTATCCACAAAGAGCTACCGACCCATTTCCCTCTGCATCACCTACAAGGCTATATGAGAAGCTGCTACTCCAACGCCTTGTTGCCACTCATAGATACCAAGCTGACTAAAGACCAAGCTGGTTTCCGTCCCAGCCGCTCCTGTGCTGGACAGAGCTCAATCTCACCCAACACATTGAGGATGGGTTTGAGGGGAAACAAATAACTGGAGCAGCATTCAGAGATCTCTCTGCTGCCTACGACACTGTCCAACACCGCACAATGGTCAGGAAAAGCCTCCTCAACAACAGGCGCTTCTATGTCCAGTTAAATGACCAGAGGAGTAAATGGAAAGCCCAAAAGAACGGCCTCCAACAAGGTAGCGTGCTCGCCCCCCTCCTTTTCAATATCTACACAAACGACCAGCCACTACCCAATGCCTAATGCCAGCGTTTCATCTACGCCGACAACCTCTGCATTACGACCCAACAAGCAGACTTCCAGAAGATTGAGTCTGTCCTTGAAAGTGCCCTCCAAGAAATGTCAAGCTACTACAATACAACCACCTGAAACACAACCTATAGAGAACACCTCACACACACATAATTTCCTTTCGTGGCCGTTTACATTCGAGGGTCGCTGGTCCTCTCGAACGGAACAGTTTAACGTCATGCCCAGGACGAAAAGATATAGAGAACACCAACATGTCAAATAACAGCAGGAAGGCATGGGCCACAATCCACCGTCTTGGCAAAAACCACACCACCCATAATTCACAACGGTCACAGCAAACTCTGTTGCATCACAACTGGTGTAGGTATTGGATGGAGCCCGCACACCACAGGTATAAGAAAGACGTTCTTTGTTGAAATACTGACAGCGTTTCGATCCATTTGATCTTCATCAGGTCATGTGTACACAAAACATACACTTTTATACTAAGGGAGTGCCCCCATTAAACAATCAAAATACCACATTTTGGTGCCCCTCCCATCACTGCAGGTGTGACACGTCAACCCTGAGTGAGTAGGTGGGGACCCAGACATATTGATGTAAATATAGTCTGTTCAGAAATTGTAGTGCCTCTCATAGAGCTTGTAGGTGATGCAGAGGAGGGAAATGGGTCGGTAGCTCTTCGGGGATAATGGGTCTTTGCCAGGTTTAGGGATTGCAACTACTCCAGCCTTTTTCCAAACAGAAGGGATGGTTTTCTGTGCTATGCATGTGTTCAGCATCCCCACAAGCCAGGTCCTTGCGATAGGTCCCAGGTGCTGTATCATTTCTGCCAGTATGCCATCAATCCCTGCTGCTTTTCCGGGTTTCAACTTTCCCATTGCAGTTTCACGTTCTTCTAAGTCGAAGGGTTTGGTTTGAGGGCTGGCTGATTGTGGTTGGTCTGATACCACTGTGCGATGGTATTCTATGTGGGTCGGTGGCGGTGTTGGTTACAACTGTTGGCCACCAGTTGTGACCAAGACCGCCACCGACCCACAGGAGAATACCATCGCACAGTGGTATCAGACCAACCACAATCAGCCAGCCCTCAAACCAAACCCTTCGACCTAGAAGAACTTGAAACTGCAATGGGAAAGTTGAAACCCGGAAAAGCAGCAGGGATTGATGACCTACTGGCAGAAATGTTACAGCACCTGGGACCCAACGCAAAGACCTGGCTTGTGGGGATGCTGAACACATGCATAGCACAGAAAACCATCCCTTCTGTCTGGGAAAAGGCCAACGTGGTTGCAATCCCTAAACCTGGCATAGACCCATTATCCACAAAGAGCTACCGACCCATTTCCCTCTGCATCACCTACAAGGCTATATGAGAAGCTGCTACTCCAATGCCTTGTTGCCACTCATAGATACCAAGCTGACTAAAGACCAAGCTGGTTTCCGTCCCAGCCGCTCCTGTGCTGGACAGAGCTCAACCTCACCCAACACATTGAGGATGGGTTTGAGGGGAAACAAATAACTGGAGCAGCATTCAGAGATCTCTCTGCTGCCTACGACACTGTCCAACACCGCACAATGGTCAGGAAAAGCCTCCTCAACAACAGGCGCTTCTATGTTCAGTTAAATGACCAGAGGAGTAAATGGAAAGCCGAAAAGAACGGCCTCCCACAAGGTAGCGCGCTCGCCCCCCTCCTTTTCAATATCTAAACAAACGACCAGCCACTTGAAACCCAACCCATCAAAAACCCAACTATGCAGCTTCCACCTGAGGAACCGAGACGCAAAAAAAGAACTGAGCATCACAAACTCTCAAACCATACCCACCCCATGTAACTTGGAGTTACACTGGACAGTTTAACGTCATGCCCAGGACGAAAGGTTATAGAGAACACCAACATGACAAACCCTACACTTAAACCCTCTATATTTAATAAAAAACAATTCTGGACAGGAATCCTGTATTGCAGGGGTGCCCAAAAGGTACATCGTGATCTACCAGTAATCACAAAGGCTGTGCAGGTAGACCATATGGCATGCCCCTGTATATAATCTATCACTTGAATTAAGGTGACTTGACACCAGCTCAAATGTTGCACACAAACATCAGTAGCAAAAGTACAAAGTTATTGTGACAGTAATAATTGCTATAGTGTGTGTTCAGTAACAGGAATATTCCTGTCTCTCCAGCTCTTTAATAAATAGAAAAGGGTTTAATCAGGAGTTGTAGTAGCCACAGGATAATCTAAGCGGTGGATATTGCTCTTTTCTTCGTGTCTTTATGTATGTAAATTGTCTTGTTGTTTGTGTTATGTCAAATGCGTGTATATGTGTTCTGCATATACTTGGCTGCTGTGTTGCAAGTTACTGAACACACACTATAGCAATGATTACTGTCACACTATAGAGCTATTTAACACTGTTACTGAACACACACTATAGCAATGATTACTGTCACAATATAGAGCTATTTAACACTGTTACTGAACACACACACTATAGCAATGATTACTGTCACAATATAGAGCTATTTAACACTGTTACTGAACACACACACTATAGCAATGATTACTGTCACAATATAGAGCTATTTAACACTGTTACTGAACACACACTATAGCAATGATTACTGTCACACTATAGAGCTATTTAACACTGTTACTGAACACACACTATAGCAATGATTACTGTCACAATACAGAGCAATTTAATTTAGGTAACCAAATTGACCCCAATAGTAGATCTTTACACTCTCAATAGTTCAATTGTTGTTAAGCATCTGCTTAATTTCCAAAAAAACTACACAATTAGAGAATGTAGAAGATTGCTACTTTTGATCCTTTGATTATATAATGCTGATTGTAGCATAGTGGTTAGTGACTGAGCTTTGTTAACATGAGTGCCCGGGATCGTTTCCCACCAATTTCAAAGAATGTTTGTTGCTTCGTGCCAATTTTCACAGAATGTTTGTCCTTTTACCTACCAAACAATACTATTTTCACCTCTAGTCGATTATTTATTCAGCGTTTGAGCCACGGACCACCATTTGAGGCCATATAGTCTCTCAGACCCATTTGAGCCACTGACCACCATTGTGAGAGTCTATTAATGTGAAATGGTGGTCCGTGGCTCAAACATGTTATCACTTTTGAAGTTACTTGTTGTGTTTAGATATGTAAATACTACTCTTTAAAGCCGTGTTTCGGTAGTCGAGTGGGTACTGTCGACGGTTAGTAAACATTGAGGCCGGGCATAGTTGTTTATAAACCTTCGACACTAACCATGGCTACTGAAACACTGTTTTACAGTTTCGTACAAACATCATATATAAACATCATAACAAGTAACTTCAAGTGATAGACGTTTGAACACACAAACAACAACAGCGTTAAGTATTAAATAACATTTAATCACTTACTTGCTCCGAAGACGGACCCGCGATGGTGACGTGGCACGTTCCAAACAAACACTGACCAAACCTACCTCCACGCGTCTCTTCCGTATTTGAGGGCGGCGGCACTTCCTTCCGGTGTGAGGCCACGCCCGCGAGATTTAACCGCGAGCACTTCCTTCCGGTGTGAGGCCACGCCCGCGAGATTTAACCGCGAATCTATTGTAGTCCTCTTACGTTACATCCGGGTCCCTTGGTCCCATCCGCTTCTAATGCAAAATAGCTACATATGAACGCGTGAATCTTTTTTTTTTTTTTTTACAATAACGTTATTTGTCAGAAAGGAAGCCATTGAGGGTTAAAATGGGTCTTAATGCTTCCAACTCATATAACTGTCACCAACAACACTTTTAATGATATTACATGAAGCAGACAGCCCTGTGATGAAACCTTTAGCATTACACTGTGGTTAATAGGTTTTTATTCACAATGGAATGTTATTGTACTCTTAATATATCATGGTGTAGCACAGCACAGTAGATTCATATTTCAATCGATCTGGGATGTTAAAATTGTGCAAAACTCTGTTCAATGAATGGCCTCTTCTGCTACATTAAACATTACTAAACATTAAACGTTACTTATACCTGTTATTGAGACTCCTATAGAGCATGTTGACATGGATAGCTTGGTTAGTAGTATCTCTGTTAGTTAATGCAGTTTGATTGATTAAATTAATAGCCTATTTTATTAGACAAAAATGTAGAACAGTAGTGTCATAGAGTGGAAAATGCCATTTGGTTTAATGTCACAGAATGCAGTGCCACGTAGAGCAGCATGATAAATGGTTAACTTTATAGTGTGTTCAAAAATGGCAGATCTGCAAGTTCAGTGTCTTGAATGAGATGTGCTGTGAGTTTGCATATCTGCTATTGTCCAGCATAGGACCGTTGCACAGTGAAGTATAAACAAGGCTTTAGGATTTATAAGTCGTTTTTAGAATATAATAGAATATTCACTCCAGTGAATAGCATTTATCCATTTAGATAACTTTTTGATGTTATTTAATTACTTATTTTTACACAGAAACATAATGTGTGTCTTTACAATAACTGTAATGTAATAATAATATATAATACTAATAATGTAATGTAATAATTATTAATTAAATAACCTTATTTTATTCTGAAGGCAACCGGATGTCTTAAATTAGCTAGCTCTCAGACAGGAAGTTCTAAATTAGCTCAAAAGACGGAGCCAAAAGTACCACATACTTTCTTTTACTGGCTTGATTTCTTTAGGATACAGCGACCTCTCGTGGAGAAAGAATAGTTTGCACATTTTTAATGCAGAATACCGGTAATCTCATTAAAATCAGTACTGGAAAGTACCGTAACTACTAGTATTTCATACAAAGTACAATGTTGAGTGTTTTTTGTTTTGTTTTTTCGTTTCTTTTTTAACTTTACTGGAGTATTTATAGTTTTCAATACTTTTACTTCTACTACATCTCAGAGGCAATATTGTGCTTTTACTCAAGTAAATCTTCTGAAGGTACTTAACTTGTAACTGAGTATTTCTACATTGTGGTATTTCTAACTTTTGCTTATGTACAAAATGTGAATACTGCTTATAATACTGTATAGTTATAGTTATATTATAATAATATTGCTTTGACTTATGATGACTGCTGCTGGACACACTTGGATGTGCAAAGATGGTGGAAGAATTAAAATATATCATATGCCACATTACATTACATCAAGTGTCTTGAGTGTCTCGAGTCGTACGAAACTGCGAAACAACGTAAAAAGACTGTAAAGAATAAAGATAGCTGCCTTCCACTCCTTGGAAAGCCTGGTGAGGCGAGGTTAGTCCAGTCCATAGACTGTAAAAGAATACAGTCCAGTCCCATTGTGGTGTGTTTTGGTCGCGTGGGGGCGCTGGTTTCACATCTCTTCATGTATTTATTCACCATCTTCTTCTTCATTGGTGCTTCCATCATGGCGTCCCCCTGCAAGGCTGACGAGAGACAACGTGATAAGCCCTTTAAAGCTTTAAACGAACAGCTTTTGTTCTCTTGTCCACATAACGAATCTCTCTTTTTTTAAAGCCAGTAATACATATTACTACACATATTCCTTCGTATAGAAATTCATGTGTCTGAGAAGCCTTCGAAGTGGATGTAGTTGGCAGTTGCTGAACCATGTGTTAGCTGGCTAGCTAAGTGCTGCTGAAGAGAACACGCTTGCCGATTTTGTGGTATGTTATGTCTTATGGTCCACCGTTTATATGTTTAGTTCTAAATGATCGAATAAGTTAACTAAGAGTTTACAAATGTATAAGTATCAGTTAACTTTGGTTACATTTGCCACGGCTCATCGCTGTTATTCGCCATGGCGGCTTTTGACTAATGGGGGGGGGGGGGGTCAAAGTTCTAGTTTTTGTCTGTCTAGCTCTGGTCCAGCCTTAAGGAGTGGACCAGAGTGGACCAGAGCTAGTTTTTGTCATGGACAATGTCAGATTTTGCCTGAAACGGAGCTAGTTATTATTATTATTATTATTTGACTCCTTCAAAACCGCTCTCAAAGGGCACCTACGGAGTACGGACGGCCGCAATTCGAAACTAGGCAACTGGCCCCTGTAAAATCTGAATCCCCCACCCACCCCTTTTTCCCCTCACTGTTTTTCTCTCCTTTTTACCTCTATGATGATTTCCTGTTTTTGGCTATATAGAAGTGTATATTTGTATGTCTCTAAATGTTATGATGAATTGAACATGGTGGACCCTATTGTAAACGAGTGTAATGCTTTATGTTGTCGTGACTGTCGTCCACTGTTTTGTATTGAGTTGTGCTCGAAGTACTGTAATTCTTAAAATTAGTTAAATTACTGTAAATTAGTGTCGTACTTATTCAGAAGAAAACCTGTAGACTTTATATTCAGTAATTGCGTCTTATGATCAAAATAAGAACAATTATAATATCTGAAAACAGTCTAAAACTAATAAGTCTGGCCATGGACACATTGTGTCTGTGTATGGACATCAGTGTTAAAATCTGATCAATGATTTTAGTCTAATCGATTTCTTGTCTCATGTGCAATATTTGGCTTACTTTTAACCATTTTTGTGACAGATAAAAATCAGTAACCAGTAACAGACATGGCCTCATTCAAACCTACGAAAATCCAAGTGTATCCCAAATTAGGAGAGAAGGTTACACAAGATACACTGTACTGGAAAAACTACAAGGTATGTATGTTTCTTTTTTTTAAACAGTTTTAATCGTTGCAGTTGGTCAATACATTTTTAAATTAACTATGCTTTCTTGTTGCGCTTTTGACAGGCTCCAGTCCAGATAAAAGAATATGGAGCAGTCACAAGCATAGACTATTCTCCCTTGGCTCCACATAACTATGCTGTGACAGCATTCACAAGGGTGAGTTATTAGGTTCTTGCAGACTGGATGTGTTTGTTTTCTTTTGAAAACCGGCGGAAAACCGCTGCTAAAAATAAAAAAAACGCAGCAGTTTTTGCCACTAAGATGCCACTAGGCCACATGTTATTTGCCTAGTGTAAAATGCTGATTTCGTATTGGCCCATGGTTGTTAATTTAAGATGCTATGATTTATTTTATGTGACTTTACCTTGTGCTAACAATAGTTTCTGGAATGCATAATGTGAATTTTCTCCTTAACCCCCTTATGGCTATTGACGTAATGAGTCTTCAGGTGCATCGCTGCGTAAAATGCGATATTTTGGGCTTGATTAGAGCTTAATTTGACTTAGTTATTCAAATCAACGATGATCACTTAGCATTCCGGACATCTGATAGTGCTGCACAGTCCAAAGCTGGTACCGGATGTTATTGTTCCTTAAACCGGAAGTGACATCGCCAGATTCGCTGTATAATCGTCATAATGGTGACGTTACCGCCACCATCAGGACTGGGTATAATACTATAGGATTGCCGTGTGAAACAATCCACTGTTAATTAGGCTGGCCATATGCCAGTTAACCTGGAAACTAAAAGGCAGGTGTGTCTGGCCATCAACCTCCGAGAATGCTATGCACACCACAGTCCTTGTAGTGGTGAATAATCTAAATGGTAGTGTTCAAGAGACAAGAAGTTGGCCGCACACACTGGTAGCCAAAGTCCCAATACTTTATTTTTGGACGTAGAGTAAAAATAAACCGTTTTGGCAGGTAATTGCCTTCTTCAGGGTATGATACCCTGAAATTGTCCTGTGCGCACTCTTTGCCAGTTGTCTACCTCTGTTGGACAAATTCTCTGTTGAGGTCCTTGGCTGCAGACTGGATGTGTTTTTCAGAAAACCAGTGGAAAAACTGGAGATGTCCCGATACAGGTTGAGTGATGATTACTTGAGTGATCCATCGACTGAACATTGTGATGATCTCAATAATTCTGACAACCTGTTCTAAAAGAAACCAATGTTTCGGCAGGTAACTGCCAAAAGGCAGTTACAGGGTATGATCGTACCCTGCCGCAACATTGTTTTCTTAATCTGCGTCCCGTATTGACACTTGCCAGTGTGCGGCCACCTTCTTGTCTCTTGAAGACCACTATAACACACGTTAGCCACTTAACCTATATACCTTGTTCTACAATAAATTGGAGATATTGATGATCAGATCTATAAACTGGCATTGTGAGCTTGTAAATCTATTTATTTATGTCCTATGATATGCCCAAAATGGGGATGGCAGGTTAAAAATCAACTAAGTATAAAGACACTTACAAGTCATGCAAAGATGGATATATGGTTTGGCTTGATGAAATATGACATGTTAAAGGTATATTCAGTGATTTCACTCAAAAAACCATAGGTTTCGTTTTTGGCTGTGGGACCCAGCCTTTCGTCCAATCAGGATAGAGAGTCAAAAACGAAACCTAAGGTTTTTTGACCCCCAGGGGTTAACTGGGGACAGGGAGGAACTCCTTATATGGCCAGCACACTCTATAGTAGGGAGGATTATCACAACAAAACAAAAAAATAAGTGATATTTGAATTAAGTGAAATCACTGAATATACCTTTAAATAAAAAATCTTGGTCTACTGGTATGTAAAGAACGGGGACAAGAACTGTTTGAATTATCTTAAAAGAAATGTGTTTTGTCTGATCTTAGATCCACATCTACGGGCCGTTCTCCCAGGAGCCTGTGAAATCATTTACAAAGTTCAAGGACACAGCGTATTGTGGGAGGTTCCGGTCCGATGGACAGCTCCTTGTTGCGGGATGTGAGGACTCTGTGGTGCGGCTGTTTGATGTTAGTGGCAAAGTGGCACTCAGGATGTTCAAAGGACACACAAAGTAAGTATCCTCCTGTGACTTATGCTCATGTGCCAATTGTCACATGCTTGTCCAGCTTAGAATTTAAAAACTTGACTTACAGAGACATGTTTGTTGGACAAATTCTCTTCTCTCTTAGAGTTAAAAGAGAACATTTATCGGGTTGAGTGATGAATATTTGAGTGATCCATCGACTGAACATATGATGATCTCAATAATTCTGACAATCTCTTCTAGACAGCAGTCATTCACTGATGGGAGGGAGGAGGGGGCACAGAAGCAAAAATTATGACATTAAAATGATGTTTTCCCATTTCTTAGGGCTGTTCATGTAACAGATTTCACCTCGGATCGTTATCAGATCCTGACGGGGTCAGATGACTACACCTGTCGACTCTGGGACATTCCCAGCTCCACTGAGCTGACCTCATACAAAGAACATACAGATTACATCCGCTGTGGAACAACTAGCAAACTCAACAGAGATCTCTTTATCACTGGTAAGTAAATGACACCTCTGAACTGAATTTCGGCCACCAAAAACAAAGTTTGTTTTTTGAACATTGTGAACTGAACATTGTGATGAACTCAATCATTCTGACAACCTGTTCTAGCCAACAGTCAAATTCACTGGGACACACACAGTGCATACGCTTCTCCCATCCGTCTTACCAGCACATTTGCCTGTTCTAATAATCAGCATCGCAAGACTGCTCACTTATGGGAGATTGCGCCCCCTGGCGTAAACACAGAAGCATTCAAATAAACTCTGTTGCAAATGAATTACTAGGCGCCATCTGAAAAGCCACCTGACGCCTTTGGATGCCTCCCCCTGGTGGCCGAGAGTGCCAATGGCGCCTTTGGACGCCTTATATATATTTTTTTGAATATTCCTCTAATCTGGTGTACAGGTGATGACATGCACAATATAATTTAATTTTCTTTCTTTCATTTATAATGGGCTTCGGTGTCAACAAGGGCAAAAACTGGTATCCAACTGGTGGCACTGGATGAGTTTTAAGTTGTGTGCAAATAAAGCATATTGCATATATGATTTATATATGTTTTGGAAGGAGGGGCTTTACTTAAGGTCTTTGTAATTGACTGATATTGTACTGTAGGTTCATACGACCACACATTGAAACTCTTCGATGGCAGAGCGGGTAAGAGTGTGATGACCATGGACCACGGCCAGCCAGTGGAGAGTGTTCTTCTGTATCCCTCGGAAGGTCTTCTCGTCTCAGCAGGTTGTCGGCTTTTGAACGTCATTTAGTACCCTTTAAGATTTCCCTTCTCACAACTTGCGAATCACAGCCTATTCTAAATCAAATTGTCTGTTTAATAAAGCTGTGCCATATTATTCTTCTTGTTTCAGGGGGCCGTTATGTGAAAGTGTGGGATCTGCTGAAAGGTGGTCAGCCTCTGGTGTCACTGAAGAACCACCATAAAACCGTCACCTGTTTGTGTCTCAGCAGCAGCGGGCAGAGACTACTGTCTGCCTCACTGGACAGGTGTGTGTTTAAAATGACAAAGGCAATTTAGAAGCGGTTTTAATTGTCACCATGTATAACTTTTTTTTCCTCCCTCCTGAGTGATGATTACTTGAGTGATCTATCGACTGAACATTGTGATGAACTCAATAATTCTAGCCAACAGTCAAATTCACTGGGACACACACAATGCATACGCTTCTCTTATGATCATAACATAAAGGCGCATTTCTTAAGACTGTCATGTAACTCACAATTTAGAAGCGGTTTTAATTGTCACCATGTATAACTTTTTTTTTCTCCCTCCTTCCAGGCATGTGAAAGTGTACAACACAACGAACTATAAAGTGGTCCACAACTTTGACTACCCAGCCTCCATCCTTAGTCTCGGATTGGCTGTAAGAAACTACTACTCTATGCATGAAGACATTTTTTTTTAATTGTTTATTTTAGAGCTGTGTGCTCTGTTTTACCTCAAAATGGTGATTTAAACAGTAGGCATAACTGTAGTCCCCGGTTCTTGGCAGCTGCGGTGGCACACCCGTTTCCGTTTGGTTCAATATATTTTTACTGGAAATGCTGCTACTGAAGGTGTCATGTGTGTCCGGTTCAAACCTACTGTAAGGCAGTCAAATGACATGGGGTACAACATATGAATTGAATTTACACATTTGGAATTGTGTGCCTCTACAGACCAAGCGGTCTTGTATTGACTAACTACAGCTGACAGTAGTCAGTGTCAGCTGATTTTACACCTGTGTGGAGGAAATAATGTCCTTGCCATGTTATATACCCCTTTTCCACCTACATTTTATACATTGGAAACCCCACATTAATAGGCAATTGACTCCTTTCCCATTGCTATTAGACCTTGTGTATAATGTATACCTTACTGCTTTTCACTGCCAGTCTTTCTATTTATGTCCCATAGAAACTTAATCTTGTCTTCTGTTGGACACTCTAGAGTGTTTGTGTGGGAACATTCAACAGGCTGAGTGATGATTATTTGAGTGATCCATCGACTGAACATTGTGATGAACTCAATAATTCTGACAGCCTGTTCTAGCCAAAAGTCAAATTCATTGGGACACACGCGGTGCATCTCAAATTCACATTCACTGGGGCACACAAACAAATGATGATCATAATATAAAGGCCCATTTCTTCTCAAGACTGTACATGTGAAGCCCACCACACACCGGCTGCGTCCGCGCGGCGGACACAGCCGCCTCCATTATTTTCAATGAACCTAACGCACACCAGCTCCGTCCGCCGCGTCGCGCCGATAGAACCTAGTTCTATTTTCCAGGCGGCGCCGCGCGGCAACGCGCCGCAGACGGTGTGTGTCGGGCTTAACTCTCTTTACCTCGGATCGTTATCAGATACTGACAAGGTCAGGTTACCAAGCTGACTGTCTTGACTAACAGACTTATGTCCTTTTATCTCATGTTTTGTGTCACGTTTGACCCAGATTATAACTACAAAACTAGCAACAGGAGATATATCTACCATTACAGATAAAAGGATGTCTACCATCTTAACAATCGTGGCGTTCTGCCAGAAATTATGCATTCCATAAAATTGGTGCCTGCAAGTCTCACTCAATTATAAAATAGCAGATGGACAAGCTCACACCACGTTGTGAGCTTGTCGATCGGCTATTTTCAGTAAAAGCTTTCCCCACAACACAGAAAACTGACACTAGCTTTCTGTGGTTGTGTGGTTATGGTCTTCCATCAGGGCTGGACATACTCGTGTGATATGACCCCCACTAATGGCTGACTGCCGCCAACGGCAGCAGACGGTGTACAAACCATGTCTAATTTGTCAGCCTCAGTGGCTGACAAATTCACTGCAACGTGATACCCTGGTGTGTAGAGGCCTTTAGGGAGGATGTTAAGCTTTGTCGTCGCACTTCATAAAACTAACAAATGTGTCTCTCGTCAGCCTGGTGATCAGTCCATTGTTGTTGGGATGACCAACAGCGTTATGAGTGTCAAATACAGGAAAAGCCCCGAACAGACAAAGGAAACCTCTGGTCAACACAGACGACGACCGGCGTACCGTGTCTTTGTGAAGGGGAAGAACTACACCCCCAAACAGGCAAGGAGTCAAGTCTACTACTTGGTTGGTGGTGCAATGCGTGGTGGTGTTCTGTTGAGTGATTATACCTGAGTGATCCATCTGAGTGAATGCTACAAAAGATGACCTCAAACTGTATGACAACAACCAGCTTGTCTTATTTTTGCAAACCTATTTATGTACAACTTAAATGCTAGTTTATGCTTTAGTGACAAAGTGTTTGATTTAGTTTAATTTATTTCTTTTTGTTGCATGACACGTGATTTGGGTCTTTTACCGCATCATTGGGAATTCATTACTACTTCTCTTCTATTTTACAGGATGACTACCTGGTCAGTAAACCAGTAAAACAACATTTGGCAAAGTTTGACAAGGAGCTGAAGCGTTTCAGTGTTTCCAAAGCTTTGGATACAGCTATGGAGGTACATCCCATCTGTATTCCACTATAATGTACATCACATCATTCTTGATGATGAAATATTGTTGACTTAGTTCATCTTCTGTGAAGCTAAGTACAATGATATGGAAATGTATTCTTCTACTCTGGATTTGGAAACAGTTGGGCATGTATGCAGGCATGATTTTGTATATAATTACTCAAAAATAATATGAAACTAGATATTAAAAATAAAAAGTACTGGTGGTGGTATTGTTGTACTAAAAATGCAACTGAAAGATGATCTGTTTTTTTTATGTAGTCTTGGGTCAGGTTTAAAAAGCCAGAGATCCCGGTTGCTGTCATGAAAGAATTGGATCGAAGAGGGGCTTTGAAAAATGCTTTGGCAGGAAGGGAAGAACGGAAGCTCTGCCAGTTGCTCAGCTTCCTCATAGCGTGAGTCTCGGACAGCACATTTCTCAACCATTCCAAAAGTCATATGATTGGAATGGCTCTACACAAACTCAAATGACCAGGCCGTACTTTTGTCAAGTGCTAGGTGAAAGTTTCTTTCTTTCTTTTCCATTTTACAGGTATTTGCTCGACCCAAGGTTTAGCCCCGTTCTCGTTATGGCAACTGAGATGATCCTGGATCTCTATCAACCAGTGTTTGGCCAGTCCCCAGTTCTAGACAGACAGCTGCTACGTCTGCAGGAGTTGCTAGAGAAAGAGCTGGAGTACGAGCAGGAACTTGTGGAGGTGCTCGGAATGTTAGACACATTGTTCACCTCGTCCCTGCCCAGGAAAGATGTGCCATGCCCAGGAATCAGCAGACCCAATGGCCTGGCTCAAGCAGGCACGGGGGCTTCAGCGCCACAACCGTGGCAGTCTGCAGTAACTGGAACCTCTAGTTAGAACTTCACTTCACCAAACAGACAAGTGACAGAAACTCTCATGATGCTAAATGCCACTATGTGGACATTAAAAGCCTGAACATGAAACCTTTTTTTATGTAGGAGATTTAAGAGACCGAAAACATGGCACCAATGACATCCAATATTTTAGCTTGTGGTCTCTGACAGTGGTTCTCAACCTGTGGGTCTGGATGTTGGGGGTGTCCCCAGATGACAGTGAAGAGACCATTACTGCATCAAAAGTAATCAACAAACTATTAAACTGGTCAAACATTGGCCAAATTGTCAAATAATATAAGAAAGCGGCAATTGTTTGGGTGGGTTCGTGGCCTGAGAAGGTTGAGAACCACTGGTCAATGAAACCATGAGTGTTCATAAATTAATATACATACAGATTTGAGGATGTTCTATTGGTCACGTAATATTTTTCACTGTAAATGTTTTGTCTGATATTTACCCTGTACTGGGTGGGGGTTGGTGTGCATTTTCCATGTAAGAAAGCTGGAATAAATCTTATATTGAAAATTGTGAGAATGACATGACTATTATTTAAATTACGTTATGATCACACTGATGGTTAACACTGCTGTGCATCCCATGTCTAAATGCAAAGTAATTTGCTTATAACACTGCATAATTGCAGGTATAATGCAATCACAACACAAAGCCTCTTATAATAACTTGTACGGTAAAGTACCATCTTCATAATTACTTGTCGTCACTCCTTTGCCTTTCTCTTTAGAAAAGAATCGTATGTTATAGTTGTAACAAGGATTTTATAACGCTATGTTGTATGAATTCACTAGATAGTAATTTTAATGAGTGCTATAATCTAAGTCAAATATGTTACATTTTTGCACTCCTTCAGGAATAATTACTTAAAGCGCCCATATACCACTTAAGTTGCAATGACTAAACACATTAACGCATGTATTACAAGTTTACAACTGATTATAATACATTATCCTTCCCAAAAAGTGTGTCCAGCAGTTAGGAAGTTAAGTATTATATTTATAATACTTTACTTTATAAGTAGTCAGAATGCTTTATAAATGTGTTATAAAGCAATATCAGTTCTTATAACTATAATTATACACTATTCACATTTTGTACTTAAGTTTAAATAAATGCCAAAAATGCAACATATACCTTGGCTTGTTGTACGACCTCACCTCAATATAATTATAAATATGATTAATTTTTTTACGTGCGTCCAGTCCAGGACACGCCCTACGGTACTGGACGCAGTCGGTGTCATTGCGTCACTTCCGGCTCTCCTTCCTTTCTTCGAGCTTCCACCAACAGTGTAACCCGCGTGTTTACACCTCCCAGGTCAGAGCCCAGTCAATAACACTGTATATCGCTTATGTGGCCCGCTATGCTTTGCTTTCCTGCGGTACACGCGCTCTCGCAGCGCCGTGTATGTTCCAGTATTGATAAAAGGTGATGGTTGTAGTACTCGTATAGCCAACCCACCACACTGCAGGGCCTAGCGTTAGCTGTTAGCACCATGCTAATCTGTTCACAGCAACATTTGTCTCGCATGTTCTTCAGGGCTTTCCTCATTCTGTCTCTTAACGAAGCTGGTCTGTGATCATGTTTGATATATTTCACACACACACACACACACACTACAGCACGTCTTCAGTAGACAAACATATCCTAGCTGCCTGTCAGCCTAGCCTTGATATCCATACACACCCAGAGAGTCACAGGACCGTTGGAGACAGATCAGATATGGTTAACTGTTGCTCTAGTCCAGTAGGTCTAAAACTTTTACATTTCAAGGTATCCCCTTGACTCTTGACGGTATATAATTACCAAATGGACTCTAACGGGAACATTTTCATACAGACTTGTAAGTGTGAATTTAGAACCCCATAAATGAACCCAGAGAGTCCCTGGAATCCACTGCTCCAGTCTGTAGCCACCAGATCGACGTGAAACGGGCCTTAGTTGTCACTGGTGCTTTGTGCAGAGCAGTGGTGTGCAGCTATTTTAGGGCATGGTCCATGGGACAGCTGTGCGTTCTTGTGCTTCTTTGCTGACTAAGACTGTTAATAAAGAGAGCAAGATTGTCTGATACTGTTTGTCATTAAGATTAGAAACCATAATACTTATTGTATATGCAATAAGTGTCCCAAGAAGACACTTATGTCGCAGAATGCACATATTGCTTACAATTTATTTGAACTTTATTTTACTTTAAAATGAACTTTAGTTTTTTTCAACCAAGGTTCATGTTTTAGGTTGTTATTAGAGAAAGTAAAAGATGAGTGTTGATTTTCTTTCATTTGCTGCTTTCTTTTGTTTTGGGGATTTTAGCAGTTTTTGACAGGGGGGCGGGGGCATTCGAGCATGGGGCTAAATATGTATTTTTTTACAAAATATTATGGCGATTCATTTTTTTATTATTTACTATAGTCCTAATAAACCCCAAGAAATTACATCTGACCACAAAAGATCACGGGATCTATTGAATGTGACAAACTGACATATTGAGCCTATACACACAGTATAAGCCTTCCCCCAGTAGGCTACCTTCACATTCAGTAGATCCTGTGATCTGCTGTGGCCAGATATAATTTCCTGGGGTTTATTAGGACTATAGTAAATAATAAAAAAATAAATCACCATAAAATGTTGTAAAGAAATACATATTTAGCCCCATGCTCGAATGCCCCCGCCCCCCTGTCAAAAAGAGCTAAAATCCCTAAAACGAAAGAAAGCAGCAAATGAAAAACAATTAAAGGACCTATAACACAAAATTTAACTTTTTCCATTTCTTTTGTGTTTTTGGGGCTCCCATATGTGTTTTCTATCCCCACAAATAACCAATTTTGAACAATCAGGCTTTCATATCATATGGGTGTTTTAATGGAAATTGCTCTCAGGAACAGCTCAACTGATTTTGGCCTCATCGTGATGTCATCAATGTCACCCTACGTTGTATAATTCCTCCTCTTCTTCAGTCTTCAGTTACAAATTTGCATTTCCACTTTGTTTACAATGTCCACCATTGTTGGTTTTACAAGCTGGCATGGAATGGAAACAAGCATGGTTTTATCTAGCATCAGTATTATAATGACTCGAATATGAAATAATCTGTACATCAGCACCCCCACCACCTCAGGACATTGTGGTACTGCAGCTAAAACTGCTTTCAAAGTCCAGAAAGAAATGGCAAGGACTGGTTATATCAGAGTGGTGATTGATGCTCAAACCATTAGAAATAACTTTGAGGGACATAGACAATATGATATTAAATATTAAAAACAGTTTTAAAATGCATGTTATTTGCACTATAAGACTCATCTTTTACTTTCTCTAATAACAACCTAAAACATGAACCTTGGTTGAAAAAAACTAAAGTTGTCCTTTAAACTGCAGCCATGCCATGGCTATAGAAATAATCATATTGTCCACGTTACCATGGGAGCTGTGTTTTCAGTGATGGCCTCCCTTCCTAGGCGTGGTACAACATGTCCTTATTCTGACTCGACTAGGCTTGTGCCGGTCATATGCTGAATGAGCAGAAAAAGGCACATTTGTGTAATTTAATTGTAATCACATATATGTAATCACAATCACATAGTCGTTGTTTGAACCCCCCCATCTATATGTCATTCATTAAAGTAATTGCAGTGCTGTTCTGTATGTGTTTATATTCACCGTTAAGTCTATATTTATTAACCACTTAGCCCTTTAGGCTAGTGGTTGGATTTCTATGCGGCAGACCCTGGTTTGAATCCTTGTCGTTCCACTAGTAGTATAACAAGTAGTAACACTTATTTTGGTTTGTTTCTTGTTTGGGTGGCAGATGAAGGAGACGATAATGAACCAGGAGAAGCTTGCCAAACTGCAGGCGCAAGTTCGCATAGGCGGAAAGGTGTGTGATGAAACATAGTCTTTGTCATTAGTTGTCAATGGATTTCACACATTGTTTTATTAACTGTTAACTAACAATTGTGTTATAAACTGTTAACTGTCGTTTTTCACAGGGGTCCGCCCGCAGAAAGAAGAAGGTGGTGCACAGAACAGCTACAGCAGATGACAAGAAACTGCAGTTCTCACTCAAGAAACTAGGAGTCAATAACATCTCTGGCATCGAGGAGGTACAGTAGCTGTCTAGTACAGTATATATATACTACCACTGACAAAAAAATAATTATTATTACTGTGTATGTTTCCATCACTTCCATCAATACTCGCATGATGTGAGTGCTACAGGGATGACGTCTTTTTGTAGGTCAAGCCAGAAGTTACTCCCATGATGGTTTCCCACTGCAGATTATCAATGGATTTCTTTAAATTACAAATTTCACTTATTGGTTTTGGGACTACATACTAGGGGGTGCATACTTAGTTTAGACTAGTCATTGGTTAGACAAGGTTGGTGAGGGGTACGTTAAAATGTTCGGATTAAGATTGGTGAGGGGTGTGTTAAAACGACCGGATTAAGGTTGGTGAGGTGTGTTAAGGGTTGTGAGAGGGTTAAGGTTAGGTTTAGATGTGCTGCCCCGTGAGAGGTTAGGGTGAGGGTTTGAGATAGGTTGTAGGACTAATAATTACTGGTCTAACCAATGACTAGTCTAAACAGATTGTGTCAGATAAAGATAAGAGGACATTACATAATCTATTGGAGGATAATAATGAATAATTTGATTGAAAACAATTGTAACAGTGGATCATCCCTACTTGCCACCACCATAGTTTCTTTTTGGTGCTCCATTTTGTTGTCATATTTGACCCCAACTTATTCTCCGTCCCCTTCTCCCATTACCACAGGTGAACATGTTCACAAACCAGGGAACAGTGATCCACTTCAACAACCCCAAAGTACAGGCTTCTCTGGCTGCCAACACATTCACTATTACAGGGCACGCTGAGAATAAGCAGCTCACAGAGATGTTACCAGGAATCCTCAACCAACTAGGAGCCGACAGTCTCACCAGCCTAAGGAGATTAGCAGAGACCCTTCCTAAACCAGGTTAGAGGCACACAATTGTTTTATCTAGAAGACAAATAAAGCATTCAGTTTTCTATTCTGGTTTTACCACCTAGGTTTTTTGGCTTGTTTTACAATATTTTTTAGATATGTTGTTTTATATGCAAATGCTTTTATTCTGTACTGTAGCACTTTGACATTTGTTTTAAATGCAAAGTGCAATATAAATAAACTGTATTATTATTGGGTGATCCTCACCAATAATAACATTGGATATTACTGTGTTGTCCCCTATAGTTGGAGAGATTAAAGCCCCAATGGTTGCTGCTGAAGACGAGGATGACGATGTTCCAGGTTAGTAAAACAATTAAACAATTGTTTTACTATTTTGTTTTTTCAGTTGAAAGACATAAAAAAAAACAATCTCCAAGACAATTTAAAGTTTTTATTTATTTATATCCCTGCAGCTCCATCAAAATCTGTAGAAATTTAGAATGAGAGTAGAACGCTAGAGGATATGACATGTCTGTCACACTCAAGCTTCTCCTCTGCTCGTGTTTTCATTTCACCAATGACTCACTTTGACTCACCTGTACATCCCTTGATGTAACCCTGGGGTGAATTCTCCATCTTACTGTTGGACTTGAAATCTGCCTGGGGAGATTTACTGTCTTTCTATTGCTGTCCTGTAGAAACTTAATCTTGTCTTCTGTTGGACACTCTAGAGTGTTTGTGTGGGAACATTCAACAGGCTGATTGATGATTACTTGAGTGATCCATCGACTGAACATTGTGATGAACTCAATAATTCTGACAGCCTGTTCTAACCAACAGTCAAATTGACTGGGACACACACAGTGCATACATGTCTCCCATCTCAAATTCACTGGGGCACACATAAACAAATTATGATCATAATATAAAGGCCCATTTCTTCTCAAGACTGTACATGTAACTCACTTCACCTCGGATCGTTATCAGATCCTGACAAGGGCTACGTTTACATGAAGGGTGATCATTCCGAATAAATACTTCCGAATAAAATACATCCGATGTAATGTTTTTTGCAGCGAGTTTACATGGGAAATGGTCATTCCGAATGAGTGTTTATATGGAGAAGTGATAGAAGACATGATACATGTTAATTCACGTGAAACTACGCCATCTGTTGGACACATAAAATATAGGCAGTTCATTCATTGTGACTTTCAGACGAAACACGACACTTTGAAATCCCATCATTTCATTCCGCAGTAGTTTTGAGGCTGCTGCTTGGATAGGGACGGACATATTATGTTTACCGTCTTTTTTTCCCCACCTGCTGCCTCCCCTTCTCCGCTGGGAAGGTGATCATCTCGTTTTTAGGTGTAGCCTACTTTATTATCTACAGCACGGCCAGGGCACGCAACACACTGATTATTATTGTATCGGGTCGCTCGTTATTTTTGAGAGAGAGAGAGAGACCGTTGAACACACACACACACACACAAAATGCACGAAATAACGCGCTCTATGTGCAAACTCCTCGGCGCGCCTTGGATATGAGGCTTATGAGCGCCTTGGAGTTGGAGCGCAATGGAAATGAGCATGCTCAGAAAGACCAGAATTAATTTACATCCGAAGCAGTGTATACAATTTTCTTTCAATCACATTGAACATCGGAGTAATCCGGCCAGTGACATCGGAATGGTTTTTAGATCGCATCGAGCGTTTTCATTCGGATGTAAGTTTTTGTAGGTGTTTACATAACAACGTTTAATAGGATTGAACTTCTATTCGGAATGAAAAGGGGATTTAACTGCTCATGTAAACGTAGCCAATGTCAGGTTACCATTACCAAGCTGACTGTCTTGACTAACTGACTATGTCCTTTCATCTCATGTTTTGTGTCACGTTTGACCCAGATTATAACTACAAAACTAGCAACAGGAGATATATCTACCATTATCCACCTGTACATCCCTTGTTGAAACCCTGGGGTGAATTCTCCATCTTACTGTCAGCTGTTGGACTTGAAATCTGCCTGGGGAGATTTACTGTAGAAAGGTTCTCTGTTAACGGATGATGTCCAGAGGAATGATTAACTTCACATACCTTGGAAATGGCATTGAAACCCTCCAAGGCACATGGGCATCAACAGTATTTCTCTGTCGGAGCCTTGACAAACGTTTCTCTCCATTACTAGTCATGTCAACAACCACTAAAACAAGTTTAACATGATTGAGACAAGCTCTCATTATTTGCACCATTTAGTGTGCCATCTTCAAATTGTAGGCATTTAATAGGATGACGGTTTTTAAGGATGTACTTAAAATTCTCTTAATGTTTGTTGAGTTATGGTATGATCTATAAGGGGCAATAGCATTGAGTTTGAGGGTTAGGGTTTCAAAACTGTTGGAAAATAACTTTTGTTTCATAATGTTCTTTCAATGTACCAGAAGCCATAACCCCTCGGTATCACTATGGTTTCAGACATAACATTTACTTTTCTCAGATTCTGGTGAGTCAGAAACGTACAGTCCAGACTCCATTGTTGATTGGCGAATGTTTTGCCAATTAATGTAATTATTTGTTATTTTGGGCAACAGTCCTAAGCCAAGTTTAGGTGTACACCTCGCTTACATGAGACATCATTAATTACTCTTACTCTGACATTTTTCTTCTTCTCCCTTGTCTATCATTGTCGTATTTACTCTTCCACTATCTGTTCATTTTCAGATCTTGTTGAGAACTTTGACGAGGCATCTAAAGACGAAGCAAACTAACAAAGAACATCAGAAACCTTCTCACGGCACTTCTTGACATATGCTTCTCTCAAAAAACTGCTTTTATTTTATAACCGTTTGTCTCCCTTATGGCTATATATGTAGAAGTTCTTCTTGACCATTAGGCCCATACAAATGACATGAGTGAAGTATTACTCATGCCAGCCTTTACTTGCCATTTTGTCTGATTTGCCTTGTTCTGTTGTAGCTTGTACCAATAACATGATTTAATTAATTGGGAAACCATGTCCTTCCTCGCATTGCCTCTCCTGTGTTACAATACCAACAAATCGTGTATTGGTGGAATTATACTTGTAATAAAAATTACATAAAACTTGATAAAAGGCACTAATTTGTATTTTATTTATTATTATTGCTTAAAATGTTAATGGCTTTTGATAGCTAATAATGCCACACAGGGTGAGGATGGTGTTGATCTAGATAAATGATGAGGCTCATATAACACAAGTCTCTGCCATTTTATCTATGATCGAATCCCGGCCTTACCACAGTTAAGGTGAAACGATGTGCTCATGAGCCACCACCGCCTAGTGGTATTCAATTGGCGGCCTGCGGAGCCGCCCCCCCCCCCCCCCCCCCTTTTTATTTATTTAATAAGAGGGCTAATAAAAGTTACAGGTATGGTGTGTGCGATATTAATTGTGAGATTACCATAATGATGGTAATCATTAAAGGACCACTTTTCAACCTATCTTCATATAATAGGTCCTCACTAATGATCATGATAAAATGGCACGTTTTTTCTACTCGGTCTGTTTCACATAGGAGGGCTGTGGGAAGTTCAGAAACCCACCCAACAGTGACATCAATGGAGAATCCAAGCTAATAGAAACTGAAGGCTTTCTAGTCCTGACAAGTTGCATTGCGAAAATGGAAGCCATCATTCTCACGATAATAAACCCTGTTAGGGTCCATTTGGTTCCATTTGTTACAGACCCATAAGGGTCCAGTTGGTTCCAAACCATCATTTCCCTGGGGACTCCCTGGAACTGCCTCAAGGACCCTGGGGGTCCCCGGACCCCGAACCCCACTTTAGGAATCACGGCTCTATGTAATCTGATCTTTATAGTCTGATAAACTATTCTCACGTAAATAAATCTTGTTTAAAAAACAATCTGCCTAATGTCACTGGTGGTCGTGGATGGGTTTCTGAACTGCCCACAGCAGAGTGAGTGTGTGTGTGTGTGTGTGTGTGTCCGTCCGTCCAGCTGATGGTCGTTAATGTCAAAGCAATGCTGTTTATGCACTGTCAAATAGGTCTAGGCCTACATATATTCTAAGGTAGCATATACCTGTATAGACATATTATCCTGCTCATTACTGTGTGGAAATATACATAAATCTTCGTGTTTGAGCACAAAAAGCATTTTGAGAACCCACAAATTTCCGCGCTTCGCGCGCACACTGTGCAGCCCCCCACACACAATCATTCTACAGTTGTGGCCCCCGGCCTAATCTAATTGAATACCCCTGGCCTACAGTGCCTAGCAGCCACCTAATCCCATGTCTGTGTTACCCAATTAATTGGGAGCTATTAAATCTGTGGTGATGTGTTTGACTGACTATAGCTTTAATATGCAGTTCAATGGGACCATAGTACAAGGATTTAATGATGTTCTCTGGCATCCTCAATATTAACTGCCTATGGTGGTACAGGCAGCCTTTGCTACATTCTCCAGGTAGGTTCACACCGAAGTCATTACATTACAAACTACTGGATTTTAGTGTAGCCCCATAGAGCTTACAAATGCCACTTGTGGAAGTTATATTGTACGAGCTCTGTTCATTTCTCATAACATAATTATATAATAATTATATATTTTATTTGTAGCAGACTTTTACTTTTAGAAATCTCAAAGTGCTTCAGGGTTTAAAAACCGGCATAATTGCAAAGCAATGGAAAATAGATTTGTAATAGAGCGGCGCAGTCCCTCCCCCTTTCAGAACAGCGAACGGCCCAGGAAATGAAAATGCAATGCATTTCCCCATAGGCAGTTTTTATTTAATTTATTTAAAGACCTTTTAAGCGTCGTACGAAGCCAACTCTTGTCGTGACAAATCATGACAACACACAATATTTCGGGCCAAACAAAGAATTAGAAAGTAGAAAAAAAAGGCAGGTTACAACACTTTTTTTGTTGTTTTTCTTCTTTGTAATTATTTGTTTGGTCCAAAATATTGTGTGTGTTGTCATGATTTGTCACGACAAGAGTTGGCTTCGTACGACGCTTAAAAGGTCTTTAAATAAATTAAATAAAAACTGCCTATGGGGAAATGCATTGCGTTTTCATTTCCTGGGCCGTTCATTGTTCTGAAAGGGGGAGGGACTGCGCCGCTCTATACAGTGAGTCCTTAAACGTGTGCCATTATAGAATACTCTCTACATTATAGAATATAAGAAAGTAATTTAATTTCAAACTCTTCTAATGTCCACCAACCTCAGTGAATGTGATAAAATCACATTGTAATTGTGATATTTTGCACAAAGTGTAAAGTGTTTATTTATTAAACAATAATTGGCCAAATGAACATGGTCATAAATAGTCATGCTTAATATTTTATAATTTAATTATATTTAATAATAATTTCGTCCACAACTTTGGAATATTTTGGTCACAGAAATGTTTGTCCTACAGTTTACCCAGCTATTAGAGCAATGCTAGTACTAATACTAATATAGTACCTATGGGAGCAGTTAGGGGTTATGTGTCTTGTTCAGTGACACTTGTTTCATGTTTTATTTTTGACAAAGACATGCACTTATTTTGGTGAGGGTGATTGGGAAATTGGGAAAATGTATTTCCTCTTTTAAAAATACAGTGTGTGTGTGTGTGTGTGTGTGTGTGTGTGTGTGTGTGTGTGTGTGCGTGCGTGCGTGCGTGCGTGCGTGCGTGTGTGTGCACGTGCGTGCACATGCATGTGTTTATGTGATAATATTTTGTTTATCTGAGAGATTTTGTTGACAAACTGGTATTTTAGAGGAAAGCACTCGTATTTGGAACAATCCATGGCCACACTGACATTGACCCTCTCGAAAACGAGATAGTGTATCTCAAGGGGTATTCCAAAAAAAAGAATTTCAAGTAAAAAGAATATACTCACAAATTTGCAGCCTCTCTTCATACTATATTTGAAATAAAGTGCACACACACACACACACACACACACACACACACACACACACACACACACACAGTCTTCTGACAGTCTTGGGGGGAGTACCATGACCATATCCCCCATCCACTCTTTCTCTACCCACATGGGTATGATGATATGTGGTTTGTTTTTTGAACAAGTCACCCACCTCTCAAAAGATTTAAAGGATGCAGTCCAACGAGGCATTTCATCAAGTCAGCAGGAGTATTAAGCCTGGGCAAAGATTTTTCAAAGGGACATCGCAGTCTACAAAATGGTACGTGAAAGTGAGGTGATGAATGATTATTGAACGAAAAATGTATAACCTCTGGTTATTTTCTTATCTTATTTTACAGTCACTGGTATGGAAGTTTACATTATTTTTTATTTCTCTGGGACATGGGTATAATGAGACAGGCATATATTGTCAACTTATTTGTTTTTGATCAGTACTGCTTTTTTTTCTTTTTTACTATTAACTCACATTGCTAAGAGAGGTAAAATAAAATTAATGCATCCAATGAAAGTGCTCCATGATCACTGTAGCAGAGGAATATTGTTCCTCTGTTACTACTAGTAGATGCAATACCGTTCATAACAATTAATATTGTTTTTAAAGACAGCATCAGTGAATATTAGATCTCAATATCTCTCTCTACCACCCCTCTCTCTTTAACTCTTTGTTTCAGAAGACTCTATCATCATCCGTCGTCGTACTCCTTATCAGCCTCACAGTAGCGTATGGACATAGCACATTTCCTGACACTGGTAAGTTTCATAATAAGATTTGAGATTTGTTATATCTCATAAACAGTACAGAAGTACACGAGCAAAATTATTTGGTTTTGGTCCCTCAACATATACACAGTAGAAAGGTGAGAAATAGTATGTATGTACAGTAAGTACATTAATAATAGCACACTTGTCACTAATTACACTTGTAGACTCAACCTTCAAGGACCAGTTTGGTATGCATTAGGCCACGGACCCCGATTTGATAAAAACCCATTTGGTTATATTAAACTAATTTAGTTGGGCACCCCCTGGAACCCCCTCAAGGACCACAGGGACCCTGGACCCAACGTTGAGAGCATAGTACTATATTGTATAGGCTGTCTCTGATTACATGTACTGAATTATTAGCATACTCCTTATTGTCTCCACCAGGCCGAAGGCATGTGGGGAGAGTATGTTTTGCACTCCGTCCGTCCGTTTGTGTGTCCGTTTGTGTGTCCGTCCGTGTGTCCGTGAACAGCTAATCTCGGCCACCGTTAACCCGGTCGATGCCATATTTTGCACACACACTCCCTGGATGCCAACGATGAACCTCTGCCCCAAACTTTCCAGAACGGCCTGTTATAGCGCCACCAGGAGGCCGCTTTGTGCAAAACGGCCACCGTTAACCCGGTCGATGCCATATTTTGCACACACACTCCCTGGATGCCAACGATGAACCTCTGCCCCAAACTTTCCAGAACGGCCTGTTATAGCGCCACCAGGAGGCCGCTTTGTGCAAAACAAGTTTTTGCACAGTACACCTACAGATTTTGTCCAAACATCACGCAAATTGGTACACAGTCTCTCTAGAGCCATTCAACGAAACGGGTCTTTCACATTTATCAGACTCCATCCTGATTGGTTAAGATTGGCTTCCAAAGTTCACAGGAGTGCTCAGTTTCAAACAAAATGCTGCAAATCATGAACACATCGCATGATTTCCGTGAAATTGTGCACCCACATTCCCACTAGGCCGAGGACGAAATGCCACATGAACAATTTCAACTCAGCCTCAAGGTGGCGCTATAACTGGCCGAAAAGTGTTTTTACCTCTAACTGCACGGATCTGTGGATAACCTGGTGGAGACCTGTGCCCGGAAGGGCACTTTTTCTAGTCTGTCTATGTGTTTGTGGTTTGTGTCTGTGTCTAAAGTGGTGGTGGCTAAACAACATAACTCAGTCACAATACCATGTAACGTGAAGACTAACGGACCAGTCACATGGAGGTTTACGACAGATGGCGAGGACGAGGAAGTAGCAGATAATCACGATGGCTTCAATCTGACTGTGAGTGATGTGGATGTTCCAATGCTGGGAGAATACAGCTGTTGGAACGGAGTGGAGATGCTATCATCAGCCTATCTGCGGTTTGAGGCTGTCGACGAGGAATACGGTAAGATATTTGTTTGTGTGCAATATTAAACAGGTACACTTAACACTAGAATGTGTATGATAGCTGAAGCCTATGGTCCATGACTGATCAATATTCTGCAATCAGAATGCATTTGCTGCACTGAACTGCATGAGGCCGACTGTCCGGTTGTCTTGTCGATACACAGAATGTTACATTGAGCCTCTCAACCAAAAGCAGACAACATTATTTGCATAATTCTTAATAAATAGAAAAAACTATAACAAAGCCCTTAATGTCTGGAAAACTATCTTGTCTATTTTCATTTCTTTCATTAATGGCTGGCAGAGAACACTGAATGCTCAACTGAACAGGCCTGAAATGTAGGCCTACTGTGCTAAATAACTTACAGAGATGAAATGTAGTGTTATTTCCACTTCATATCCCAGATAATAAACAATCACAAAAATGCACGTTTTGTGATAAATGATTACCATATTTGTGTTTGTAGGGTCCTTGCACTGCCGTGCAAAATCATATAGTTGTAACTTCAGCTGCAAATGGAACCATAGTCATAGTGATTTCACAGCAGTACGCTTGGGACTGGGCTATTCCTGGTAAGACAATTTACTGCATGAATAGGCAACAGTCTGGTCTCCTCTGGATGTATCCTTGCTGGTCTGATATTGCTGGTTTGATATTGCTCTGGCACCTTCTCTCCTGTTACTGTTTACTCTCACTTTCCTACAGACCGATTCAAATAAGCCAGCAGTCACTGGCAAGAGGCAACCTCTGTTATTTCATTTGTGCTAGAGATACAGTATATCTACATAACAGACAGGGGGCTGGTCGACTCCCAATTTCAAATTTAATTTGTTAATGTTATTGAATGCAACTCTAGCACTGACGGTGAGAAGTCCTGCACCTGGATCACTGGCCAGCACTCAGATGGGGGATTAGAGTTTGAAATAACCCACTCCCTCGACCCATGCAAAGAGGAAAATAACAAGCTGGAAGTCACTGCAGAGGCCATCAACCACTACTCTTACCTCAAGATTACCAAGAGGTTTTATCTCAGAGAGATTGGTAATTCTAATTTAATTCACTGTCAAATAAGGGCTGCATTTTTAATCTAAATGCCGTACCGCCGGGAAATAAATCACCAATACACCACTGGCTGCAATATTTTTGCTAGACAAAATTACATTATATCTTAAGTCATTTGCCAATAAAAACTATTTTCACTATTATTTTTAATCGTCTGGGGACCCCCCAAAATAATTTGAGGGGTCAGTACAGTACAGTACAGTACAGTACAGTACAGTACAGTACAGTACAGTACAGTACAGTACAGTGTTTGAAGTACTGTATTTCAGGTGATCTTTTTTTTGGTCTGAACATGACAAACAATATAAATATAAATTGTGATTTTGATGGTGCTGATTCACAATAGAACTGTGGTGTTTTTTTTAACCCCTACAGTCCAGCCAGACCCTCCCAAGAGACTGACCTGCCAGGAAATGCCAGGACAGAACCTGAAAGTGAATATAACTCCTGCATCCAGCTGGTCTTCCCCTCATAGCTACTTCAGCCTGGAACATGAGATAGAATATGTGTATAGGGACAACGGCAAGGTACAGTACAGCAAGACACATGAAAACGCAAATATGTACACGCGCACGCACACACGTGCACACATAGTCCTCTGACATTCTTCCACCCACTGTTTCTCTACTGGGTATACTTAATTATGCAATCTCTCTCACTCTAGACGGGGCACTCGACATCGACTGATATACCAAAGGGAATTACCAAACTGAGAGCACGTTCCAGAGACTCCCTGCAGATGGTCAGACTTTGGAGCAAGTGGAGCCCCTGGATATCTACTTGTACTTGCATTTCTACTATTATGTCATAATGTAAATTTACTGTCTCAACTCTTTCTTTCATCGCCATGTCAATTTCTCAAATTCACCATGTGTCTGTCTCACTATGAGGCATCATAAGCTGATGATATCCCAGCCCTCACCTAATTTTTAGCTCAATAAGTTTAATATGAAATCATCACTTTGAATTACTCAAATGTTTCATAAAATGTTTGTGTATTAATTGACATATTTAATTATGAATGTTTAACAGTGAAGAAATAATTGCTTTATTTTTATTGCTCTATTTTCCATTCTGAAACAACAAAACAGAACACTGAACCTGTGTTCTATACTTATATTTTCCATTCTGAAACAACAAAACAGAACACTGAACCTGTGTTCTATACTTCTATTTTCCATTCTCCATCCATCCATCCATCTTCAACCGCTTATCCGTAGTTGGGTCGCGGGGGCAACAGCTCCACCAGAGAGCTCCAGACTTCCCTCTCCAGAGCAACATTAGTGACTTCCTCCTGGGGGATTCCGAGACGTTCCAAGGCCAGTGAGTCGATGTATTTCCTCCAACTGCGCCTTGGTCTGCCCCGGGGTCTCCTCCCAGTGGGACATGCGTCGAGGACCTCCCTAGGGAGGCGCCCGAGAGGCATCCTAACCAGATGCCCGAACCACCTCAGCTGACTCCTTTCCAGGTGAAGGAGCAGCGGTTCTACTCCGAGTCTCTCTCGTGTGACTGAACTTCTCACCCTATCTCTAAGGGAGATGCCAGCCACCCGTAGAAGAAAACTCATTTCGGCCGCTTGTATTCGTGACCTTATACTTTCGGTCATGACCCACACTTCATGACCATAGGTGAGAGTAGGAACGAAGATTGCTCGGTAGACAGAGAGCTTTGCCTTCTGGTTCAACTCTCTTTTCGTCACAACAGTGCGGTACAGCGACTGCAATACCGCCCCTGCCGCTCCGATTCTCCGGCTGATCTCCTTCTCCGTTCTCCCCTCACTCGTGAACAAGACCCCGAGATACTTGAACTCCTTCACCTGGGGTAGTGCCTCATTCCCTACCCGGACTGCACAATCCACCGGTTTCCTGCTGAGAACCATGGCCTCAGATTTGGAGACGCTGATCCTCATCCCAGCCGCCGTACACTCGGCTGCGAACCGGTCCAGTGAGAGCTGAAGGTCTTGGACCGATGGTGCCATCAGGACCACATCATCTGCAAAAAGCAGTGATTCAACCCTTAGGTCACCGAGCCGAATACCCTCTCCGCCACGACTACGCCTCGATATCCTGTCCATGAAAATCACAAACAGGATAGGTGACAAAGCGCAGCCCTGGCGAAGGCCAACCCCCACCGGAAACGACTCGGACTTACTCCTGAGCACACGGACACAGCTCTCGCTTTGGGTGTACAAAGATTGGATGGACCTCAATAAGGTCCTCCTCACCCCATACTCCCGCAGCACCTCCCACAGGACATCCCGGGGGACCCGGTCATATGTCTTCTCCAAATCCACAAAACACATGTAGACCGGATATGCATACTCCCAGGCCTTCTCCAGGATTCCTGCAAGAGTATAGATCTGGTCAGTTGTTCCACATTGCTCCTCCTGAATCTGAGGTTCGACTATCGGCCGGACCCTCCTTTCCAGCACCTTGGCGTAGACTTTCCCAGGGAGGCTGAGTAATGTGATACCTCTGTAATTGGCACACACCCTCTGATCCCCCTTTTTAAACAGTGGAACCACCACCCCGGTCTGCCACTCCCTCGGCACTGCCCCAGACTTCCACGCAATGTTGCAAAGGCGTATCAACCAAGACAGCCCCTCAACACCCAGTGCCTTCAGCATTTCTGGACGAATCTCATCAACCCCCGGAGCTTTGCCACTGTGGAGCTGCTTAACTACCTCAGTGACTTCCTTCTGGGAGATTTCCGACGATCCCCCATCATCCTCAGGCTCTGCTCCTGTCAGGGAGGGTGGGTCTGATATTATTGGGTTTAAGTGTTCCTTCCAGCGCCCTACGACCTCCTCATTTGAAGTCAGCAGAGTCCCATCTTTACCGTACATGGCTTGGATGGTTCCCCGCTTTCCCCTCCTGAGGTGTCGTACGGTCCTCCAGAACAACTTTGGTGCCTCCTTCTCCATGGATTCCCCGAACTCCTCCCACACCCGCTGCTTTGCCTCAGTCACAGCCGCGGCTGCTGCCCTTCGAGCTTGTCGGTACCCTGCAACTGCCTCCGGAGTCCCCCGGGATAACATATCCCGGTAGGCCTCCTTCTTCAGTCGGACGGCTTCCCTGACCTCCGCTGTCCACCAGGGAGTTCGAGGGTTTCCGCCCCTTGAGGCACCTATGACCTTCTGGCCACAGCTCACAGCTGCAGCTTCAGCAATAGAGGCTTTGAACATTGCCCATTCCTGTTCAATGTCCCCAACCTCCACAGGGATGCCAGAGAAGTCCCGCCGGAGGTGGGAGTTGAAGTCCTTCCGGACAGAGGTCTCCTCCAGACGTTCCCAGTTCACCCGCACTACACGCTTGGGTTTGCCAGGTCTGTCCAGAGGTTTCCCCCGCCATCTGAACCAACTCACCACCAGATGGTGATCAGTTGACAGTTCAGACCCTCTCTTCACCCGAGTGTCCAAAACATACAGCCTCAGATCAGCTGACACGATTACAAAATCGATCATTGATCTTTGGCCTAAGGTGCTCTGGTACCAAGTACATGCTTATGCTTGAACATGGTGTTTGTTATGGTCAATCCATGACTAGCACAGAAGTCCAATAACAAGCCACCACTCGGGTTCAGATCCGGGAGACCGTTACTCCCAATCACGCCAGCCCAAGTATCTCTGTCATTGCCCACGTGTGCGTTGAAATCCCCCAGTAAGACTATGGAATCCCCCACAGGTGCCCCATTCAGGACCCCATGTAGGGTATCCAAGAAGGCCGGATACTCTGAACTCTCGTTCGGTGCGTACGCACAAACAACAGTCAGAGTATTCCCCCCTCCAACCCTAAGGCGGAGGGAAGCGACCCTCTTGTCCACCGGAGTAAACTCCAACGTAGTGGCACTCAGACGGGGGCTTGTGAGTATCCCCACACCCGCCTGAGCCCTCACACCCTGGGCAACTCCAGAAAAGAACAAGGTATACCCCTTGTCTAAGAGTTTGGTTCCAGAATCCTTACTGTGTGTGGAGGTGAGCCCCACCAGGTCTAACCTGTAGCGCTCAGCCTCCCGCACCAGGTCCGGTTCTTTCCCCACCAGTGTAGTGACGTTCCACGTCCCCAAAGTCAGCCTCTGCTGTCCAGGTCTGGTCCGTCCAAACACTCCAGTGTCACTGCCACCCGTCTGGCAGCGCACCCGACCCCACTGCTTCCTGACGCGGGTGGTGGGCCCACGTGGCGGAGAAGATGTGCCCACGTTGCTTCTTCGGGCTGTGCCCGGCCGGGCTCCGTGGTAAGCCCGGCCACCAGGCGCTCGCTGACGGGCCCTTCCTCCGGGCCTGGCTCCAGAGGGGGGCCCCGGGCTTCCTCCAGGCCGGGTCGCATCTCTTCTCTCTTGTTCTTCCATGAGTGCTTTTTACCATTTCCCTATTAGCCAGCTTTACCTGTTTCCACCTCTCACGACGGGGACGTTAGGGTTGGATTTCTATTTTCCATTCTGAATCAACAAAACAGCTAGGACTCCTAATTCCACTGCATCCATCCCTATGATGGTGATGGGTACAGTACATCTACTATGGGCATTCCTTTTGCTTCCAAATCCCTCCTTATCTTTCCGATTTATAAATCCTAAAGCCTTGTTTATACTTCACTGTGCAACGGTCCTATGCTGGAAAATAGCAGATATGCAAACTCACAGCACATCTCATTCAAGACACTGAACTTGAAGATCTGTCATTTTTGCCATCCAAATGCAAAAGAGATCCGGTACCCACACCGGCCCCTACGAGATGCAGAAATTAACTAGAAAAAGTTCCCTTCTGGGCACAGGTCTCCACCAGGAGGATAGGAGAATGTGTGATGTTTGGCAAAATGTTTAGGAGTAATTTAAACAAATTTTATTATTAGTACAGAAAATGATGGAATGGTAACATTTATTTTTGTTTTTGTCTTAGAAAGACTGACTTTTTAGTTTACTCTGTAGGTTTCATTTTTTAAATCAGGGGTTTTCAACCGGTGGTCCGCGGCCCCCTGGTGGTCCGCGGAGGTACTGCTGGTGGTCCGCAGCCAAGCATTCAGAAAAGTTATATTTTTGCCTTTTTTTTCTTTACTTTTTTTTTTACCTTTCTAATATAAAACTTATTTGCACTCTTTTTACTTGTTTGTAAATAATAATAATAATAACTTAAGTCGAATCTAACATTTCAAAAGGTCAAGTGCTCAAGGTGTCAAATAAACCAAAGAAAAGCTGACGGAGTCATCAGCTGCCAGCGGAACAACCATCCTGCTCTTCCACCCAACGCATGCATGCTTACCGTGCTTGCTGCCCAAGGCAAGCACGGTAAGACGTTGCCATAAATTATTCATTCAATTCATAATAATACGTTTGGGAAAGTCAAATCTCCCTGCCATAGAGTTATAATATCTGCCGCGGATCGATTGAATAGTCTCACATAATACTAGTATTCACTATTCAATGTGCAACTTCTCAGTCTATCGTTGCCGTTTTAATCAATGAAGGGTGGCTCCACTGCCCACGTTGTGTTGCGTTCAAATGCATTCAAATTGTCCCGGTTGGCCGGTTCGTTTTTTGACGCACACGACGGAGGCGCAACGCGCCCGGTGGAGCCCCGGTGTGAGCTTGTAGATTGGCTATTTTTGGTGCGTGACACCGTCGTACGATGTATACATTACGCTTTTAAAGTGACGGTACACAATGAACAGTTCCCTCTGTCTGTTAGAAAGGTACTGTATAAGGCCCTAGTAAAATGTAGTGCAGGTTGTATAGGTTGGTTAAAATAAAGAGAAGATTATTAAAATAGAATAAGATAAAATTATATATTCTGTTTCTCTGTGTGTGTGTGTGTGTGTGTGTGTGTGTGTGTGTGTGTGTGTGTGTGTGTGTGTGTGTGTGTGTGTGTGTGTGTGTGTGTGTGTGTGTGTGTGCGCGCGTGGGGGGGGGGGGGGGTTGTCAGAAACAAACCTATATACTGTGACTGTCAAATGCACCAAGTGTCAAATGTGTCTTCAGTGTTTGGGTGATTAACTGAAATGGATTATTATTTTGAGACTTATTTTGAGTCCTGCTTAGTACAAGTAAAAAACACTTTAGTAAAACTTTTGATAATAAAATACTTTGAAACATAGTTTTTTTTTGTCCAGCTCATGAATGTAGCCTGTGATAGTGTGATTAGTGAGTAACAAGTAAGAATAAAACAAAATCAATCTTAACCCATGGTGCATGAATGCCCCACCAGGGCCACCACTATTGTGTCGGGTGGGTCCATCCTAGATCTACGATGAACCCACCCGACAACAGTGGTGGTCCCCAGGCTGCTGCTAGTCAGAATGGTGGTTCCTTGGATCAAAACCAGTTGAAAACCCCTGTTTTAAATGAAAGCCTGGGTATCGAGGAGAGGCTACTCTGTAGGTGAAGAGAATGGTGAAATTCTTGAAAATGTATTTCCTCTTTTAAAAATACAGTGTATGTGTGTGTGTGTGTGTGTGTGTGTGTGTGTGTGTGTGTGTGTGTGTGTGTGTGTGTGTGTGTGTGTGTGTGAGAGACGCAACTTGGCCTGTTGTAATCACCATGAGGCTGATTTGAAAACTCAACTGTATCCGTGGATATGCACGAATGCATTTCTTTCATGTGGATTCCAAGGGATTCGATTTCCCAAAAGTTGCGTAACTGATCTGACAGTGCCTGTTCCTCTCCGACGCTGATGTGCATCACTTCAATGTCCACAACTTCGAACACTGAACCTGTGTTCTATATTTCTATTTTCCATTCTGAATCAACAAAACAGAACACGAACGTGGACCTGGCGCTGATTTCCAATGTTTACAGACATTCAGAATAACGAAAAACAGGCCTGTGTTCTGTTGTTTCATTTTAGGTTTAAAAATAAAACGTGATATTTTCTTGTTTTCTCAATTTTATTTTGAAGAGAAAAACAAATTATACGTTAGTACCCTGACCCTGTTCCCCTCACTGACAGTCACTATATGTCCCCTTTTTTTTACCTCCTCTATGATGATTTCCTGTTTTTTGGTGTGTATATTTGTACGTCTCTAAATGTTATGTTGAATTGAACATGCGGTAGACCTATTGTAAACAAGTGTAATGCTTTGTTTATGGTATCGTCCACAGTTAACTGTTTTGTATTGAGTTGTGCTTGAAAAGAAACTTCTGGGAATTCAGATATTATCGTAGGCTACAGCTCGCTAACGCATTTATAAAATAAAGAAATAAATCTGTCCAAAAACATTTTTCCCTAGACTCCCTCCATTTACTTAATATTACTGTCAATTGGTTAAATGCTTTGGGCATAATAGTAAAAGGGAGTAAGGGACGTGTAGAGGATAAGGCTGCAAATGCTTTGATTAATTTGATTTCATCATTTCAACATCTCTAGTCCAGAAGGGGAGGCATACTATCATCCGACAGAGCATTGCTCCGAGGTGCGCTGCGGGTCGGGAGAGGGTTGCGGTTAGGTTTAGGTGTCTGCCCCGGGGGAGGTTAGGGCTAGGGTGAGGGAGGAGGTAGGTTGTCGTTCGGACCAATGCTCCGTCGGATGAAAGTACTGCACATCATGGCTCCTTTGAGAACCGTCAGGGTCAAAACCCGCTCGGAGCCATGGATGAATTCGGACATACTGACTGCAATGAAAGCCAGAGACAACAAATGCTCTGAACTTAAGTCCAAACTAGCCAAGTGCAAGCGCTTCGACAGTGATCTCCAAACCAAACTGCGCAACCTAAAAGCCCAGTGTAACAAGCTAAGAAACGGTGTAATTGCCATGACCAAATCAGCCAAATGTAACTTTATCAATGATAAAGCAGAGGAAATCAAAAACAATCCTCGGGAGCTATGGAAGTTACTAAACAACCAACTAGGCTGTGGTCGGAAACTTAAAACCAGGTTTACTAACATAAACATCAAATCGAATAACACCCTCATCACTGACAAACTCGATGTAGCCAACCACTTGAACATCTTCTTTACAAACATTGCAACAAAGCTGGTTAGCAAACTGCCCTCCCACTCTGGGCGTTTTGGTGTAGAGCACATCAAAGCCTTCTACAAAAACCTTGGTGTTTGTAAAGATGATTTTAAAATGGCAATGGTAACAACCGAGGAGGTACTTAAAAAACTGAGTGCCCTCCAACCCCACAAGGCCACTGGCCATGACAATATTCCCTCCAAATTTCTCAGAGACTCAGCCTTTTCCATAGCTCCAGTCATCACCCACATAGTTAACCTCTCCATCAAACAGGGACAGGTCCCCCAAGATTTTAAACTGGCCAAAGTAACCCCCTTGTACAAAAAAGGGAGTAAATTAGAACCCGGCAACTACCGCCCTATTTCTATTCTAAGCTCCATCTCGAAAGTGATGGAAAAAATAGTCTATGAACAGGTTGAAAAGTATCTTGCCACTAATAAATTGCTGTACGAGTTCCAATCTGGTTTCAGAACATCCCACTCCACTGACACATGCCTCCTCTATTTGAGCGATCACATCAAACACGAGGTGGATGCTGGAAAATACTGCGGCATGGTCATGCTGGACCTCCAAAAGGCTTTTGACACCGTGAACCACTCCATACTGGTTAACAAGCTTAAAGCTATTGGTTTTGATAGCACATCAGTGAGCTGGATGCAATCCTACCTGGAGGGGAGAGAACAGATGGTGGAGGTGAACGGAACACTGTCCCCTCCCCTCCCAGTGAGGTGTGGCGTCCCACAAGGAAGCATACTAGGGCCTTTACTGTTCCTAATTTATGTTAACGACATGACTTCAGCTTGTGACTGCAACTTGTTCCTGTTCGCAGTCTCGCAGATGACTCAGCACTGCTGGTCTCGGACAGGAACAAACTGCAGGTTGAAAAGACCCTCAGCTCTGAACTCGGTAGAATCTGCACCTGGCTCGCTGATAACAAACTATCCTTACACCTGGGAAAAACTGAATCCATCCTCTTCGGATCAAATTGTAACCTCAACAAGGCAGATGGCTTCTTGGTTAGAGTGGGTGACAATATTATCACACGAAAAGATCAAATTACCTACCTAGGTTCCATCCTGGAGGCCAATCTTTCCGGTGATAAAATGGCCACCAACGTAATCAAAAAAGTCAATCAAAGAACAAGATTCCTTTACAGGATCTCCTCACTGGTCAGCAAAAACACCTTGAAGACCTTAACAGGAGCCCTCGTACAAGGTTTCTTTGACTATGCATCCACCTCTTGGTACCACAGCACCTCAAAGGCCCTCAAAACAAGGCTCCAGACCTCCCAAAACAAACTGGTCAGGCTCCTACTTGGCCTCACCCCCCGAACCCACCTCACCCCTGCCCACTTTGACAGGCTGGGATTGCTTAGGGTCGTCGACAGAGTACAGCATCTTGCAATGGGTCTGGTCCACAAGATTCGATACACCACCAAGATACCCATGTACCTGTCTAAATACTTCCTTAATGTAAACGAAGTCCACACCCACAACACCAGAGGGAGTGCAACAAACCATGTGCAACCCAGATTCGGCACAAACAAGGGACTAAATTATTTTTGCTCCTATGCCACCAAAATGTGGAACGCCCTACCAACAGTCATTAAGACATGTGAATCCCTTGACTCCTTCAAAACCGCTCTCAAAGGGCACCTACGGATGGCTGCAATTCGAAACTGGCCTCTGTAAAATCTGAATCCCCCCCCCCATTTTCCCTCACTGTATATTGTATCTTTTCCCTTTTTTGCTTCCCATATGATGAATTCCTGTTCTGTTCTTTAGCTACATAGAAATGTCTATTTGTATGTCTCTAAATGTTTGTATGTCTTTAAATGTTTTGATGAATTGAACAATGTGGACCCTGTTGTAAGCAAGTGTAATGCTTAATTGGGTCGTCCACTCACAGTTGACAGTCTTTGTATTGAGTTTGTGCTTAAAATGTACTGTAAATTCTACAAACTGTTAATAAATATTTCAATCAATCAATCAATCAGTCTAGAAGACATGCAGTTTCCTCCGAGGTGGAAAGTCTGGTGACGCAAGGTTAGTCTTCTAGACCATAGAGTATACTCTTCTGTTTATCTGGTTATTGTGTTTGTGAATCAGTGGACCATGACACAGGTTAACACAACTCTTCTTTACTTTCAAACTCAGAGTAATCATACAAACGGAGAAGCAGCAACATCATACACTCATCTTGTATATCAGACTGAAGTACTAGATCCCAGAAATCCCCCCAATCATCACAAGCATGCAGGAACATGCAATAAGCGCAGCACCATCGAACAGCTGTCAGTGAGACATAACACTGGTGTTACTTGGTGCTGATTAATTCTCTGAATTCTCTGTACCATATTTCTTGTCAATAAAATAAAGGAAAAAAATAAGTACTTTGGTGGCTAGCGCGCATGCGTAAACAGCATACCCAACCACAGCGGTAACGCAAGTAGAGATCGAGTTAGCCATCAAAATAAAAGCATTTTATGAAATAATAGTGATAAAAAAAATACATTTTCATTGTATATATGTAATTAGTTCACGAAATGCAAAGACCTGTGTACCCCCTACTCTATGCTGGGGCCTGGGGACCGTCCCCCTCTGCTGGACCTATCCATAGGGTTTTATTTTGAAATACACAACCGGAAATTGCACTTATTATTACTCACTTAAAACTGGTCCTTCCATATCAATGTATGTACAGAACATTGCGGCTGCAAATGTATTCAACATGGCTAACATGACTGAAACATCGTGGATTATTTGTCTGTGGAGTATTCTCATGCATTTTAGTTACATATCAGGTGAGAAAGGCACGGGTGCATGGCTGCGTTTCAGCCAACGTCTGCATATTATGGCTAGTAGCCTAAACATTAGCATACACAGTAGGTGATCTGTAACACAGGCTACAATGCTACATACACTGAGCTATTTTGAATGACTGGCCGATTGTTTATATAATAACGTAAACTTCACTTACCTTCTCGACTCGTCGAGTCGTCATCATTCATTATGCAGTTTATGCATAAAGTGAACATCAATTTATTTTGACGTGTCTCCAATTTGGACTGTTCCAGGTCTTGGGGTCAATGAATTGCTCTACTTCCGAGTTCTCAGTCCTGAGGACATAGGTTACATCTTCAGTGCAGCTCCTGCAAAAGACTTTGGTGGAGATTTTGTAAGTAATATTACTCTGTACTTAATTGTTGTTGGGATATATTATTCACCAAAGAAAGTGTCTGACCTCTTGCCCCTCATACCCCACTAATGCTCGATCTTTTTCTCCTATCTCTCCCTCACATTTCTCGGTGGTGGTCTTTGGTCGTTTCTGTTTGTGTTTTGGTCTTCATTACCTCCTACATCCTCTCCGGCACTTCTCTGTTTTCTCATCTGGGACCCAGACTTGTTCTTATGATGAGATTTTACTTGTGCCAGCAGAGCCAGCAGACGGCTGCTCAGAAATGAGGAACAGAGAATTAATTCAGGGACAAGTAATCCTACTGGAACGAGGGTAATTATGTGTGCAATGCATGTGCTATATTTGTAGCAAATTAGTAAAGTAAATGATATCCAGGAACAATTCATGTCTATACATTTGATTTTACATAAGCTAATTCCATATTGAAACACCTGTGTGAAGTGAAGGGCGCTCTAATCAATTATTGACCTTATACCAACCTTGAAACATACCTTAGTCACTAGCCCCTCTCGGAACCCTCTGGGTCAGCCCAATCTATCGTGCCGAACCGGGCTGACCCATGGGGTCCCTGTGTGTTGATGTGTTTTCGTATGTAAATGATAGAACGCAGACATAAATATCGTCGGAAACGTCGTCTCTGCGCCGTTTGAGTGCTTCTGTTGGTTTGAGTGATTCTGATTCTAAGAGCTATAAGTTACAACGGATACCGCTGCGAATTCTCCTGTGCCGCGGAAGCCGTTAAGTATTTTTAATCTTTGTTTGACCGATTTGGTCGCTTTGATTCTTCTCTTCCTTCCTTGTTTATTTACCGTTTATTGTACCGCCTCCCGCTGCGGTGTTGGCTTGTGCATGGCTACGTTCCTGCCTCTGATCTGCTCTGTCATAGCTATAGCCACTAGCTAGCCAGATAGGCGGTACAATGAGGTGTCCATAAACAAGGAAGGAAGAGAAGAATCAAAGCGACCAAATCGGTTAAACAAAGATTAAAAATACTTAACGGCGTCCACGGCACAGGAGAATTCGCAGCGGTATCCGTTGTAACTTATAGCTCTTAGAATCAGAATCACTCAAACGAACAGAAGCACTCAAACGGCGCAGAAACGACGTATCCGAAGGTATTTATGTTTATTTATGTTTGCGTACCCGGTAGCAGGGTAGCGGTGGAATAGGACCCCATGGTACTGGGTCTCAAAAATGTCAGAAACTTCAGTACCATTGGGTTCTGACTTGTGGGGCTACTTAGTCACCAAGAATGGTGGTACCTTATTGGCTAAGGGTTTCCACCGACATACGCATACCGCCAGCCGATTTGCTCAGATACATATGACGTAAATTTAAATTGCATTTAATGTTTGTGTTAAGACAGAATCTTGATGTCATTCTCATCCTAGCTCTACCCAAAAGTTTGGTACTGGTAAAATTGTGAAAAGGGCATTTGATCAACACATATGATGATTATCATTATCAATGTCAACGAGGAGGAACTCTCCTGATGAAAGAAAATGCTGATTTTGTTATTAACATGTGTCAATGTGTATCACCATGAAGATGTTTTCTACATACTTCTTTCCTGTCATTCTCACACATGTTGAATTTTTTTTTTTTAATGTTTTCTTCTATCTGCATGAACTGCAGGGGCTGTTCTTTTGTCCATAAGGCTCGACTAGTGGAGGAGGCAGGGGGCAAAGCAGTGTTGATTGCTGATGATGCAGTTGATAACGACAGCCAGTATTTGGACATGGTTACTGATGGGAGCACAGCCAGACCCAGCATACCTGCACTGTTCCTACTGGGAAGAGACGGGTAATAAGAGAGATACACAGCCACTCTCACACACCCTGACATACTGTAGATGAACACTACCCTGATTTATACTTAGTGGTATTGTACGATAGTGTCTGGTGCCACAGTGATTGGCTATTTTGAAAAGTGATGCGTTACTGGTTTCATACGTATAATAATATAACACTAATCACCTTTTCACATTTGGTGATGTTCATGTCGATTTTCATATGCATTTGTTCCAGGCTGATGATCAGACGGTCTCTCCAGAGACAAGCACTACCATGGGCTGTTATCTCCATTCCTGTCAACGTTTCTTCTTTGGCCTCTTTCCCCCTCAAGCAACCTCCGTGGACTCTGTGGTAGAGTCAACACGCACACCAGAACTCACATGAATCAACAGCCCACATACCCTGTAAACACGCAGCCTCACACTGAATCCCATTGGTGGTATGGAAATACATGCCTGCTCTCTAAAACTGGTGCACAGCTAAAGCCTCAGTGTTAGTTTATGTTTAGGGTCCATTTTTACACTCAGTTGTGCAAACAAACATGCACACACAGATTGGGTCACCTCGGTTATAAGCAGTGCCCTTTGACAATCCTATTCCAACGGACTTCTTATCAGAGCCTTTACCTTTATCACCATCTGTGGTGGTTCTAGAAACTCTTGTCATCGCAGGACGACCTTGGCTGAGAAATAACCCGTTTCTCAATTTCAGCTGTCTGGATGAAGTCGACGTTTTTTCATTTAGTAATGGTTGTGGACCTCATATTGTTTGTTTTAATAGAACTATCTACATGTTCTATTCATGTGCAGGGATCCTTGCACATGTTCACCATTGAGTGAGGAAGTATATACGGAAAACAGACATTACACAATGATGTGTATTGTTCCCAAACAAATATGGCAATGTTTGGAGGAAGTAGTATTAAAAGCTATTAACCGCTATTAAAAGTGGTTGACATACAGTTAAGACCAACACAGTTCTGTGCAATGTACAATTGTCTAAATTAAATTCAGCTAAACTGAACCCACCATCAATCTGTCAAATATTCATGCACAAAATTGTGTGCTTTGTTCTGCCTTAGCTAAATGCTGTCTTCATTTGTAATTCTCACATAAAACATGTCCATGGAGAAGTTTGAAGACCACATATTTAATAAACAAACCCTTTATATGTTCTAGATTGTATTGTTTCTCCTGACAAAAACAATCTTTGCCTGTTGGCCCTGTGCCTGGTGGCTCTATTAGCTGTATCCCATGGCAGGTGCTAAGGCTATAAGTGCTTCCCTGCACCAGTGTTTACTTTTCATGACCAGCAGTTAGCTATACTGAAATTGAAGCGAAGACCTTTACTATAGTGGAAAAAGATTACTCTGTAGTACTCGTATAAAGTTTCATATTATGCACAGTTGCACACACTCAGTGGTGTCATGGTGTTTTTTTTTTTTACTGGTACCACAGTGTTTTAATGACGCCACGTGCGCACGCATGTGCACGCACCACTGGGTACTTAGTGCGTCTTGGAAAGTCTGGTGGTGACGCGAGCTTGATTTGGTGCGTCTTCTCTTGAATCTATAGGGGACGCATTCTAGCGTGCACGCACATGCACCGTTCCGTCCTGGTACCACGGCGTAGTACTGCGTTCTACGAGCATGACACCACTGCACACACTACTGTATGAGCTTGTAGTTCAACTTTTTTCATGATTTGAGACATGACGGGTTGAATGTGGTTGAAACCCTGGAGGACCGTATACAGTTAGGTGTCTCTTCCTCCTATGTCTTATATTCACTAGAGAGCCATCAGGGCTTCTGTCACAGATTTTTGGGTCTCAGAGGACCCAATAGGCTGCTAAGCTTCTAAATCCATAATATAAAAACGTGCAAAGTTCTACTGTCTACATTGATTATTTAAGCAGGCCCAGATGTGGGTTTATTTAAGGTCACATTTGACACTACTCAGAAAATGTAAAAAATACTTAGCAAGCCAAGACTGACCTAATAATGCTTACCAAATTGATTACAATTTAATTTAGGATTTAGATTGCCATCATCCCATTTCATGTCAGTAATCCTAGTCTCAAACCAGAGGGAGGAATCTGCTATCCTAAACATTGGGGTGCTGTCAATCTGGGAACTAATTTGTTAACAAATAAAGAATTTATACAATTTTGGTCTTGAGAGATAGGATGCAGTTGACAGTATTTGTGTTTACAGCACTTTTACACCTACGGTTGTAGTTCTCTGAAAATGCCACTGGAGAGCCTGATGGAAGTTGAAGTCACAACAAGGACAATTGCTGAGCTTTAATTAACCTTTATAATTAACCTTTTTGTCTGGTGTTCCTGAAACAATAAATACTATGATTTTCATCTGATTGTCTCAATAGCTTATGTTTTCCTCCACACTGTAGTGTGGAGCATTTGAAACACTTTCATAGAATTTGGAGTTGTTTAGTCAAGTCAAGCTGCTTCTAAAATAACCGTGATATAAGAAATTCACAGTATAGGTCTATACATATAAGAGTGTGCTGTGTTTATCCAGCAGATGGAACCAATTCGCTTATACCGTTCACACACACTATGCACACAGTCATTCAAACTCATGAAGATCTTTTAATATATCTTTTTAAACTTAAATCTTAACTCAACAAAATGGAACAAAATATTTTTCAGATGGGTATCTGCACCCAAATACATTTTGGATGTCCTTGAAATTAATATAAGTGGGCTGAGTGGGCTCTAGACCGGATGGCACTGGTTACAGTTTTGTAATGTATAGAGAAGGACATCCCATGGTTTACAAGTTTTCAGCTACATGCAGATCACAAATACAGACACTGGTGAGATGGGATTTAGTGAAAGATATTTCTTTTAGAGCATAATATGAACAAATAGTTTGCTGGTCAACTTCACAAACAATATTTTGTAAGGAAAACCTTTCTAATTTAAGTGTAATATAGTGACATTGTAAGATAGTGTATATTAGCCAGAATGTGTGCACATAACTGACTGCTTACAATCTATTAAACAGCTGAAAGGTTTATAAAGCTCATGATAACTTCTTACTGTACCTGATTACATCTGGACATTTTAACTTTCAGTGGTATTCCTGCAGTCAGTGTTGGAAAGTAGCTAAAGTAAATTATTACTTAAAGACCCAAACCACACCGGTATAGGGACTCCCTGGGACAAAACTGTTTTAAGGTCAACCACACCATTACAACTCATTGCGACTCAATAAGTTGCATTGGTGTGGTTATAACATTAAAATATGTCTTCCCTGTGTACTTTTTGGTTTCTTCCTGAAAACTGATAGCCTTTGAGTCAAAAGGCCCAATTGAAATACCATCACGTTATAGTGACATCACAATATCATCCCCTCCCCTAACCCCTCCCCTTTATCATATACAACAACAACAACTGTTGTTCAGTTCACCTGAAAACTGGGCATACTTAATGAATTGGTGGGTGTGGCCACATAAAACTTACACTAAACGTATACTTTCTTTTTTTTTTTTTTTTACTTTATCCTAGTATAATCATAGTACCTGATGATCATGTTTTTTGGGGGGGGATCACGGCTTTCCATCTTTAAAGCATAACATTTTTCCAGTAACTAACTATATACTTAACATTTTTAGTAATAATATTACTACTAATATGTTCCTAAAGTAACTCGTTACTATTTTCACGAGTCTTTGTGGGCTTGAGTGTTTATTAATGGTAGACTGAGGCTGATTAATGGTAGTCTAGATCTCTAGAGCGGATATGGAAACGATGCGCACTGTACGTGTGAATTATTGGATGCGGAAGGGCGGGCCTTAAACCGTCCGGAACAAACTGGGTAGTGTGACACTTTTGGGGACTAAAGGTCATGCAATTACTGGTGGCAAGGATAAAAAGTAAACTAAAGTAATAGTTACTTTTGGCATGGAGTAATATGTAAAGTAATAGGACAAATAGGTAATATATTACTGTTTTTTAATAACTTTCCAACACTGTAGTAATTGTCATAACCCGGCCCGTTGGGCCATGACAAATTGAGGAGGACACAGAGCAGTGTTCAAAATAACAATAATTTATTTGTAAGAGAACTAATAATAACTTAATATAAAGGATAATGCTTACAGAATGTATGAGATGTGGAAGTCAGTAAGATCAGTGGTGTCAGTGTGGATGTGTGGTTAATATGGTGAAGGTGTGTTGTAGTGTGCAAATCAAACAGTGAGGAGCAACAAACAGAAAGGTGCTGTCATCTGGAGTGGGACCAAGAGAATGGCTGGCAAGCCCTCTTTTATAGGGTTTCAGGAGCACTGATCAGGTGCTCCTAATGCACCTAATGAGAAGTCTCAAGTGGGCCGACGCCCACATGATCTGTGGGAGAAACACAGACAGGGCAGTACACCATATACACAGCATAGGCCCTGCAGGCCAGGCCAAGGGGCCGTGACACCCTCCCCCTTCAAAATGAGGGACCATAAGGGACCGAGTTGGTCTAAACCTTAACTTAATAACAAATTAAATCAAAATCAAGATTTTCTTTTTTTTTAATATATAACAATAATGAAAAATTTAAAGTGAATTTAAACCCAATTTGCCTCCAAACTATTTCCGTTCCAACCATTCCTGTCCACAACCAGCACAACCGCTTCCCCCCCTCAGCAACCAAGATTTACCATGGATTCCTGGAGCATCTAAGAGGAGAGGAGCAGGAGGCAGGAGCAGACAGAAAAGGAGGACCAGAAGATGGGACAAGAAAAACACAAGTTACATTTTTGCCTCCATTTTAAGGCACTCTGGAAAGGGCATCTGCCACAACATTTTCTACCCCCTTAATGTATCTGATTTCCAGCCAATAAGACTGCAACATTAGGGACCAGCGAATTAATCTCTGATTGGGACACTGCAGTGAATTTAGAAAGGTTAGTGGGTTATGGTCAGTGTAGACCACCACAGGCGCAGCCCCAGACACTACATAGACATCAAAATGTTTCAATGCCCATATTAGAGCCAAAGCCTCCTTTTCTATAGTGGAATAATTCAACTGGTAGGAGTTAAACTTTCTTGAGAAAAAGCTCACAGGTTTGTCGATTCCCAAGTCGTCTGTCTGTAATAAAACCCCACCCGTGACTGGCATCCACCTGTAGAGTGAATGGACGGTCAAAACGAGGTGCTGCAAGAACAGGAGCAGAACATAACAGACCCTTGATGGATTCAAATGCTTTTTGACATTCTTCAGACCAAATGTATTCAACACTGGACTTTAACAGATTAGTTAGGGAAGCCACAACAGTAGAGAAATTACGACAGAAACATCTGTAATAACCTACTAGACCAAGAAATCGCAGTAACTCTTTTTTGGTGGTTGGAGCTGGGTACTGTGCAACTGCACTCACTTTTGCCCCAACTGGTCGAACCTGACCCTGTCCAACCACTCGACCAAGGTAGGTCACTGTGGCCTTAGCAAATTCACACTTTGCCAGGTTCACAGTGAGACCAGCCTCGGCCAGGCGCCTGAACAGAGCATGAATGCGTTCCACATGTTGAGGACATGAGTCCGAAAACACAACAACGTCATCGAGGTATACTGTACAACCCTCAAGATCTCCCAGCACATAGGTCATGAGTCGCTGAAATGTCGCAGGTGCGTTCCGCAACCCAAATGGCATTACTTTGTAGGAAAACAGACCCTTTGGAGTGATAAAGGCAGAAATTTCCTGTGCCCGTTTGGACAAAGGCACTTGCCAATATCCCTTCAGTAGATCAAATTTGCTTACAAACTTGGCATGACCAATTTCGTCTACACAATCCTCCATACGAGGAAGAGGGAATGAATCTGGTTTAGTAACAGCATTTACTTTTCGAAAATCTGTGCAAAATCTGAAAGTGTTGTCAGATTTCGGAACAAGGAGACAGGGCGACGCCCAGCTCGACGCAGACGGCTCAGCTATACCGTTTTCCAACATGTAAGTGATCTCGGCATCTTGATGTTTTCGTTTCTCAACATTTACTCTGTAAAACCTTTGCCGGATAGGGAGAGCACCCTCGACCTCAATGTCATGCTCGATCAGGTGAGTTTGACCAGGGGTATCATTGAACAGGCATGGGAAAGCCCGGATAACCTCAGTCAAATCTGCTCTCTCTCTCCCTGGCAAATGATGTAACAAAGCATCCAGATTACCGAGTGTCTCAGAGTTTCTTAACCGACCTTGTAACAATGCTGGGTCAACAGCAGGCAAACCGTCTTCTTCCTCATCCGCAACCGAATGAGGAGAAGTGATCACCGACGCTCTACTTGCTAAGCACGCAGCATGAACACCATCCACCTTCGACTGAGCATCAGGCGAAGCGGACGCACGATCATGATACGGCTTTAACAAGTTAACATGGCACAGTTGAGTGGATTTCCTCCGCAGAGGAGTGGAAATCGTATAGTTCAAGTCAGAAATTTTCTTGACTACAGTATAAGGACCTGAAAATTTGGCTTGGAATGGCGAGCCTATGATTGGCAACAATGCCAACACACGATCGCCAGGGCTGAAAACCCTCAGCTCTGTGCGCCTGTCATAAAGTTTCTTCATCTTACTTTGGGCACACTCTAACTTTTCTCTAGCTAGCTCTGCAGCTGCATAAAGTCGACGCCGGAAACCATTGACATAGTCTAGCAGGTTACGAGGAGCTTCAACACCTTTCCACTGGTCACTCAAAATGGCTAAAGGCCCCCGTACAGTGTGGCCAAAAACCAAGTCATTTGGGCTAAACCCAGTGCTCTCCTGTGTAACCTCCCTGGCTGCAAGCATCAACCAAGGCAAACCTTCCTCCCAATCCCCCTCCATTTGTGTGCAATAGGCACGCAGCAATGACTTCAATGTCTGATGGAACCGCTCCAATGCACCTTGACTCTGCGCATGATAAGCAGAGGCCAGGTTGTGCTTGACATTAAGCTGCTTCAGTACCTGTGAGAAGAGGTGAGAGGTGAAGTTGCTTCCCCTGTCACTCTGGATGACCTTGGGAATGCCGAAAATAGAAATGAACTGTGACAAGGCCTTCACAACTGACCTCGCTGTAATAGTGCGTAATGGATATGCTGCAGGGTAACGAGTAGTTTGACACATTACAGTGAGAAGATATACTGCACCAGATTTCGAGCGAGGAAGTGGGCCCACACAGTCAATGATCAAATGTTCAAAGGGTTTACTGATAGCTGGAATTGGCAACAGAGGAGCAGGTTTGAGGATCTGATTTGGTTTACTTGTTAACTGGCATGTGTGGCAAGTCTTGAGATGCGCCGCCACATCTCGCTTCAAACGCGGCCAGTAAAAATGCCTCAGCACCCGATCATAAGTTTTCCGGACACCAAGATGCCCTGACCCCTCATGTGCCAATTTCAAGACAGACTCACGAAAGTTAGCTGGCAACACAATTTGGAGAATGGGATCACCCACAAAACCCTCGCCATGTGGGACCCACTTCCTTACCAGCAACCCATCCTGAAGGAAGTAGCCACGGGCGCTGCTCTCTATCTCCGCATCAGTAACCACCTGATCCAGCAGACATTTGAGTGAGAGATCAGCCTGCTGCTCCACCCTCAGGTCATCCTGTGAGACTGACAAAGGAAAGTCAGCTAAGGAAAACATTGGTCCTGAAAGTACATTTTTGTTTTTTCCTATGGTACTTGCATTTGCATCAGACTGTGCACGCGCCATAGCACGTGTCACTGCACAAGCTGTGAACACTTCAGGAAACTCAGTTTCATTTTCATCAGGTTGAATTCTTACCAATGGCACTGAATCGACTATTAAAGGTGGTGGTACATCCGCCCACACACGTGCCCCAGCCAAACCATTACCCAGGATGACATTGACCCCTGCCACAGGTAAAGCGGGACGCACTGCCACGCCTGTCAGACCCTGGAAGAAATCGGAGTATAGCATGACGTTGTGAACAGGCACATGGAGGACAGTTAAACCCATCCCCAAAACAGGAATAGAGGACTCTGTAGCACTTTCTGCATTAAATGGCAACACTGATGCTTCAATAAACGTGTCAAAAGCTGCTGTGTCACGCAATATTGTTACTGGCACCTTGACATTGCTTCCTACCAGTGACACAAAGCCCTCACTGACAAACGGCCTATAGGATGCATCAACCTCAAGAATTTGACATGACCCATTGACTTCCCTGACCTGTACCTCCCCCATGCTTGATGCAGGCACAGCCATAGCCGCACCTTTTGCAGGGAAAGAGGTAGACTTTGACGTCTTCGCTTTTAGAGCGTAACAATCAATTTTCCAGTGCCCCTTCTTGTGACAGAAGTTGCATATTTTCTCCTCACGTGTGCCATGCTCAGGTTTCACCTCCAACACGGCCATGCCTGAACCACCAGGAGAGCCATTTTTGCCACGTGCGCCCTCACCACCATCATTACCAGCACGAGGCTGGCCAAAGGAGCGCCGATCTCCATTAGAGCGCTTGTGCGTCAGCACATACTCGTCTGCCAAAGCAGCCGCTTCGGCAGCAGTTTCAACTCTCCGGTCACTGATGTGGTTGGCAATGTGCTCAGGCAAGGTGTTCTTAAACTGCTCAAGGACTATCAGGTTACACAACCCATCGTAATCCCCCACATCTAGTGCGGCACACCAGCGAGCAAAATAGCATGACAAGTCACGTGCAAACTCTAGATGAGTCTTGTTGTCAGTTTTCCGCCATGTGCGGAAACGCTTGCGGTAGGCTTCTGGAACGAGTTCGAACGCCTTTAGCACCGCTGACTTAACCTTGGAATAACTTTGACTGTCCGCAGGGCTAAGACAGGAATAGGCCTCCTGCGCCCTGCCTGTTAATACACATTGGAGCATTAACGTGCGGGCAGACTCTGGCCAATGACGAACATCGGCTACTCGCTCAAACATGGAAAAGAAAGTCTCTGGGTCTTTTTCATTAAATTTGGGCACAAGGCGCAAATTGCCGAAAATGTCAAACTCACGGTCTTGAGAACCCAAGGCCGTTGCCCTACTACTGGACACCCCAGCCTGATCAGCTGAGAGTTTACCTTCTTTTATTAACTCAAGTTTGCTTTTTTCCACCTCAATCCTAGACTGCTCTACCCACAGCCGCAGTACCTCTGACTGTGACTGTGACTTCAGCCTCTGCTGCTCTGTCTGCAGGATAATCAACTCCTTTTGTTGCTCAAATGTGAGAAGCTGGCCAGTGGGTAGGATAGGCTGGATAGGATAGACCACCTCAGAGGACTCCTCTAGAATCCCCGTAGCTATCAAATTGGCTACCAAAAGTGATCTTATTTTAGTGTCCTTTATCCTTCTGTCCTGGATATCAATTTTGTAATAATCCGCCACTCTAAGCAGCTGGTCCTTACACAAACTACCTAGAGTTTCCTCACATGGATTCTCAATAAACTCTTCAGCAGTAGCCATTTTTCAAGGCAAAAACAAGTAACAAGTTTTTTTTTTTTTTTTTTTTTTTTTTAATTAATTTGTTTTTTTTTTAAATAGAAAACAAAATTCCAAATTGGAACAAACGTTCCCTCCTTGCCAATTTAGGACAGGTGGAACAGGTGCACCTACAGGAGCGGTGTTCCCCCTACTTAAACTGCCTAACCAAAAACCAAACTACCATAACTTGCCCTAGTCTTCAGTGGGCCTCCCGAGTTCCCCTGCCAACACTGGGCATCTCAGGGGTACCACCCTATCCCAGCTTGTGTGGGACAGCAATCTATTAAACCCAAAACAACACAAACAAAAATCAAACAAACAGATCCCATATGGGGAAACGCCGCTGACCTACAAGGGTGGGGAACACCTCCCCTCAGATTGTCTAGACCCACCTGCAACACCTGCCCTAATTACCACCATAAGTGGCAACTAATTGACAGCACAAAACAAAATTTAAATAATTGTATTTAACCAAACTGATAAATCAATTACTCAAAATTGTTAACAAAACAAAATGTTAAACAAATTGCTCCTCAAATTACTCAAAATAAGTTGTAATTTAAACAAAGTGTTACTCAAATGATTCAAAACAAATTGTAATTTAAACAAAGTGTTACTCAATTAGTTAATTAGTTACTCAAAACAATTGTTACTCAAACACCACTATGCACCTCCTCAACAATGCTGTGACTAAAGTTGCCAATGTAGGCTTCAAACAATACAGGAAAGTACTTTTACCTGTTCGCAGAGTCACAGCCAACCCGAGTTGCTTTAAGTGGCCGCGAGCCCCCAATCTGTCATAACCCGGCCCGTTGGGCCATGACAAATTGAGGAGGACACAGAGCAGTGTTCAAAATAACAATAATTTATTTGTAAGAGAACTAATAATAACTTAATATAAAGGATAATGCTTACAGAATGTATGAGATGTGGAAGTCAGTAAGATCAGTGGTGTCAGTGTGGATGTGTGGTTAATATGGTGAAGGTGTGTTGTAGTGTGCAAATCAAACAGTGAGGAGCAACAAACAGAAAGGTGCTGTCATCTGGAGTGGGACCAAGAGAATGGCTGGCAAGCCCTCTTTTATAGGGTTTCAGGAGCACTGATCAGGTGCTCCTAATGCACCTAATGAGAAGTCTCAAGTGGGCCGACGCCCACATGATCTGTGGGAGAAACACAGACAGGGCAGTACACCATATACACAGCATAGGCCCTGCAGGCCAGGCCAAGGGGCCGTGACATAAGTAATCCTCATCTCACCTCTATTCCTTATGATTATTGCCTGGCTGCGTGCGTGTGAGTAAATGAATAAAACGCTTGATACATACAACTGGTAGTCCTACATCCCCCCAGGGTTTATACTAAATGGATATATTAAAAACGAAAACATGCAGCTCAACTGTTGAATAAGGAGAGGATGTTACTCTACATGTCTTAAATTGACTAAGGCTAAAATAATGAAGTAAACTGACCCTGTTCACTAAACCATCTCAAAACATTTTATTTGTATTATAATTCATTATTTTGCCAGTGAATATAAATTTCTATTTTACATGATGTGAAGAGTGTAACTGTAAGGGATTTTTAGATGGGAGTGCGAGTGCTGGACCTGTTTTTTTTTAAATCACACCCGTGTGAAGTGTCACTCTTATCATCATACATCATCCATGCATTGTCATTTTTGTGACATTGCATGTGTGGGGTTGTGTAGGACAAAAATAGCCGAAATATGACAATTATTTCATTGTTCATTGTCAATGGCATTTAGGACGCAAATCTACTGAATATAGGAGGGGCTAGTGCTCCTGTTGGAGTAAATTAATTGTTCTATGACTATCAGGACATGAATGTTAACATCTTGCTCAATACTGACTAGATTTGTACTGATTTAGTAAATAATCATCTGTCATTTTTGAGTGGTGCAGCCACTCAACCACACTATAGACAGCTACAGTATGTGTGTGTGGCTGTGTCCCTGGGTCTGTCCCTGGCTGGGTCCCTGTGTCCCTGGCGGTGTCCCTGTGTCACTGGGTCTGTCCCTGGCTGGGTCCCTGTGTCACTGGGTCTGTTCCTGGCTGTGTCACTGGGTCTGTCCCTGGCTGTCCCTGTGTCACTGGGTCTGTCCCTGTGTCCCTGTGTCTGTCCCTGGCTGTGTCACTGGGTCTGTCCCTGGCTGTGTCCCTGTGTCATTGGGTCTGTCACTGGGTCTGTCCCTGTGTCACTGGGTCTGTCCCTGGCTGTCCCTGTGTCATTGGGTCTGTCCCTGGCTGTGTCCCTGTGTCACTGGGTCTGTCCCTGGCTGTCCCTGTGTCATTGGGTCTGTCCCTGGCTGTGTCACTGGGTCTGTCCCTGGCTGTCCCTGTGTCACTGGGTCTGTCCCTGGCTGTCCCTGTGTCACTGGGTCTGTCCCTGGCTGTATCCCTGTGTCATTGGGTCTGTCCCTGGCTGTGTCCCTGTGTCACTGGGTCTGTCCCTGGCTGTGTCCCTGTGTCATTGGGTCTGTCCTTGGCTGTCCCTGTGTCACTGGGTCTGTCCCTGGCTGTGTCCCTGTGTCATTGGGTCTGTCCCTGGCTGTGTCCCTGTGTCATTGGGTCTGTCCCTGGCTGTCCCTGTGTCACTGGGTCTGTCCCTGTGTCATTGGGTCTGTCCCTGGCTGTCCCTGTGTCACTGGGTCTGTCCCTGGCTGTCCCTGTGTCATTGGGTCTGTCCCTGGCTGTGTCCCTGTGTCACTGGGTCTGTCCCTGGCTGTCACTGGGTCTGTCCCTGGCTGTGTCACTGGGTCTGTCCCTGGCTGTGTCTGTGTCACTGGGTCTGTCCCTGTGTCACTGGGTCTGTCCCTGGCTGTGTCACTGGGTCTGTCCCTGGCTGGGTCCCTGTGTCCCTGGCTGTGTCCTTGTGTCATTGGGTCTGTCCCTGGCTGGGTCCCTGGGTCCCTGGCTGTGTCCGAGCACGAACATAGCGTTATAGCATTTGTTCACCACCAAGTTTCACTGTTGCACAGCCTAACACACAGACACACAGGCTGGGGAGGAGGGCTAGTACAGTACAGTGTATATACTGTCCCCCATGACCCCCCCCCCCCCCCCCCCCCCCCGTTGGCCCCGCACACTGTCACCTTTTTCACCTTGGGCCTGTTTGCATGCCTGGTTATAGGCCTACTAAATCATGCCTTCAGAGAAGAATAAAATAAAATGTATACAAAGGTCAAGGCTGTAGTCGTGTAAGGGCCGATTCATACTCCTATTTTAGAGTCGAATAAAAGTCGGTTCGGCGCTGTAGAGCCTACAATTTGACGTCATTTGAGGTTCGGGGGGGCGGGTACCGTCCTAAAGTCGGCTCTTCGGTACTACTGAAAATTTCTGACGAGCCGAAATCATTTCGGCACTACAGCGCCGAAACAGCGGTAAAATAGGAGTATGAATCGGCCCTAAGACAAATTTCTATCTCTTTTACAGTTGACAGTGTGAAAATTAGGTGACAGAGTATTATTTCATGACAGAATAGGCCTGTATCCTAAATCAATAAATGCATCATTATTAAAAGAAGATTTTTTTTCTATTTTAAAAATGTATTTATTTTCAATTCAGTTTGGTTTCAGTTAATTTCCAGGTAGTTTCAGTGTATAGTTTTTATTATTTAGTTTGTGTAATAGGTTACAAACGCAGCTCATTATACCAAAATTAGTCACAGTGCTCTGCTGACATAATCTTATTTTAAGTTGTCAGACAAAACTAAGACATTTTATGTAGCCTATATATTTCTTTGTTTTTATTATTTTTATTATTTTTTATTTCAGTTAGGCTACTTTGTACACTATATGATTTCAATTTTCCTGCTTTAAAAAACCTAAAAAATTATTATTTTTCTGCACCTATACGTTTTAGCTTTATATTTCGTTTTAGAATTAGGCTAATAAACTTGGTCTTCTATTTTTCGTTTTGGAAAATCAATCTATTTTAAATAAATACTTATTCCATGGCTCATGTCTGTCTGTCTTTATTTCACACGCACGTGAATAATTCAGAAATCACCTTGGACACGCCTACTCTAAAATAATAAAGGGTCACAAAAAAGAGATGCATATGCATATAGGCCTAAAAGGCATGCAGCAAACTTTCATTGGAGAGAAGAAAATAAACGCAACATTTGAATATTACCTATACCATAGCATATATATAATAACATTGATTGATTGATTGATTGATTGAAATATTTATTAACAGTTTGTAGAATTTACAGTACATTTTAAGCACAAACTCAATACAAAGACTGTCAACTGTGAGTGGACGACCCAATTAAGCATTACACTTGTTTACAACAGGGTCCACATTGTTCAATTCATCAAAACATTTAAAGACATACAAACATTTAGAGACATACAAATAGACATTTCTATGTAGCTAAAGTACAGAACAGGAATTCATCATATGGGAAGCAAAAAAGGGAATAGATACAATATACAGTGAGGGAAAATGGGGGGGGGGGGGGGGGGGATTCAGATTTTACAGAGGCCAGTTTCGAATTGCAGCCATCATAGGAGCGAAAAGAATTGAGTCCCTTGTTTGTGCCGAATCTGGGTTGTACATGGTTTGTTGCACTCCCTCTGGTGTTGTGGGTGTGGACTTCGTTTACATTAAGGAAGTATTTAGACAGGTACATGGGTATCTTGGTGGTGTATCGAATCTTGTGGACCAGACCCATTGCAAGAACACACACAGCGGGCCTAAATACAATCCTCTGTGTTATTAATGTTAAGATATTTGGGAGTGTACATAGCCAGGGTCCATTTGGTTTAACAATTAAACAGTCAGTCAGGATTTTTAGAGACCGACTTGTTGGAGTTAACCACTTGAACTGCAATGCAGCATCCTATGATGGGCTGGGCGGAATATTCTTTGACAAAACGACATTGCTGCACCATATAATTTTTCGTTATCAATCAATATCAAAAGATAATGGTGAATCATGAATGCGTGCGTGCAGCTGCATTGCTTTAGTAACTATAGCATCATATTTCTAGCAAGTGAACGAAATTAGTAATAATGACCACAACGTGTGTGGACTCATGGTTATATGTGAAGCGCTATAGAATGGATGTTTAAACCGCAAAATATCGGTAAAAATGTGCAATTAAAAGGAAAATCGTATCGAGTATAGGCTATTTTCACTCCGAATTAAGTCAGGATAAACCCGTTTTAACGCAGCAGTGTGCAGGGACCTTAAGTTCCATTTCAGGAAGGATATATACCTCCCGAACGAACGTCAATCAGACCACTGAGTAATAACACATTCCAGCGTGGAATTGAGCTACTCACAAATGGTGTTCAACATAAAAATTAGCCTATTAATTCGAAGACGAAGAGCTTTCGAAAATAACATCAGCCTAATTTAATATGCAGCTTTTTATGTAAAGTTATAGGGGTCCTTGCGTTGTGTGCATGCATGCATATTTCAATTTCATTGTATTAATAACATAAATGGTTTTTCTTTCTTCCTGTAGGCCTTTTTTTCCCCATTTTCAAATATCGTGTGACAGCCGACAGCAATGTAAGGGTGGATTGCAGTTGGCAGTTGCAGCGCCTTGGAGGTTGAGGCCCGAATATGTGAATAATAATGAAGGTATAACCTTATTTGCACAGCCGCACGCACGCGAAAAGCGAACGTGCGTAAAACCAAAACAGTAACGGATAAACGCATTAATCAGTGATTGGTTTCCTTTCCCAAATAAATACTATATAAAAAAATATCAGATCAGATCTTTTCACTAGTTGTTATAATGCATAAGCCTTATATTTTTGTGCGTTTGGGGTGACACCAATTGTTTTGGTGTCAGTTGAAAGCATTTGCGAACTCCCATGGTGTATGCTACAGTTGGAGAAAGAAAAGTTTACATTTTTCGGGGTCAATATTGACCCAGAAAAATGTAAAATATTATTAATTTATATTTCTTGACGGATAGGATATCCCTCCCGAACGTCAAACAGACCGAGATAACACACTGACAATCCAGTTAAGTAACACAAATATACTGCAGCAGCATTTTATCATGTCAGCGCCAGTGACAAAATTCACAAAGTGACAGTCTTTTTTTTACAGTGGTTGCAAGTTGCATACTTCTACTATGACCCTCGCATGGAACTACCAGCAACACACAGTTATCACATTGCTCATATTTTTGCAAACAAATCGCTTATAGCTAAAATAGCTGTTTCAGAACAATGGATAGAGCTATGTGGTTTCAGTACCATGGACAGCGCTGTTTGTTGCATCTGGAGCCTGTTGTGTTGCATTTATAGCCCTAAAGTTGTTTACCTTGGGATTGTGTTAACAAGAGAAAGGGATATATATCATGTGTGCAAAACTGTTCCTGTAAAGTTGCAGGGAGTAGGCCGTATACCTTTGGGACTGAGACAAGAAACCCGGACGTATAGCTATTCCTGTCGAAAGTCGTTGTAATGAATTGTTCTTAGAAGAGATCGCTCATTGCCAATATTTAGGCTACCGGTATACCATTTTGGATTATTTTTTTTAAGTAAATTGTTTAATATTTCTATAAAAATCGGCCAGGTGAATAGGCTGTATATGTATAAGCAAAATGATGATGATTTACCACAATTTCTAATCACATTACACTGAAAACTTTCATTATTGAATCTCAGGCCATATATAATCTTGTATCTATATCGGGTTTCACTGCAGTTCTCCTGCGGGTTTAACCACCACCTCAATTTATTTGATCTCTATGCCTATACCGAATATGGTCTATTGTGGAAACATTTAACCTATTAAATTCTATAAGAAAGCAGGACATATAGTTTTTGAACAGTTTAAATTTATTTTAGGCCTATAATTTGGGCATAATACTGAAATAGTGTAATCCGACATATAAATTACTAAACAGCAGTACAACTTTTACTCAATCCCAAACCGGCAGACATCAATCATTAGCGTGGTGAACAAGTCAAGTCCTCGAAATGTTTGCGTCTCATGCGATGAGTTTAAATTATGATTCCAGTGTTGTCAAGAGGAGGTCAGGCAATGCAATCCTCACGACGCTTTTACGCCGGTAGATCCATCCACGTTCCTGATCAAACCGATTCTGAGAGAGAGAGAGAGAGAGAGGTATTGATAATGATTGTTATAGTGATCATCACATTGGCCCTATATGGGCGCACCTTAATTATACTTTATCCCTATATAAACTTCTTTGCCATATCTTGAAAAACATTTTTAAAAGATTTCAACTAGCCGATCTACATCGACACATTGGGCTGTATTTTGCGTGTCTTAAGTAGGCTACCAGGTCTTATTCCCTAACTTGAGTAAACTAAAGACCTGGAGGCGTGATCAATGCCATTTGGCTATTCTGAGTGGCCAAAGAGCATTGACCACACCTCCAGGTCTTTAGTTTATTCAAGTTAGGGAATAAGACCTGGTACATATCTTGTGCATGGCATGCACAAGATATAGACACAACAGTCACACCAGCCGTCTTTTTGAGATACGGAGAGTCGGAGACCCCTGAACAAGCTGATTACTTCCTTTACTAGAAGAGCTACTTCTTAAATAATAATAATAATAATAAGGGTAGTAGTAATAATAATAATAGTAAACAGAATACAAAGCACATTAACTTAATATCATCCGCAATTGTTTGTCATTCTCAAATTGCAAAACATGCATCGGACTGTTGGCTACAGTGAAATCCGAACAATCACGTCCTTTTTTACATGACCTGATTAACCTGATGATTGACTTAATGGTTACAGCAGCACGAGCTGGCAGGTGAACGTGCGTTATATGACTTGTGCTGTTACACAACACCCCAGTAGTAGTACTGACCACAACGAACTCTTGCTGAACTCTTAACATGGAAAAAACAGTGCCGTAATAAAAAAAACAAAAAAAACACGCATGGCTTGATTAATCCATCAGCCCATCCATGTGCAACTATCTTACCTGCTCCTCCATTTTGGACACACTCTCTGCCATACCGTTGTCCATATGGCCCCCCTCAGCGCTGGGCTGCCCCATATGTATAGCGCCGGGGTGACCAGTGCGTTCAGTCGAGCCATAATGGCAAACAAGTTCGTGGCTTCATTCCTAAACCTTAGCCCCTTTCTAGTCAACTGCCTCACAATTATATTGACAAATGATGGACACCACAATGCCAAGAAGCATATAACAACAAACACAATGATGCGTAACGATTCCTTCTTGTTATCATGGTCAGCGCTAGGTATTTCCCTCCCCAACTGGTTTCTGGCTATGATGTATAGTTTAATGGTCATCAGAACCTTGGTGAGAACTATAATTTGCAGAGCTATTACACCAAATGCGTTCATTTGAGCCGCTTTTGAAATTGGTACCATACTTTGCACCGTTAGAATACCATAGGTATAGATCCAGCAAAAACTGCAAGTGGCAATCACAACTGATCTAGTAATGTAACGGTTGTAGAAGAAAGGATGGCAAACGGCAAAGTAACGGTCAAACTGAGCAAAGAGAAAGGATAACACATTGACCCCCAGAAATGAAGGTAAAATATAATATGTTCCATTCCGAGACGGATATCCCTCTTGGACATCAAAAAGGCCTAAATAGTACACCGAGAACCCAGTCAGTGTGTCACTGATGCTCGTATTCAGCATAAATATAAAGCGGTTCTGAGCTCGCAGATATCTTGTGCTCAATATACCGATGACCACTGAACCCGCCAGCAGCACGGAACTCGTAGCAAAGAGAATGTGGAAGATAAAAATGAAGAAGTCACCGGGACTGTCGAAGTTCACGGACAGGGGAACGGTCGTGTTGGAGAGCATCACGAAGCTCCACCGTAAAGCACAACAATTGCATTTTATAGCTAGGCCTACATGACTAGTGGAGATTCAAGCAAACAAGTAGCCTATAACGAAACTCTAGGGAGCTATATCATGCTTCAAGTGAAATGATGCATGACAATTGGAAGTGACGCATGTCAGATTATATGGAAACGATATGAGTTTTATGAGCACAAACAAACCCATAATTCCTATGGGGTTTGCTTGGTAAAAACAAGATGATAAACAGTTGCTTGCTAATGTGGTGGGTATAGATGGGCTTTTCCTCGGTTTAGCTGATTGATTGATTGAAATATTTATTAACAGTTTTCAGAATTTACAGTACATTTCAAGCACAAACTCAATACAAAGACTGTTAACTGTGAGTGGACGACCCAATTAAGCATTACACTTGTTTACAACAGGGTCCACATTGTTCAATTCATCAAAACATTTAGAGACATACAAATAGACATTTCTATGTAGCTAAAGAACAGAACAGGAATTCATCATATAGGAAGCAAAAAGGGAAAAGATACATATACAGTGAGGGGAAAGGGGTGGGGGGTGGGGGGGTGGGAGGGATTCAGATCTTACAGAGGCCAGTTTCGAATTGCAGCCATCCGTAGGTGCCCTTTGAGAGCGGTTTTGAAGGAGTCAAGGGATTCACATGTCTTAATGACTGTTGGTAGGGCGTTCCACATTTTGGTGGCATAGGAGCGAAAATAATTTAGTCCCTTGTTTGTGCCGAATCTGGGTTGTACATGGTTTGTTGCACTCCCTCTGGTGTTGTGGGTGTGGACTTCGTTTACATTAAGGAAGTATTTAGACAGGTACATGGGTATCTTGGTGGTGTAACGAATCTTGTGGACCAGACCCATTGCAAGATGCTGTACTCTGTCGTTGACCCTAAGCCATCCCAGCCTGTCAAAGTGGGCAGGGGTGAGGTGGGTTCGGGGGGTGAGGCCAAGTAGGAGCCTGACCAGTTTGTTTTGGGAGGTCTGGAGCCTTGTTTTAAGGGCCTTTGAGGTGCTGTGGTACCAAGAGGTGGATGCATAATCAAAGAAACCTTGTACGAGGGCTCCTGTTAAGGTCTTCAAGGTGTTTTTGCTGACCAGTGAGGAGATCCTGTAAAGGAATCTTGTTCTTTGATTGACTTTTTTGATTACGTTGGTGGCCATTTTATCACCGGAAAGATTGGCCTCCAGGATGGAACCTAGGTAGGTAATTTGATCTTTTCGTGTGATAACATTGTCACCCACTCTAACCAAGAAGCCATCTGCCTTGCTGAGATTACTATTTGATCCGAAGAGAATGGATTCAGTTTTTCCCAGGTGTAAGGATAGTTTGTTATCAGCGAGCCAGGTGCAGATTCTACCGAGTTCAGAGCTGAGGGTCTTTTCAACCTGCAGTTTGTTCCTGTCCGAGACCAGCAGTGCTGAGTCATCTGCGAACAGGAACAAGTTGCAGTCACAAGCTGAAGTCATGTCATTAACATATATTAGGAACAGTAAAGGCCCTAGTATGCTTCCTTGTGGGACGCCACAGCTCACTGGGAGGGGAGGGGACAGTGTTCCGTTCACCTCCACCATCTGTTCTCTCCCCTCCAGGTAGGATTGCATCCAGCTCACTGATGTGCTATCAAAACCAATAGCTTTAAGCTTGTTAACCAGTATGGAGTGGTTCACGGTGTCAAAAGCCTTTTGGAGGTCCAGCATGACCATGCCGCAGTATTTTCCAGCGTCCACCTCGTGTTTGATGTGGTCGCTCAAATAGAGGAGGCATGTGTCAGTGGAGTGGAGCTATAGTACACCATAGCCCATAGCCTACCAGTCTACATCCATTTGTAACTCTAACGTCATAGAAATATGCCAACCATGTGTAGCCTAAAACACGTTCTGTGGTCACACATGACTTCAAAGTAAATGCATGGTAAATGGTGCATTTATATAGCGTGTTTATCCAAGGCGCTTTACAGAGGTTGTCGAAAGTATTCCCGTGTTGGTGCCAGGTTTCTGTGGAAATGAACCCTATATGAAATTACTTTAACGTATCCCGTTTTGGTGCCTGCAGATTTCCCTATAGTGACCACTCTTCCGAGGCCAGGTGCCCACTCTATGTTGGTTCCCACCTTTCCCTATAGCCCACTCTTCCTAGTGCCCAGTTTTCCCAGTGACCACTGTTTTGGTGCAACCAAAGTGCCCATGCACTCTTCTACTGTAGGTGCCCACATTTCCTTATAGTGCCCACTCTTATATGTGCCTAGTTTTCCCTAGTGCCTGAATGTTTATTTGGTGCCCACCTTTCCTGTTACCCTTCTGAGAACAGTATTGTATATTTAGGTTTAAAATGTATACAACAATAATGGTTGTTTTCAATTGAGCACCTCAATAGCCCCATGCATGTGATCACTTGCATCCATCATGGATCACATTGGATATTTTTGTATTATCCTTTTAGCTAAATGTCCGACTGCACCTTGTGCTGTTTACATTTCTATAAAGTATTCATTCATTCATTTATTCATTCATTCATTCATTCATTCATTCATTCATTCGTTTGTTTGTCCGTCCGTCCGTCCGTCCGTCCGTCCGTTCATTCATTCTTTCGTCCGTCCGTCCGTCCGTCCGTCCGTCCGTTCATTCATTCATTCGTTGTTCGTTCGTTTGTTCATTCATTCAATCAATGGCCAAATATATTCATCTGGGTGTCATGTGGGGGTCCTTGACAAGAAAAGGTTTGAGAACCACTGGGATAGGACTTAGGACATGCAAAGATAGCAGCTGCAGGGTCTCCTCAGCAAGGGTCCCCCTGTTAGCCCACTGCAATAGCAGTATACTGTACATTAACTTTATCACTATATTTTGCATCTTACATTGATGAGAGCATTGTGGATGATTTTATTCCTGATATTGGATAAAGATCAACAGATGAGTTTTTATACTATTACTATAGATTATGTTTTGCTTAGATAGATTTCCAGGAATTACATGTTGGGCAGGCACTCTCTGAATACACAAATATGATTGCTCAGGCCGGATTTATACTATTCACCTACGTATAACCATGGACGTCTCATATATCCTTTTACGATTGAATCTTCCAAGCACATACTGACTTCCCTAAAGATGAATTACCTAGGCCTAAATAACGTAATAGAACATCAGAATTTGAAACCATTCTGTGTCAAACCTGAACATAAATCTGAGAGAAAGACTGATATTGACCTTATGCAGACTGCAGCCATCTTATGTTTTTTTTGGCTTTCGCCTTTATTTATTTTTATGGAGGGACAGACAGTAGGGAGTAGGCTGACAGGAAATGGGGAGAGAGATGGGGGGAAGACATGCAGTAAAGGCCATCGGGATCGGGAGTCGAACCCACGGCACACTGCCAGACTGGGTTACCAGACAAGGTGCCTGGACCACTGAGCCATGGCCCAGGCCGACTGCAGCCATCTTGAGATCAGTTTGGATGCGCTTACTTTCAGCAAAGCAACGTCCTGCTGCCTCCTGCATTATGTGTAAATTCAAAACAGGTGGTATGCAGGGCAGTTGAGTGATATCTAACGAGCACTTCCAAACTGCAACACTTAGAAAAAGAATCACCTGCAAGGAAAAAAAAGTAACTCATAACATTTCTACAGTGGATTTTTATGAAACAAAAACTTTGCTATTCTGTATCAGACTGAAGAACGAACAGACTGTTTTCTGTGTCGGCTGCAATAGTGAAGTTTCAGCACAGCCACGTTACCGTTGGTTTAAACATAAACTGCAATTTGTCAGGTTTACTGCCATTGTGGACCATTACTTCCCACCGTGAAGATTTCCTTCTGTAAGGAGTCAAGGCCAGTTACGGTGGTAAAGCCAGCTTCTAGTTGTTTGTGTTGTCTGACAGCAGGAGGACCAGACAGCTGTATTGAAGCCAGCTAAAAGTTGGTGTGTACTTGTACTGTGTATATGACTGGTGTCAGAGTATAAAATCTCGCACTGAGGCCAGACTAAAGTGTGTGTGAGAGCATATCCAGAGTCAGAGGAACCAAAGACCTTCATCGACCGGTTACTGTACTTTGGTGGTCCGACATACCATTGGTCCGATCGACTGCCCCAAACCCTCACCCTAACCATAACCGCAAGCACGGGGCAGCACACCTAAACCTAACCCCAACCCTCTCCCGAGTTGGACCAATGCTCCTTCGAACCAATGATATGTCGGACCAAAGTATGCCTCCCCATCGACCTAGGCTTCAGACCAGTGAAGTATTTTGTTTTAAGTTTGGATTTCCTTATTCAAGGTGATTTGATCCATGGTTGTGTTGTTTATTTTAATTATAAACAGACACTGGATTACATATGGGAAAAATGAAAAAATGAAAAATGAAGTGTGGGTCATGACCGAAAGAATAAGGTCGCGGGTACAAGCGGCCAAAATTAGTTTTCTTCGACGGGTGGCTGGCATCTCCCTTAGAGATAGGGTGAGGAGAGAGACTCGGAGTAGAGCCGCTGCTTCTTCGCCTGGAAAGGAGCCAGCTTAGGTGGTTCGGGCATCTGGTTAGGATGCCTCTCGGGTGTCTCCCTAGGGAGGTCCTCGAGGCACGTCCCACTGGGCGGAGACCCCGGGGAAGACCAAGGCGCAGTTGGAGGAAACACATTGACTCACTGGCCTTGGAACGTCTCGGGATCCCCCAGGAGGAAGTCACAAATGTTGCTCTGGAGAGGGAAGTTGCCCCCGCAACCCGACTACAGATAAGCGGTTGAAGATGGATGGAAACACTTTGCAGATAGAAAGAGGTTAATTCAAGCTTTTCGTACAGCTACAATGTTGGGGTGAGTTTGACATTGTTTAGTGGGAAATGGAAAATGGCATCTAGTTACCACCTTGCCATTAACTGTCCATTGATTGACATTCCACTTGCAGGCATTTCATATATATATATATATATATATATTGTGGGAGGTCGGGTGGGAATCAGGACTCAGAGTGCAGTATCAGGGGTTAGACACACGGTGGCGCCCCTTGTTTTATTTCAGATAAGGTCAAACAAAAGTCAGTTCCACATCAGAATTCATCAGACAACATTCTTTCTTGAAGTCCGGTCCCCTAGGATGGATACGTCACTGCAGAGGATGAGAGGGGTGGTTAGCAAACGGTCAGAGCACAAGGTAAGTACAGGGTTGGGGCCGGAGACTCCGGTCTAGGCAATCTACCAACTAGACTTTTCTGTAACTTTCCGCTTCTTCTTTTCCAGGGTCCAGAGGGTGCCAGGAGGCTCCCCCGGAGGTAGGCACGATGTTAGGTAGCTTTCTCTATCCACAGGGTACCGAAGAGTACTTTTGAGTAGAAGTACTCGGTTACATTTGGGTGAGTAATCAGAGTAAAAGTACTTGGTTTGGGACCGGGGGGAGTATGTGACCTAGGGCCCCTTAGGCTCGGCCAACAGGTAGGTACACAAGCATTTATACTCTGATTTCTCTCTATATACTGGGGTCGCCGTAGCGCTACGTCAAAGGCAGCCAGTGGGTTAACAGAAAAGAGCACTATATTTCTAACTACCGTCTCGGTCTTCTTTCACCGGTGTACGGCAGGGCTCTCGCCAACTTAAAGTCTTTTAAGGGTTTAACTGAACACAAACGGGCCTGTCTTCGTTCACAGGGTTAACGTGACACTTTAACTAGAACATGCTTTTTTCTATAAACATCAACAGGGTTTTCTTCTTTCACAGTCTTCAGGGTTAACGTGACACAGTTAACTAAACGTCTTCTCTTCAGTAAACATCAACAGGGTGGTTTTCTTTGTTCACAATTCTTCTTATTATCCTTAGCTTCTCAAGCGTCTGTGAGTGCCTCTTCTTAACAAAACGTGTGATAGTGAGAGAACGTTTGTCTTACTGCGACCTTAACGTGCGGTGGACTGCCGGTTGATACGAGGGTCCCGTCTTCTGCTACTCGTCCCCGAACCGAGCCAGGAGGGTTTCCAGGTATGTGCGGCTTTCCAGGCAACACTTATTTATGGGGGGCACACACTCCTGTGTGTGCTTTCAGCCCCACTCCTACAAGCCTGATGAAGCGGAATACAAGACAGATTTGAGTGGTGGTACAAACAATCAAACAGTACGTTTAGTTCGTGTTGCTGGATCCATTAGTTAGAGAAGTGTGGACTTACCATCCAGAGCCAAGTTGTCGGCATACGCTGCCCGAGCGTCTTGGAGTGAACCAGCGAGTGACACTGCTAAGTGTGAGTGTCGTTTATAAAGGGCGCGGCCGACAGATTGCGGCTGTCGTTGATTGCTAATACGGGCGGCGGCCGGATTAGGCGCAGCTGGTTTAGGATCGCTCTGGGGTAGTAGACGGCGTCTATGACACGTCCGTGGGCGGAGCGCGTCGGCGCGGCCGGCGGTTGTCTGGTTGCCATAGGAACGCGCCCCTTATTCTGGTGGTACTGTGGCGAGACTCCACAATATACATATATCATCATCCATCTATAATCATCATGCGATGCTAAAGAAAAATAAATAAATGCTCAAGCAATGTGCAGAGGGCACTCTATGAGTGAATAGATTTGAACCACTCGAGGGTGCTATACACACACCAAGATTTTGTTAAATTAAGTCAGATGCATTGTCCTTAATAATAAGATTGATGGCTAAATACTGATTTATTAGTTAATAATTTAATAAAATAATTGATTTTATTTCAGCTGAAAATAGTTTGAATTTCCTTTCATTTAAAATAATTTCCAAATTATTTTATAATTCACAATGAATTCCTATCAAAACCTTATACAACGTGAAACTAAAATAGAAGATCGAGAGAGTTGTGTGGCTATAAGGCTGAAAACATCATCAGGGACATCCATCACCCCAGCCGGGAAAACGTTACATGAGCATCAAGAGCAGCACCTCCAGACTCTTGAACAGTTTCTACTTGTCAACAATAAGACTGCTGAACAAGAACTAGGTCTGGTGACACTGCACAGACTGCAGTGTCACCAGACCTGTGTTGTTTTAGTAGAGACTCCATATATATACACGTAGACTACATCACTACTATTTATTTATATGCATACATACTGTCATGTAGATTAGTAATGTACTATGCACTTTATGTTTTTCTCTCTCTTTTAAATGCAATGATGAGCCTGCACAACCAAGAATTTCACCCATGTTACTTGTATTGATTCTGATTCTGATTCTGACAAGCTCACTATGGAGCGGCCAGCTGAATGGCTTGAGAGGCTGCCTGCATGGAAAATGAAAGGTCCCATGCAGGTTAGATTCCCAGTCCTAGCAATGGGATGAGGTGTCCCTGAGCAGACACTTAACCCCTACCTAACCTGGCTTGTCTGAGAGCTCTTCTCTTGTGGGATACCAGCCAGCCTGGAGTACCTTATTATCTTGCCAACCAAGACTGATGGACAGAAAGTTCTGGTGGCGTAGCCTAGATACTAATACTGACAAGCAAAGATCACACACCCCTATACCTCCTACTGGAACAGGTCCAGTTGTGCATGCCCTGCAGCAAGAACCAAGGTGCCTGGAGGCAGGACAGAACAGACTCAGCTGAGCAGTTCTGGTGGCTGAGGGAGTGGTTCCAGGATGCTGGTTCTGCTGTTAAACCCAGGTGCCAGGGCCCAATGGGCGAATCACCATCAAAGGAGGGTATACCATATGAACTGAAGCCACTAAAGTCTGGTCCAGACAGAGAGTGAGAGTGCGGCCATGCAGGAGGAGCTGTGTCTCATAGAATGTACAGCAGGTTGAGGAAATGTTTTACAGAATTTAACTTTGCTGTGGACATTGTCATTTCAAAAAGAGGCTGTAATATTTGTTCTGACTTGATTCAGAATGCATTCTGAGGCACTGGTGGAAAACTTTTAAAACTATTTAGCACTAGTTTTAAAACATCTTTAAAGCGGTATCAAAATTAGATCTTAAATTTTAGGTTGCTCCTTTACTCCTTTACTCCCACACACACACACACACACACACACACACACACACACACACACACACGCACACACACACACACACACACACACACACACACACACACACACACACACACACACACACACACACACAATACATTTTGTTGTGCAGAGACACAGCATATACAAATGATCAGTTTTATGTTGTCAAACACAATACAGTTATAGATTTCATGTTTTTGTTTGCCCTGACTTTTTGAGGAAATCATTTATAATTATAAAGACATGGGTAAAAAAAATCACACCTGTATGAAGTGAGGTGCTCTTATCAGCATATACATGACACAGCTGGGGATCGAACCCTGACCTCCCAGTCTCAGGGCAGACCCTCTAACTCTAACCACAAGGCCACTGAGCTGGTGTAAGGGTTAAGGGGGTCCTTGAAATTAAAACATTTGAAAATCACTGTGCTACACGAACATCTTCAATTAGTATAGTTGGAGCAATTCATCTGTTTGCTGTATGGACAGAGTTGCGAGTCTTCAGTGGACGTCACCCGTGCCAAGTTGTTTGCGGAAAATGGTGGGGGAAAATGACAAACTCACTTAGTTCTTAAATATTTTAAAAATATTTTGTGGCTTTCGCCATTATTTTATATTTTTGAGGGACAGACGGCTGACAGGAAATGGGGGAGAGAGATGCCGTCGAGATCGGGAGTCGAACCCGCGGTACACTGCCAGGCTTGGGCTACCGGCCAAGGTGCCTGGACTGCTGAGCCACGGCCCAGGCTCACTTCTTAAATCTAAAGTTGACCTGGCTCGTCTTCTTCCATGCTACTCTGCTCTGAAGAGAACCACTGTGTTACTTTATACAAACGAGCTGATGACACTATTGTGGAAAAAACAAAACCCTATGAAGGGCAGGGATGGTTGGCTTTTGAATCCAGTGTGGTCCTGCGGTCCAGTCCTACCAACGTCACTGGTTGACCTCCTTGTCACTGGAGAGCATGGACAAAAAGTTATAAGAAGACCTGACGAGTTCTATGAACACGATGACTGATTAATGTGACTGTGCATTTTGTTTTGCATGGTGCAGGCTAGTGTATAGCGGGTGACTGTGAGTGGGTACAGGGTGGAATACTGTCTCCAGGGGTGTCCTGTGAGTGGGTACAGGGTGGAATACTGTCTCCAGGGGTGTCCGCGTCCACACGTTTTTGACTTGAGAGCTACTTTCAAAATGACCAGCTCAACGCACCGAAATAATTATTATACCATTGCTGAAAATAGTTTAAATATGTATACCTGAGGAGGGGGCTTTAGAATAGCGGAGCTGGTGTTACATATAGACAAATGCACTTGGAATGGGAAATAGAGCGGAGAAATGGAATAGGTATAGGGTTGCCTATGTTTGATCATGTCAATCAATCAAGTCACCTTAATTCAAGTGGACGTATACTATTGCTCATACTGAGTATGTTTTTTTGTGTGTGATGTTATGCTATATGCTATGAAGCTTGCTTAAATATGCAGCACCTGTCTAGATACCTTAAAGTTATATGCAACATCTCTTACTTGGTAAAAATGTGATTATATTGTAATGGTGGCACTGATTTGCACACCAACATGCCACGGGCACATGTGGTCACTTTAAGAATAGTTTCACTGAGATCCTTGACCCTCAAAACATAGGTCTAGACACCTTATTTGTTCATTTAAGTGCAACATTGGCTGAGATATAGTGAAAATCGATTATTTTTTATAATGGTGGCACTCAATTCCATTAGAAATTGTAGATGGGACACTTTGGCAACTTTTTAACATAGCTTATTCAAGTAAGAAGCATTCCATAATGTGGAGTCAGTTCAAACTGTAATAGTCATTCATTCATTCATTCTAAATGTATAGCTGATACTGACTGAATATATATGGTAGCAAGCCCCAAAATCCTATTCTGCTACTTACCCCTATGTGTCAGGATCTTTCAGACTACCATGTGTAATTATGTAATTTTAGTGAATTAATATTTGCCTTTACACAATTTCGCCAGAGACATATACCAAAAAGAGGGTTTTGAGGTAGGTGGGACACTTTGACAACTTTTTATCATAGCTCATCATTTTCAGCAATTCTTTCCAATAAGAAAACACTGATTAGAAGTATATTTCCAGGGGGTGCATGATACCCCCCTCCTCCCACTAGAGTCCTATCACAATTAGCGTCCTCACTTTTATCTTCAAATGTTTGTGTTTACGCAATGTTTGTGTTTACACAAACACTCAAAGCTGGCCATTCATTGTCAATGGCATTCAATGCTTGTGTTAGGACATTGTTTGTGTTTACACAAACCCTCAAAGCTGGACAGCCCCTCAAAAAAAAAAAAAGTGAGAAAGGGGTATATTTATATATCCTCCAAAATGCCCCTGCTCTCTATGGTCAGTTTAATATTTTGAATGGGCCTACTTTTGCCCAACCCTGACCCCTGTAGGCTACACCACCTGTGGCTGTGGGTTTGATGCTATTTCTTTTTTGGTGTGAGGTACTGAAAATAAAGTGGTCTAATCCATATTTTCCCTGACTTTGTAGGTCAGGGCACCAATGTCATTGTACAGACCTGCAGACCTAACTAAATTGGCGAATTATTTAACAAACAGACTGATCTCAAGAGGTCATAGGCATCGAATCGACTACATTCTGCTTCCATGCACCTGGTGTATAAGTATAACACAGTTGTGTTGACCACATTGATGCTCAAACACACCCCTTCTCTCTGAGTCTGTATCCATGAGTGGTGGTAACAACAGCGAGGCTCTGTCGACTGTGTTGCCTCTCACTACGTTTGGCAACGTGTTGATGTTCCTATTCAACATCGTGCTAGCATCGGCGATCATTTTCTTCAACTTGTCGGTGTTTCTCTCCATCCTGATGAACAAGGCACTGCGCGGCGAGAACCGTTTCATGTACATGTTGAGCACCTGTTTCAGTGACATTTGCTCCGGTGTCTCTTATTATTATTGTTGTAATATACAACATGCTGTGTAGTACACAGCATGTTGTATTATTATTCACGTACAAGTACATATATTCACGTACAAGTACCACGTACAAGTACCAAGTATCAGTACACAGTGTGTACTGATACTTGGTACTTGTACGTGAATATGCAATGTACTTATATGTATTGTGCACTGCCTGAACTGTAACATAGCCTACTTTAGAGTTGTGTTAGGGCACGCTGAAGGCCGCGTGCTGCAGGCAGTGATTGTGATGTCTAGTCAGTGACGTCATTAGGACATGAAGTATCCAAGCTATATATGATTCTGTATGTGTAATAAAACTGTGTGAATGATTTAATGTGACCAAGCCTCGCGTCATGTTAATATCTTCTCCCGGGCCGGCCTGTCCGTCTTGCCCATGGAAATGCCAGGTCGTCACACACCAGAACCAGACGAGGGTCCAGCACTTAGAACAGATAATCATAACAATTATGTGGTGTTTTATATGTGAGGGACACCTATGACTCTCCGAACAGAACTTTCTACATTGCGCCCACCTTTCTCGGGTTGTCTTACATGGCAATACTGGCGGCTCAAGCAGATAGATATCACGCGGTGGCAGCGCCATTCAAGTATACTCACAGCGAATGACCCGAAATAGGACTCTGTTTGTGATCTTCGCATACTGGCTATAGGCCTATGCTTTCGTCATTGTGGCGGTCAACAATTTAGTTACAGAGTCACTGGCATCGGTACGTTCGTGGGAAATATATTCACAGTCATCATCATCATGATAGGGTTGAATATTAAACTGTTTTTCATAGCCAGATTTCAGTTACAAAGGGAGCCATCAGCAGAGGCGGACAACAAGCGATCGTCGGTGTATCTTATCATTGTGGTTGCAGTGTTTTTCTTGGGGGCATGCATGGCTACCAATATTCATTCATATTATCGTCTGCAATTTTGTTGTCTCGACGTGTTATTCGTTTAAAAACGAAGGCACTGACCCCCTTCGCATTCTACCCCGAATTAATGCAATTCTGACCCCGCTTCTATATATCAGGGTGCGCTGCGCTCAGGTCTACATGCTCACCAAAGTTTGGAGACCTGTCCGTAGGAGGTAAGAGGTGATGCATATAGGCTCTTATTCCAAGCACAAAGATGTCTGTTTTTGTAGCGAAATATGGTAGCTGGACGGTTTCTGTGTGTGTTTTTACTTTGTTAGGCTTTGGTAAAAGTTTTGTGCATGTGATGATAAATAATATAATGTCTCATCTGCTTCTTATCTCTTTTCATTTTTCGAGAGCGGACGCAGCATCACTGGGCGCCGTCTTCAATAGGAAGGAAGAAATGATGTCAATTTATTTGAAACATGATGGAACCTAAATAATTAACGTTTTGTTTTGATAGGTCTATAACTCTGTGCCAAAGTGCATACAAGGCCTACAATATGACAATATCAGATTCAGATTTATTTATTTATTCGTGTTATGTTGCCATAGGTTATAAGTTAAATCAGTTTATAATCACTGGTGGTGAATAGGCTATCTTCAATTCAAATCCTTTAGTTTAAATTAACAAATGTAATGTATTAGCCTATACCTCTTAATCAATCTATCAATCTATCAATTTGAATTTCGACATAAAAACAGTCCAACTTTCTCTGAACTATTTGTTTCATGATGTAGCCTAGCTCTGGTCCATAGCCTTCTACTGCTTCGATTCTGCCCTGCAGTAAATGGTAAATGGTGCATTTATATAGCGCCTTTATCCAAGGCGCTTTACAGAGATTGTGCATTACATTCACCCATTCACACACACATTCATACACCGATGGCAGCGGAAACCATGCAAGGCACCAACTAGCACATCGGGAGCAATTAGGGGTTCAGTTTCTTGCTCAAGGACACTTCGACTGTAACTCTGGGGGAGCCCGGGTTCGAACTGGCAACCGGTTACCATCCAGGCACTCTACCCCTGAGCCACCGCCGCCGTAAGAACTATCTATTATATTTTTGACTTTTCGGTGTTAATATAAGATATGCAGGGGTATTTTATTTTATTTTATTAGGCCTACGTTCTTTTAAGATATTAGGCTATGAGCTGGTCAATATAAATGTAGGGCCTATCATGAAATAATATTGTCATCGTGATATCATTGATTGATTGATTGATTGATTGATTGAAAAGTGTATTAACAGTTAGCAGAATTATACATTTTAAGCACAAACTCAATACAAAGACTGTTAACTGTGAGTGGACGACCCAATTAAGCATTACACTTGTTTACAACAGGGTCCACCTTGTTCAATTCATCAAAACATTTAGAGACATACAAATAGACACTTCTATATAGTTAAAGAACAGAACAGGAATTCAAATTCATCATATCATACTGCAATCTAGAATGCGAGGTTAAATGCGCAGGATAGGGCCTAATCATGCCTATAGTCTGCTTATTAGGCCACTAAATGCGTTTTGGTACGCTGGCGTTACAGAAAGATGTTGAGTCGAGAGTTGCAATATGACTCCTCCTAAACACGTGTCTGTCTGACCGTAGTCTGACTCTGACAGAGAAATGGGATGCAGTTTTCATGACAACCACGCAGTGTCACAAGAGCGCTTTGGCACAGAGCCATTTAACCATTATGGATCCTTGAGTTATTCCTGCAATGTGCCTGATGCTTGGCGAGCTCTGAACTGATAGCATAGATCTACACTCATATAAAGAGAGATTAGGCCTAGCTATAAACCGTCATGGTTGTGGTCACCGTGTGTTTCTGCGTAGTTATTAAGGCTCATCATTGAGCTCCTACTGCGCAAAAGGCAACCAAGAAGAGGCCGAGCCAACCAATTCGAATTGCACGTTCTTTCCTATTACCACTATTACTTATTACGCATATCACATTCATTAATTCATGAACACAGTGTGGCCTAAAATAATTAGGCTCAGCCGCCGGCTCAGGGCAGGCCACGATGGCTGAAAACGCTTCCCAGAGCGGTCCTCTGCTCTGTCTGCACTAAGAGGAGGGGCGAGCACACACACTTCCGCTAAACATCATCTGGTTTTCTGGCTAGTTCTCTGCTGGTGCCACTGCCACTCCTCTCCTACTACTGTACTCTCTGGCCACTGACCCCTCCAGGCCCTCAGCAGCCCCAAAGAGGACTTATTTTAGCCACACGTCACATAATCAGTATGTAGGTAGGCAGGCCCATTATTTGCACCTACAACTGCCATAGTTTGGTGACGTTATGTTGTACCGTTGCAGACTGTAGGACTAATTATACTTTGTAAGTATTGAATTCAAGCCCCTTACCAAACTAAGTGTATGTGTGTGTATATATATATATATATATATATATATATATATATATATATATATATATATATATATATATATATATAAAATCAGCTACTCAAAACTTAAAGCAACTATCGGCCAATGAATGTAGCATAATGTTAACACAAAACACAAGCTTAACTGGCAGTAGCACCACAGAGGTGGTTACTCTTCCGTTAAGTAATGTAGACCCAGGTGGTTTCGGGTGGGACACAGCCTGCCCTACTGTTTGACAAGCACAAGACAAGTAGTACTGCCTGAAGCTCAGAGGCGTCTCATTCTGATTATTTCTTGAATGAGCGTTTAGTGGGAGGCCTGGGTCGAATCTATGGACATATAGTTACCGAGTTTGCAGCCTATGCCTATAAAAAATGGCGACCCGTTTGTTTATAAATTTGGAAGACAGTCGTCAAATAGCCCTACAGTCGCTGAGTCGCCAAGACTATCTAATTTGTATGGATTCGTGTGATACTGTAAGGTGACGAGGGACCTACAGCTGCATTACATTGGCTATGTCTTGAGGTCTACACTAATTTACATAAAATATCTCTCTTTCTCTGCACCTGGCTTTCAACACGTCAAAATTGCGAGGGGTGTGCGCGCTGAGAAACGATCCAAAGCATCACGTAACATCTTTGATGTGTTCTCTCCTCCAGTCAGTCAGTCACTCGGGGCTGGCTTGCTTCAGCTTCTATTCAAATTTGGGTCAGGGGTGAGGAAGCCCTAACGTCATAAGCTTGCAACATGGCGTCCCGAAGGCTGTGAGATGAGCGAGAGGATGGTACATTGAGAACGCTCCTACCGATGTAATAAGGTAATTTCGACAAATTGTTTTGGTTTCACGTTGTTTCTAAATGCACAGCGGAGCGGGTTCGGCGTGTGTTTTGGTCTGATCGGGTTTCTGCTCACTGCAAGATCGCCAGGATCTTCGCTGTTCCGATGGTTTTTCCATCGCGTGCCAACAAAAAAGGGGCTCTATTGCTTGCGTTGTGCTGCCTGGTGCTGCTCGCTGGTTCTACCAGCCTTGCCTGGCAAGAACGGCAAATACGCGTTTATCCCCACTGTCTCGTCCGAGGCTCGTGTCCGAAAACAGAGTCGGTACATCAATAGCAAATGTTTAGATGTTTATGTCGACGATGTGCGTTGCGAGGATGCCCAAACATGACGACTATTTATTTACCACCGAATGGTTGGGTGAACCAGGCTGGCAGAGCTAGAGCACATTAACGTTACAACACCAAAGAAAGGAGCAACCTCCCTCCGCCGTCACGAGCACAAGACATATGTTTTCTTCTCGGAGTCCATGATTTAGAACGTTTTTCTTTATTGTAATCAACTGTTACCTGCGATTTATCCCGAATCTATGTTATTGACTGATTGTTACCATATTAATCATAAACGCAGCGACGATTTCTTTTAATCCAGGAAGATACGTTAACACCTATTTTTTAAATGAGACAAATGAGCTGTGTCGATATTACAAACGTTTTTATTCCTCTATCCTCTCTGACAATTATATTGCCCACTTTGTTTTTATACTGACACGTATAGCTACTGTAGCCTACATTGTTTATGTTTTCAATCATAGTCCTTAGGGCAGTGGCACAGTTGCAAATTAACAAGTCTACAAATAGCACGCATATGCCCACAATTAGACACGAGATATATCAGTTTTTAATTGTGTTCTCCAGTAAACATGAATGCTATTGATAAAAGGGATCGCTTTTCTTGCAGTAGGCATTAACGTTACTTCCTCTGTGAGACATCGACCATATTTGCAACGGCTACAGTCGGGTGTAATGTTACATTGTGAATTTGTGAGTGACCCAAAACAGGATCCTTTTGCCTTAGAATACTTGCATAATGCCATACATTATATGACACATAATATGTGCCTAGCTGGCACTTTAATCAAACGTTCTTTATGAATGATAAACACTTAGATTGCCATTTATCATGTACAGTGGTAGGTCTGTTGACTATATCTTTAGGTTATGCTCAGGTGTGAACTCTACTTGTCTTTTCTGATGGGTGTTAGTACCAAGGGGCATGGAGATAATAAGTCACAAGAATGTTAGTAATGTGCGTTTCCTTGGTTGGCTGTTGTTTTTCTCCAAGGTTTTTAAGAACCCTAGAAGTTTTCCATAAAGTTCTATTAAATGCAATCCTTATTTCTCAGTCAGGAGGAAATATTATTCATGGCCCATTATTTAATCATGTAATATGCATTTAGTGAAACGCCATGGCCATTACGTTTTTCTTTGAGTATATGACTATTCCCCTTTATTAGTATCTATGCCTGCCTGCCACTAATCACGATTACCTATTTCTTGGGTCTATGTTGGACTATCTTTAAAATGTAGTTGTTGATTCAGTTTGATCGGCCTGAATATGTCATGCTTTGGTTGAGGATTTGGGCACATGTTACTTTCGATATTAAATTTGGTGAAGCTTCTAATCTAAAGTTTGAATATGGCCGCTAAAAACCTGAATCTATCAGTCACAATACTGACTGTTGTGCCAAACAGTCTCCCATATCTTGGACATCTGGTTAGTATGTTTCTCCTTCCTATGAATTAGTATATAAAGTAAACTATGCAGGATTCAATAATATAAGCTAGAATGGTGCCGTACAAGAGAAGTTATTTTTATTAGATGCTATGTAGCAAACATGTAAACAGAAGTTACAATGCTAGATTACTTCTGACATCTTTACCACAACCACAATGGAAACGAGCCCCTGGGGCTTTTTGTGTTATCCTTTTTGCATAACCTTTGACTGTACTACGTGTACTGTTAATAAGTATGTTATTAAAGTATTCAAGACGTATTCAAAAAGGTCATGATGACATACTAGTATATCAGCAAATTCTCAATATATCATGAGTGTTACACCATCAAACCCACTCATCACGGTGTTGCTCAACTAATTTTCCTGTAGCACATCACCAGATGTGTCTCTCCGAATATGATGGACAAGTTGATTTTGAACCATCATGTGGATAGTTTGAATGATTGCCATTGACTGCCAAGTCAGGCCTCTGAGGCCTGGGGTGTGGAGGGTAATGGTAGGCTGTTTATGTGTATACCTCATGATCCTCATGATCAGCCGGTTAGTCTTGCCCCCCCCCCCCCACCCTCCTACCCTTTTCTCTCTCTCTCTCTCTCACACACACACACACACACACACACACACACACACAGGTTGTGTACGTGTATGCCTAGGGTATACATTGTGATCATGGCTTACAGTGGTGTGTGGGGGTAGGGGGCTGCCCATGCAGTAAGAAGGGTACTTAGGCTATATGTTCTGCTGACATGTTGGAGTAGGACTTATGGATTGTGCTGGCCTGTCGTATCCACATTGGTCCGTCTGTTCTCTCCTGTTTGTTCCAGGGCGGGTTGGTTTGTTCAGTGGCTAAAACCACCTCAGGGCAGGTTTGTTGTTGTTCTTTAAGGAGAAGAAACGGTCCTTGGAATGTAGTGCTGATAGCCCGAAGGGTGTGCAGTGTTTAAATGTGGGAGGTGGGGGTGTCGGCGAGTGTGTGGGGACAGCCCAGCCCTGTACTATATGGGATCTTTGCCCAACATGCCCCCTGTCATAGCATTTGACGGCTAATCATATGGGTCAGCAGCATGTATCGTTTGTTTACTTTTTTTATTACATTTTTTATCTCTCAAACAAAGTTCATTGACTTAGTTATCATAGCGAAGGTGCTCCCTAAACCCTAATCCTACTGTACTACACAGAGCCATAGTGCCATCTCTAAAGGCCCTGGCATACTGTACAATGTTGATATCGTCTGAAATCTGAAAAGTCACCCCATGCCTGTATGCGGCTGACAATTGCCTGTATTTTTTGTGATGTGTCCTGCATCATTGGTGGTATTCGGCCAGTGGTGATGTCCATCCACTTGAGCATGTTGAATCGGTAGCGGCTTTCATGTTTGAGGAGAGAGCTCTCTGTTTGGCTGTTCAGCCTGCTGGCACTAGAAGAGAAATATAAGTAAGCGGCAAGGCAGCAATCCAGCAACTGATAAAGACAGGTCACAGATGCAGTATTGATGTAAGTGAAATGCCAGTGCCAGTTGCAAGACAATATTCTCAGTTTGTTTTCTGAGCAGATAATGAGATGGTATAAACATGATTCAGGCTCGGGTGAAAATGCTGACTTTGTTTGTTTTTGTCTTCAATTGTCCTGATGAAGTCCAACTGTGGCAGAAGCATTGTACCATCATGTAATTTTGTTCTGTTCTTTAAAGTAAACTAAACACTTTTATTATGTATTAACTATCACTCTGTGTCTAACACAAGGAACAAACTGTATGTACAGTATGCAACTCACTGTTTTGAACTTCAAAACAAATTAATTTGTCCTCCCATGATGCTCAATCTACAGATTTTATTTTTAGATTATAACTACTACCACCTCTTGGTATGGAGAGGTATTTCTCTCTTGCAGGTGCAGAAAATACATACAATCAGCTGTAGTTTATGTGGTGTGTTTGACATGAGTTCAGATGACACAAAGCTTTTGATTGATTTAATAGTTTATTAGACATAAATGTAAAAACAGCAACAGAGTACAGTCAAACACTTATTCCAAAAGGGATAGCACCAAAAAAAAAGTCCTTGTGGTCTGGTTTCTATTTAGGCCCTATGCAATCAATTCATAGACGAGAGATACAAGGTGATTTGATCAGTCGCCAAACAAGAAATGTAGCTGTAAGTGTGTGTGTGTGTGTGTGTGTGTGTGTGTGTGTGTGTGTGTGTGTGTGTGTGTGTGTGTGTGTGTGTGTGTGTGTGTGTGTGTGTGTGTGTGTGTGTGTGTGTGTGTGTGTGTGTGTGTGTGTGTGTGTGTGTGTGTGTGTGTGTGTGTGTTGCGGGGGCTTGGCTTTTCTTCTCTAGCCATACTGCACTGGCACATCTGGGATGGGAAAGGCTCCCTCCTGTGATGAAATGGACAGGACTCTTTTCATTCCACTGCACCCTGGGCAGGACTCTGTTTGTGTTCAACATGGCTGACCTGCCTGATGGAAAATGGGGCTTAATTGGGGATGTCTTATACTCTGGCTGTAGCAGGGTTACTGTAAATGCCCCCCCCCTCCCCCCCCCAAGCCATGCAACACCAGGGTCACTGCACTTGTTCAATGGCATTTGTTTCGAATAATTCAGCAGAATTTTCTCTCATTTCTGAGGTCAGCCTTTACCTATGGGCTTTCTGTGTTTTCTTAGATATTGTATTACAGGACTTAACCTATTTCTTGTAGCTTTTGCAATGATATGATGCACAGAATTGGGTGGCTTTTCAGAGTTGTCAGTGATCCTTTAAATCTATAATGATGACTCTCTTAGATATTTGTGACCGTAGGTCGCAAATATCTATCTCTCTGTATGTCTGTAATCCACGTAACGCAAACCGTTCGCCGCACCGACTTCAAAGTTCGACACACGCATTTCACACCACAGGGCGTGCAGTGCCCAGTGTTGAGTCCGTCGGATAGCCGGTTGTCCAGAACCAGCACAAAAGCCTCTGCCCGGGCTCTGGACCTGATCACCCCTATATTTCCATATATGGAGCTGGCCTGTTCTGACATCACTTCATATTTAGGCATGCCTGACACAGAACTCCATATATAGGAATAAAGGGACACAGAGACGGATGCAGCAATCTCCATATATGGGCATAAAAGGGACACAGATGGGTGAAACGGGTACTCTGACACAGGTATTATTGCATAGCCGGGTGGGGCATGAATCTCCAACTTCCATCGTTACCTACTCTGTGCTCTACAGCCGGGAACCGGCCTAGTATAATATCATTCTAAATAAAATATGATTTTCAGTAAATCTGACTGCTTGTGTTGACTGATAAAAATGTTGTGCAGTAATATAGAAAAGTGTGATGCATTGCAATGCATCGTATAATCAAATCGTTACCTGGTGAATCGTAATTGAATTGTGAGGGCAGTGCCAATAATGCACACCTCTATAAATGTCACAGTGACAGCACCTTGCATCAATGATCATAGAAAAAAGAAAACGAGCATTGTCATCAGCTGAATGTTATGTAAGGCCTAACAAAAAAATACTTTGGTTTCCGATTGGCTGTCATTTTTGGGCTGAGTAGGTAGGGAATTTATTTTATTTTTTCGTGGGAAGGATGGGTAGCAGGGAACTTATTTTATTTTCGTCATGTCGTGTCTTCCTTCTGCGGTCGAAAACTTCCCTTATGTGGACACCGGCACTGTTTCAGCTCCTTAATCATGTCTGCAAATGATTTAATATTCAATCGAATTATTTGTGGCGGTGCTTTGCACGGGCAGACGACAGACACGGTACACAGGTTCATGCTGTGTTGTGTTGTGCGTCTCCTCGCGGTGACGCAATCCAAAACATTTGCGCACGTGATTATTTTAGATACTTTGCGCGACCAGGTGGTCTCACCAAAGATAATTTTAATGATCAAAGACCTTTTTGGTCTGACTCGGTCAGATTCTGACTTTTTTTAATCATCAATACAGGCTGCTTTAATTAACAAAACATATATTTCTGAGTTGCATGGTGACCCATGCGTTGAATCACTAGGGACAGTAGGGAGTAGGGATGACACGCGTCAACGTGCAACAGGACATATCACACCACTGGGACAACGCTAAAACCGTCTCAACCCATGCAACCGTTTGGACCCAAGGAGTTGCATGGTGTGGTTGGGGCTTAAACGCACATTGCAATGATGTAACGCTAACGCAGGCATAACTAAACTATCGAGATTATGCTGCTCAGCTAGGCATTATTGTCTAAAAGAAAATGACGGTTAATTTGCACAAAGGTTGATGCAAGCTACAGTCATTGGATACAATTGGCTAAAGCAAATGAAGACACACTAAGATTAGACACACCAACAGTCCGACATGCGGAAACAATGGTCGGACTACCGCTCGAACTGGAAAACGGAATTTCAAATTATTTAAAGGGACGTTTTCCTTTAAATGCTCACATTTTCAGTAATGTTTCAGTAATGCTTAGTTGCCGTTAAATGGCAACCACTCAGTTATTTGTAGCAATTGTTTTATAGACCTAGATCTATCTATTCTAGTCTAAGTAACAGTATGTCTAACGGTAAATATAAGGGATGCGCACTAAGTCCGACAGGCATTAGTCCAACAACAACGTTGCTTCCGACATGCATGGCCAGTTAAAACTCACCCGTGGCTCCCGACATGCGTGGCAGGTTAAAACTAACCTGTGGCTTCCTGTGAGGTTTGGGTTTTGGGTAGGGTGTTGGACTGTCAGACTGTTGGTACATAGGACCAAACACATGCACCCAGTATCACACAGTTAAATCCTACAGTTTTACACTCAAGGTTAAATTAATACCAATATTTTCCTTTATTTAAAAAGGTGAGAATTCAAATGCATACATGTATACTCTTCTCTTTATTTAGGTGTGTATTACACAGGTGCAGAGGATCCTATTGAATGTGTAGGCTAAAGGTGCTGCTATTCTGTTTCATGTCAATGCTGTATTGTAGGCCACCCTTTCACTGCAGGGGAAACTGAAACTCAGGATAATTGCAACACCCCTGATTACAACAGGGTTCAGCCTTGCCCATGCAGCAGCAGCCCGTTGGCCATGTTGAAATGGCTGTGAGCTGGTTGCTAGGTGTTTGCATTTCAAACTGGCTTTGTACCATCCCCCCAGACCCTCCCCCACTCCCTTTGCCCACCAGCAGATACGGAAGGGGGGGGAGTGGGTGAGTGGGAGTCTGTCTATGCAGCAGAACCTTTAGTTGTGTGTGTGTGTGTGTGTGTGTGTGTGTGTGTGTGTGTGTGTGTGTGTGTGTGTGTGTGTGTGTGTGTGACTGTGTGTGTGTGTGTGTGTGTGTGTGTGTGTGACTGTGTGTGATATATGTGCTCCAAACAGGCCTTACCTCACACCTAGAGGGGGCATCACTGTATATTGTTCCAAATGTTACAATAAATGAGGTTTTAAATGTGTTGAAAGATTCAGGTTGATTCGTTGGCCGTCAACATTAGTCCATAGGGTGCGTGTTCTTTACTAGTTGTTGCACCACTGGACTTTGCCTCACCTCTGCCCTCACTCTCCTTTTTTCTCCCCTCTATTCTGGAGACTAGTCCAGATTTCTCCACTTTGGCAGTCCCCTTCTGCACGGACACCGACTCAGAAAGACCAGATAGATTTATTACCCTGTTGTTTAACCCCTTATACTTCAGTGGAGAAGGTTTTAAAAGAGAGGAAGCAGCAAATGAAGACAAACCAGATCACCCAGCTTACCACTCTGTAACCAGTTTTCTTCTTTATTTGGAGGAGATTCACTGCTGGGGGGCAACTTCATGCTAATCTTCCCATGTTTCGTATTCTGTCACACATTGACATAATGGTCTTATTTATCCTTATTCAATAGGCATGTCTATATGGTCTGTGTACATTTAATATACAGTGCCACCTCAACGACAGACAGTTAAAGCCTGTCTGCTTCTATGAGTCAGAGAGGTACCTCACACAAGTTAGGTGCTTGACATGGTCATGTCTTGAGTGTAAGCAGTAAGGGCACTGTGTTTTTAAAATGAGGTTGCCTTACCCCCACCGTCCCATGTATCATTAAGCCAGGGTCCGTTTTTGAAAAGGTTAAGATTGCGGGCAGGGTAAGCTGATCCGGTGCCTATGCTTAAGGGCAACATCTACCCCTGGTCCCCAGTCCAGTCCCAGGGTTGGCCATGGTTGGTATGTGGTGCCATATTTGGTCTCAGAATGTGTCATTTCACGGGTGGTGTCAATAATTCATTATGGCCCTCTTGAGCAGCCATCTTGCCATCTCTCAGCCCTTCCTGCCAGCTCACACCACTTCTCTCAAGGGACTGAGTGTAGTGATCCAGCAGCTTGGAGATATTGCACTCTTAACATGACTCGTATCTGGACTGGAAGTTGTACCCTCTCAGTCTCTGCAGTCCTGGGAGATGTGCTTTCTGTTGTTGTGCTTCTTGCTGTTTTAATGGATACCCATTCCTCATTACAGCAACTGAATCTGTCCCCTAACATGAGTCTGTTTGTGATACTTTCCCACTGGAGAGGTTGCATAATCACTTTCAACGTGGGCCTCGGATATTGAAAATGTCCGGTCCGCAAGTGTAAGTTGCAGTGCGACCTAATAGGTGGCGCACACCTGATCTGCCCCCTGTGGCATTAAGTCTGTGTTCTCCTGGGCAGTACCAGTAGTATACAGGGATCTGGCACTACACGTGTCCCACCGGCCACCGTTGCTGCATATAGATCAGGCATAATCCATTAGCAGCTCCCTGGAATCCAGCCGGCACAGCACAACACAGGAGGGGCCTGGGAGAAAGGGTAGCTGTATGTGTGGGGGGGATTTTTTTTCCCCCTGATCTGGATTCGTCTGAGCCCTGCCCCCTTTTACGTAGGTTTGCTGGAAAAGCCTCTAGTCTTGAATCCCCATACTGTCTGTCTGTCTGTGTGTGTGTGTGTGTGTGTGTGTGTGTGTGTGTGTGTGTGTGTGTGTGTGTGTGTGTGTGTGTGTGTGTGTGTGTGTGTGTGTGTGTGTGTGTGTGTGTGTGTGTGTGTGTGTGTGTGTGTGTGTGTGTGTGTGTGTGTGTGTGTGTGTGTGTGTGTGTGTGTGTGTGTGTGTGTGTGTCCTGGTTGGCATCATGGTCGAGGCCCTTCCATTCGAACTGCCTACAAGGTTGGAAGTGCATCCTGCCACTGATGCAGGTTATGTGTTTATAAACTGGCTTCATTACACCTTATTTATACTTGGTTGTGCACTGAAAATAGTCGATCTGCAAGCTCACAACGTGTCGCACCATGGCACGTTGTAAGCTTGTAGACCTATTTTTGGTGTGGCTCGCCACAAGGTATAAATCGGGCATTAGGATTCACGTTGGCCAGAGGTGTGCTGGGGACGGGTGATCAGCTCCTTGGGGTTGGGTTTGTGTGCCCTTCATGAGGTTGGTGAGGATGAAAGAATGGAGTGAGAGAGAAAAGAAAGGAGAAACAGGAGAACGAGAGGGGGAAGGGAAGACCATGGGTAGAAGTGTCAACGCAGAGGAGGCAAGCCCAGGCCTGGGCCAGAGCGTAATGATCACTCCAGCTGATTGTATCAGCCAGCCCTGCTATTTGAGCGCAACACAGTATGTCTGGATTGCTACATCAGCCAGCCAACCAGTTTTAGTTCAGTATTCCCCATTTTGTCTTGTATCTTTTTTTTCTGGGTCTTTCAGGAAGCAGCTTTTACAGTCCCTCACCCCCTCTTGTATTATGCTTTTAAATGGCAACTTGACGCAATATCATTATATTATCAATATTTATTTACTTATTGTTAATGATAAATGCAGTGTTTGCTTAAGAATTTCATAACCTTCATGTTGGCGTTGTTGAATATCAAGAATCAATCAAATTGATAATTATTTGTTTTAATCCATTTTTGGCAGGAACCCCTTTTGGTGTTTTAACTTTTAAGAATTATGTTATACTTTAGCTATCGAAAAATAGCAGAACTACAAGCTCATAGCGCGGCACCGAGTGCTGTGCTACGAGTTTGTAGGTCTGCTATTTTTGAAAAATCATGAAAACGTAGCGCAAATCTTTGAATATATATTATTTCAGAGCCAAAGTTTTTAACTCAAATCTTTGCTCCCTGGGACAAGATATTTTCAGATGGGGGTCGGCGGCCAATTACATAATCTTGGGGGTCCTTGACATGAAAATCTTTGAGAACGACTGACATAGAAACATGGGGTTTTTCAGAAAACTGTCATGATTTAGAAGACATTTGTAGAATCTTTCCCAGGTCAAAATGGGTTAAATGGGAGAAGTTGACAGACTGAATTTACTATGTTATATATTGTAAAGCAGACTGATAAAATGTAAAGAAAAAATAGTGATGAAGTTTTCAATGACATAAATGCAATTGTACATTTGTATATTCTATTATACATTTCCCAGTATATTAGGCAGTGTAGGCTGCTTTAGAGCCTGTGGTTTTAAGCTTTGGCTCTGTAACAAGTCAAAACATTTTCAGTCATTTGACAAGCCCCTATCCCAGATAGTGGTTTTGGATAAACAAAGTTCTGCTGCATTTGTTTGCATTCAAGGGTTTTGCTCTTGACACTTTTGACTAAAGTTTGGAACCACTCTGGTCTTCCCTACTGTGCATTGCATGAGATAAATAAAGTCAATCTCTAGGTTGGCATGGGGTAGAAGTGGTACATTTTCACATGTATTTATGGCTTGAGTAAAGCGTCTCTGCGTTACAGCATAATCTCTTGTAATGCGGTATACCAGACTGTGATCAGTGGCATTAAGGCTGTATGAACATTTTGCCAGCATGTTGAAGGCTAAAGAGAGCATGCAGAACAGGGGTCAGGGATAGACCTTCCTGCTTCAGTCAAAACACTTGGCTATTGCTAACATTTCATTTGTCTGATTGTAACTCAGTTTATAATGGAAGGTATGCATAGTGTCCCTCCATTAACTACAACACTTATATAATATAATACAATTGAATGGGTACTTAATATGTAGGTTAGTAAAACACGGCATGATTGAGATTCATCGGCCCCAGTTCTGTACGAGGGCCTCTTCCGAGGATCGGGTGGTGCTGTAGCTGTCTTTTCAGCCACACCCTCCCGACCCCCCCCCCCCCCCTCCCTCTGCCCCAGCTCTGTGTAGTTTTACCTGCTCAGGTGTCACCTAATCCCTCCCCCCCGGCCCTGCAGTGCCACCGACCCCCACCCCCAGACAATAGGCACGGGCTGACATTACCATGACCTAATGGAGAGTAGCATGAGCCCAGCCCTCCAAAGAGGGCACCCCACCGAAACTGGAGTTGCGCTCTGGAGATACGGACAAGAAGCTGAGAGCAGGTAGCTTAGAAAAGTAACCATTTTACCCTTTCTTCCTACCCACCCATTTTGGCTTTTGTGCCAGAACAGTGGCACGGTGTATGGTTCAGAACCTGATACATGCAGTGTGGCAATTTGTTTGAAAAAGGACGCTGAGAGGGAGGGAAGGGCCACTGTTTCCCAGCCACAGTGGTTATGTGGCATGCTGCGCTGGCTGTTTAGTGTTGACTGTTTACTAATTTCCCCATGAGGTTTAAGAGCTTAGATGTATGTTCTCTCACTAAGGTTTGAAACACATTTTGGGAGATGTTGAAATGATCCGTCAGACACGTGCTAACCGATTCTTGCTTTAAGGCTGTGGTGAATCTCTTCTAGATTGGGAGCATTCTCTTGAGACTTGGAATCATTAGGTTTTTTTAATCTTCCCTTTCCCCATTTGTGTTGCCATCTTTCCTGTTAAAAAAAGTGCTATTTATATGATCAATAACATATCACTAGCAAAACCTGTAAACATGTACATTTCTGGTAACGTTAACCATTACCTCTTTTTCTTTTCTACTTTTTGCTTTCAGCTTCAGGTGGTGCTCGTGTAGGAAGAGAGAGAGAGAGAGAGAAGGAAGGTGGAAATGGAACTGCCAAATCATGCCAAACAACTGCTGCTGCAACTCAACCAGCAGAGAGCCAAGGGCTTCCTGTGTGATGTCATCATCGTGGTGGAGAACGCGCTCTTCCGTGCCCACAAGAACATCCTGGCGGCCAGCAGCATATATTTCAAATCCCTGGTCCTCCACGACAACCTCATCAACCTGGACACGGAGATGGTCAACCCCTCTGTGTTCAGGCAGGTCCTGGACTTCATCTACACTGGGAAGCTCATGTCTTCGTCGGAGCAGAGCAACGAGCAGAACTTCAGTGCCCTCTTAACCGCAGCCAGCTACCTCCAGCTCCATGACCTCGCCGCCCTGTGCAGAAAGAAGCTCAAGCGCAGTGGCGGGAAGCCCCTGCCAGGAAAACCCTCCACCCCGGGTCCCCTCAGCCGTTTACGCCTCAACAACCAGCGCCTTTCCTCCTCCACCCCTGCTGGGCCTAATAACCACTACACCCCAACCCCTTCAGATGCCGACCAGCCACAGCCAGACGAAGGCCTTCGGGACAAGCTCTCGGACGACGAGATGTTCGTCGGCAGCTCCGGGAAGAACGGCAATGGCGGCAACGGCAGCAGCAACGGCAACCTCAGCAGTGGCGGTAGTGCCGGGGAGCCAGACCTCGGACTGGACCTGTCCAAGAAGAGCCCTCCTTCTGCAGGTATGGCCACTGACGCACTCAGCCCGCACAGCAACTCCCAAGAGTCTCCTCAATCTGCCTCAGTATCCACAACCAACAGTGCCTCACTGGACGACTCCTCCACCACCCTGCCAGGTCTGGACCATAGTGGTCCGGAGCCCACAGAGCTCACCCCCACCTCGAAGGCGGCAGAGGAAGCCCAGAACCAGTCCGACGGTCCACCGCCCAGCAAGCGAACTCGTCAGGTCTCCCGCAAGAAGGAGTGGCCTAAGAGAGATGCCTCTGGGCTTAAGTCTGAGGAGCAGGAGAGGCCCCTGGTTAACGGGGTCATTGTGGGGCCCAAAGAGGGCCGCTCCTCCAGCAGTGGGGCTGGAGGCAGCGGCTTTGCCTCCGATCAGTCCTTCCAGTGTAAAGAAGAGGAGGAGGGGGGTGAGAATGGCCAGGACCACAGCGATGAAAGTGGTCAAAGTGACGGAGAAAGCGGAGGAGGAAAGGGAGGTGCCGGAGGAGCGCACAGTGCCCACTATGTGTACCGCCAGGAAGGCTTTGAGCCGGCGTTTGGGGACAACCTCTATGTCTGTATCCCGTGCGGGAAGGGCTTCCCCAGCTCCGAGCAGCTTAATGCCCATGTGGAGGCGCACACAGAGGATGAGCTGTACATCAAAGAAGAGAGCGGGACCTATGTGAAGGAGGAGGAAGATGAGGAGGCCGAGGACCTCTCTGCACCCGTAGGACCGGCCAGCTTCAGCGGCTCTGAGCCGCGGCCTTTCAAGTGCACCGTCTGCAGCAAGAGCTACAAAGACCCCGCAACGCTGAGGCAACACGAGAAGAGCCACTGGCTGACCAGGCCCTTCCCCTGCAACATCTGTGGCAAGATGTTCACCCAGAGGGGCACCATGACGCGCCACATGCGCAGCCACCTGGGCCTCAAGCCGTTCGCGTGTGAGGAGTGCGGCATGCGCTTCACGCGCCAGTACCGCCTGACGGAGCACATGCGTGTCCACTCGGGCGAAAAGCCGTACGAATGCCAGCTATGCGGGGGGAAGTTCACCCAACAGCGCAACCTTATCAGCCACCTGAGAATGCACACCTCGCCCACTTAAAAGAAGAAAAACATCGCATCAAGCCAAAGAACTCTGGGAAAGGAAAAGAAAAAAGAAAAAAATAATCTTGCTCTATTTTATTCTTTTTTTTCCCATTTCGCAAGCAAAGAAATGCACACACACATTTACACGTTTCTACATATTGATTCCAGTCTAGTCCCCCCCACCCCTCCATCCCCCACCACAGCCAAGTATATGATGTAGCTGTTGGCCAGTGGAACGGGGGTCTGAATGATGGTGGGATCGCATCAGCCCCCCTTTATATCAGACCACACCTCAGATGACGACTTCTCACCTTTCAGGAGATCTGGTGGGTCGACATACTCCTCTGTCTGTAAAGTGGCCAAGCCATGCTGGAGTGGCATGGCACTGTGTTGTACAAGTTTTGGAAAATGTGAATGTGGGCGACCACCTTACCCCTCCACACACGCACCTCATACACACCTTCAACAGACTCCCTCCTTTACCCTGTGGGAGTTTGGAATCCTTTGTTGTTGTCGTCGTCGTCGTCCCCCCTCCCCCGACTTCAGAATATTCCCGGTAGACATCACATTGACCAAAAAACCCATGCAAACACCACAGGCAATAATTCAGAAGCAAAGATTATATTTTACCCAGACAGCTTTATTCTTGGTCGTGCTGGCGATGGGGTTATGTGTGAAAGAGGCGAGGGGTTTTACTGGGGTTGGGGACCATCTCCTTGCTTTAACTGAAGTCCTGAAAGGGGGTGTGTTCCAGGTAGGCTGACTCATTGGATCAGATTTTTGTTCTTACCACAGACAGTCAAATCCTCTTTCCAGCTGTTTGCCAGGGGTATATAGAGAGAGGATGCTATTTCTTTCGATTTTATTTTTTTTGCCTGCTAGAACTCCTGAGAGTGAAACGCAGGAGCGAAAGACGAACCTCTTGAGGTACTTGTTTTACTTACATGAACTAAAACTAAAGTAATGTTTCAGTGAATGTTCAAACTGGAAGGTCTTGGGGATAATTTCTTCATGTGGGGGGGGGGGGGGGGGGGGGGGATTGTAGGGGTGGGTTTGGGGTTAGTTTACTGGGGAGGGAGAAGGTGTTGTAGACTGAACATTTATGTTCAGTGGGTACGCTTTTTTTTCTTTCCCTTTTTTTTTTTTTGTCTGTATAGCTTTCCTCCCCTCAGAAAAAAGTCTATTTGTATAGGCTTGTGACCTCGCTACCTCTGATTACTCTTACAAACTCTATGTTGATTAGTTGAAAGTTCCTATGTAATTAATTGTATAAAGTGTGTAGATTACGGTTACTTTTCACCTGATGCTTTAACCTGCCCATCTCTCAACACAGGTTTTTAATGCTTATGGATTTTACACGTTAACATTGCTTTTAGCCGTTTGTTTTTAACTTGTCATAAATATAGCTTTTTCTGGGTGCTCTGCTCAACGTGCCCCCACTTCACAATGTACTGTCACTTCCTGTCTGGAGCCAATAGTGGTTAGTTAGTTTAGATGCACAGTGTTCCAAAGATCTTATGAATGTTGAGGAGGACAGAGCTGACTAACAAACATTGCTAGACAAGTTCATAACCAAAGTTATAAAAAAAAATGTACTTAAGATATATAGCATACTAAATTATTTCACTTTTGATTTATCTTTTTACTGTATAAAAAAACAAATTATGATTATATTCTAAGTCCCAGACAAAGAAATCCACTCTTATGATGGAATCTTGACCAATGACTCTGAGGCTGAGGAGAGAGTTTCTTGTGCGGTTTGCAAGGAAAGCTTGTGCTGATTGGTGGGCTGGTATTAATGTAAAACTTTACAACCTAAAGAAACTGTAAAGTGTAAAACACGTTTCCTGGACATGTTTTCTCTTTTTGTTTGTATCCAGAGTCCTTATCACTTTATATTCCCTGATTTTTTTAAAAACAGGACTTGATGACATTGTATGCGTTCTGTTCAGACCAAAAAAAAAAGAAAAGATAGGAATTATAATCACAATTTTAATGTGAAGTTCAAGTTAGCTTGTTAAGGCTTTTTTTTTTTTTGCCAGACTTGTGAAAACTTGTAACAAGAAGGGAGAGAAATGCACTGGACAGTTGGAACATCCCATCCACTTCGTGCAGCATCCATTTGTACTGATTGTATTCCCTCAAACCCCAGAATGGATCTATCATGTTAAAGAATCACCTCTTTAGCTTTAATTAACTGTAAGCGACTTTGTCCCCTCTATGGTCACTCGGTCCCTCAGACTCCCTCTGAAAACTGTCCAGTGTATTTAGACTCCTAACAGTTACACTGTGGAGCATGAACCTTCAGTACAGGTTTTTGTTATAGGCATTCCTCAGTTTTAACCTTTTTCCCCCTTGTTTTTTCCATTTCTATTCCTCTTTTGTCCTCATGTTATGGTCTGTGAAATGTTTGTTATCATGGGGATGCAGCTACAGTCAAACAAGCATCACTACCGTTTAAGGTACCTGCGTCTTGGACTCCCAGAGTTGTTACAATGTTATGTTGGTGTCTTGCTGTAAAAGCAGTTACTGCTTAGTGATTGCATGATAAATTAATGGATTTCTCACACTCCCCCCGCCCCCACCTACAGACATGCTATCTAGCGCCTGTTTCCTTTATTTTGCTTGTGATCTCTTGTAGCTTGAGAGGGAGTCCACAATGCATTGCCTTCAAACGTTATTGTACTTGTCAGCACTTACTGCAGTACAGCATAAAGTCTGTCATGCAAAAGGTGTTTTTGTACAAGATCTCTAGCCATCTCTGCAAAAAGAAAAATGTTGCAGCTGCAGTCGAACGTTTACTCGTTTGACGAAAGAAGAAAACTACGAACTCCAAACTGTGACCATACTATTACTACTACTACTACTACTACTACTACTCAGATACTTCAGGGATTGTTCTGCAACTATGAATGTAGGACTCTCAGCTACATTTGTAAGACATAGTATTGTATCGATTTCTCTGTATTTTAATCATGGGAAAAGCAAAACACTAGTTTCATATTTAAGACAAAAAGGGGGGTACTTTTTCAACTAACACAAAGAGCCTTGACAAAGGCCTGGCAGCTCAAAACAAGTCTACATTTTAGTTAGTAACACACTATGCCTCATTTATACCTGGTTGTGCACCGTTTTGCACACCGAATAGCAGAGCAACAAGCTCACAACATGTCAGTTACATTGTGAGCTTGTAGATGTGCTATTTTTGTGAGTAACACTGATACACAACTATAAATCAGGCTATATGTTCAGAAATAGTTGCAAAGTTGTACAAAGAACTAAGATTAAAAAAAAGCTCATACCCAAATCCACAAACTATTTTTTAAACCAAAGCACATTTGAATGATTATGGAACCATGTGTGGCTCTAAAAAGATACATATTTATCTCATTGTTTACATAAACTTTTACAGTTTTACAGACCTCAGTCGAGGCTCGGCCAGTCATAGAGGTGGTTTTGTGTGTAATGTAAAAAGAAAAAGATGATGCTTTAACACAGGTTGCTGCCAAAACAAAAGCATAGCTTCAAACATGCGGTGTGAACTGCTGCATATTCTATTAGATAGAGGGGGTTGATGTGCAGTTTCAGGGCGTCCCCCTCTTATGCCAGCTGGCTTTGGGTTGACCCTGCACACCCCGTCCCCCCTGCCCTCTGGCCTGTCTTCAGATGGGACAGCAACGGTGGGGGGTGGGCAATGTGTCCTTGACATATTAATCAAAAGGCATTGTTAGCCAGTGTCCTTGGCTCTATGTTGTGTCTCCATGTTTACCCAAATGCACTTGAGGACTATCTCTGCTGCGTGGGTTTCTTAATGTGGGTGTCGGGTGGGTGATGCTTGAAGGGTTTGGGGTCTTATTCTAGTCATCTTTCATGGTACCTCGCTGATGCTGGGCAGCGGAGCTGTCAAACCTTTCTGGAGGATCGTAGCTTTCATTTTGTTATTTGCATGTAAACTTGTTTTCTTTTTTCTGGTAAAAGTCTTAACTGTGAATGTTCATGTCATTTTGTTTCTGCTTTTTATCATGATTTGAGTCTATGGATTTTTTTTGCTGACTGTGTTCTGTGTGTAAAAGCAGCACAAACCTCTGCCTGGCCGGGCCTCATGCAAAGTTGGTGCAAACACTTATTGACAGTGTTCTTTTTTTATCAAATGTCTATTGTTGTCAGTGATGAATGTATTTATTTCTGGTCCTGCCCTCACCTCTGTATAGAATTCTCTCAGTGTGTGAGGCTGAGGTGATGGCAGGACCCTTTTTTGTTTTTGTTTGAGGATTTCAAGCTGAGAATCAAAAATGAGACGCAAAACATAGCCATTAACCATAATCTGTGAAGTTGACTTTTTGGGTGGGAGAACTGATTTTTCTTTCTCATCACAGAGACTCAAAGAAAAATGGTATATGGCATTTAATATCTTCTTTTCTCAGTTATAACTGACAGTCTGTAGGTATTTTTATTTCTTTCATGTGATTTCACTATGGGTGTTAATGTGCCCATGTGTCCTTGGGTACTCACTGAATGACGGCACACAGGGAGGGATTGATTTTTAACTCCTTTGTGTTTCTTGTGTCTGGAGACAGGCGGGTTACTGACCCGTCCGTGCAGAATAGAGGCTACTGTATCTTCACAAACATGCTCTACCTGGGTGTTGCCACGCCATTTATATAAGAGGAAATAAAACATACTCAAAACATCTGAAACATACACACAATCAACACCTTGCCTCGCTTCGTCTCTGAATGACGATGTGCTTTTATGTGACTATTGTTAATTCTTTTTTTTGTCGTCTTAAACCACTCACCACTACGTCTGTCGTGCTCTTGTTTTTCAGTGTCTCCGAAGTGGAGTTTTTCTTTTTTTAGAAATGTGGGTTGAGATAGCTTTACTAAGTGCACTTTGTACGTTTCTCAAAAGTCTCTGGAAGAACCCCCAGTCGCTCTCATATCATTTCTCATTAACTGATGGTTTACCCCGCTTCCTCGCTGTCATCTTTATTTGTTTGTTTAATATCATTTATGCAGTGTTACAAAAGCTTTAAAAACCCTCAATGTACAAAGCAGGAAACCCAACTCTGTGAGATTGTACTCAACGTTGGAACTTTCCATATCATTTTCTTGGCATTGTTATGGCTGATGGCCAGCTTTTAAACCGCTTTGATACCCTGCATCCTCTCCAGGTTTACCCCACAGTAGAGGGGCTGGTCTGTCCAGTTATTATGGAGATGTACCTCCTTGGCAGACTAAACCAAAGCTAGTTTATAAATGACTCCGGTACGTTGCCACTCACCCACTCCCAAGTGTGATGAGGCCATGTAAGCTTTACTGTCCCTTGCTTTTCCCTAGTGACACCTGACCCGCCACTTAGCCCTTTGACCCTTCTGCTGTCCCTGTAGCCATGCCAGGTGACTTGAGTTCTCCGCATTTTGCATCTTTCCACATCAGTATTCATTTACCTCCTAGTGACATTGTGCAGTAGTGACTACAGAAGAAGAAAAAAATACCTCAAAACTTTCAGTGTTTACAGCAATATGCTAACTTGCCATTACATCTCTGCATACATTTGTATGTTCATAGTTTTCTCTTCTTTTCTTTTTGCGTGTGACAGAAATATCGATTTCTCTTTTTCCACAGCATACTTTTCTCCATTTTAACTTTTTGTTTGAATTTATAACGGCACGGTGTAACCTTATTGACACTCTGTTGATGGAAGACATCAAGACATTAGCTGCTAAACTCGTACTTGAAAAGTTGATTACATGGAGCTGTCCATGAGGTGGGTGTATCAAGCTTCTCGCTGGTCCGTCTTCTTCATGAACAGCCTCTCAATAATGTATCAGGATCCGGGGCTCAGCGCCCTGGAATGAACATGTAGGGTCTTTGCCTATGAATAATTGAGGGGCTGACAAGCCTTCCCCCTTTGCAGACATACTTTCTGTAGAAAAGGTGTACACACCCAAACACTTTTCCTTGCGCGTGCACACACCACACACACACACTTCAGTTCATGCACGCATTAATACCACAGTTGCATTCCCTTTTTTTAAGTTGTAAACTTTCAAACTGGTTTTCCTCTACTTACACAGTGGTATTTAAGGTGAGACTGTGTGACCCACCCTGTGGCTAGTGGCAGCACCCGGGCAGGACTCGCTGCTCAGAGAGCGATGTATTCAGGTCAGAGCCATCACCACTTCACAGAGATGGGGCTCACTAACTCAAAGTGTCATAAAAAGAAAGCGTAAATACAGCTGACCTCAGCACTCACAACCTTGCAGTCTTAATGTACAGCAGTGAGGAAAAATAAACTGTTATTTTATGATCTTTTCATTAAAAGCTTGATCGAAAAACCACAATGCTTTGAGACTCTTCCTTGGTTTGGTCAAATCTTAAAAGCCTCGGTATTATTGAATGTGATTCTGTATGTATGATTTTTTTAAAGTGTACGATAGATAATAACATGGTTTCCTGTCTACCTTTTGCTTTTATGGGATTGTTCTATACTATATTGAAATGATGGTGCAGCACTAGTTTAGACAGTTTTTGGTTTAGACTAGTCATGGTTAGACCAGTCATTACTCCTACAACTACAACCTATCTCAAACCCTCACCCTAAACTTAACCTCCCACAGGGCAGCACACCTAAACCTAACCTTAACGCATGTCTAACCAATGACTAGTCTAAACTAAGTATGCACCCCATATTTTGTGCGTGAGAGAGCTTCCTGAAACACTTTTAGCTCTAGAAGTGACCTGTTACATCTATACGTTAAGCCAGGACAGCATCTATGTCACATAAGTGGATGGCAACATAAATTGTTTTTCAGAAAAGATTTAGAAGGCATTTTTAGAATCGGCCTCAGGTATATGGGCTGATGAGCCCAACATCCACATGGCTTAGGCTTACAGACTCTGCTGGTAGTTGAGAATGCCTGGCACTCGCTCACAAATCAATTTGTTAATGCAGGGGCCCATTCTCAGTGTACCTCCCTCCCCCACCAGTTCTCTTTCCCATACATGTAGTCCTCCTCAGGCAAGGTGTGGGCCATACCTGCATGCTACAATTAGGTCTATCTCTTACTGTAAACAAAAGCCATTGATCACGCCCCTCGTTTTGGGTGTAAGAGAGGTATGCTCCCTTTTTCCAATTTAAAGGCCCCTTTGTGCCCTCGTGACTGTTCTCTAGTCCATCGTGTCATTTTCACCCCACCCAGTTTCACTTTTTGCCTCGTTTCTCATTATCCAGGTTGGGGTCAGAGAGAGGAGGCTGGCACGTTTATGGCCGCTCTGTGCCTTTGGTAATGCACTGTGTGCCCCTGGAGGTGTCACATGCTAAATGACCCCGAATGGGGTCGCTGAGAAACAATGGCTGGTGTCTATAGTCCGACCCAGCGCCCCTCTCTGTGTTCCCTTACATCAACGCCAAGCAAACAACAGTAAACCAGGCGGGTGAGAGGGTACACGATGGCCGTAACCCTGAGAGAGAACGCGGAGTACCCTATATGTGCCAGCCATGGAGTTGTTCATGTGTCATGAGGTAAACGCAGTGGGAAAATAATAAATCGGGGGGGGGGGGGGGGGAGAGACAGAACTGTACAAATTCATAGAATGGTCGCATGCCCCAAGATTCCCAGTATGATTCTGTGAGAATGACTGGAATTCACCAGGGTCTGCCCAGGTGGGTTTCATCTTGCCTGTGCATGCCTGGGATGGCCCTCTACAATCTGGGGAATGTGAATAAGGGATGCCTGGCTTGCCCAGAGTGGGTGAGGAGACATGGACATCTGTTCTTTGCATGGTACACTGTCAGAGTCACAGACCTTTAGCTCAAAAGCCAGTTGAGTGTGTGAAGTATGATTTGTAATTATGACATCAAAGAGAGTGGACTGTAGCCTCCTTGGTGATTAGGCTTGGTTGTTTTCAGTTCTGTGCAGCATCTACCGGTAGATACCACCGCTGCATCTGCACAATCCCAAAAAGAAAGTTTTAGATTTAGAAAACGCATGATGCAAAGTAATCGGACAGGACATTTCTTTTTCAAATCTTTGGTGGCCCCTCACAACAAATTATTAAATCCGCATTCAGGCCTTAGAACCACTAGCCATACAGACCAGATGGTTGCACTCCCCTAGAGAGAGAAAGAGAGAGAGGGAAAAGGATCACCACAAGTAGGATTTATGCATTCTGATCGTGTGTGCATATATCTTCAATGTTGTGCAACACATCAATTAT